>NC_037297.2:8855726-9170726 GCF_000002775.5 Populus trichocarpa | reverse complement strand
GGTTTGTTTTTTGTAGGTTGATGAAGAGCCTGCAATTAGAACAAATACCACCATATTACTTGGGAATATTGCAAGCTACTTGAATGAAGGGGTAAGAATGAGCGAATTGTCATGTTGTCTTTAATTCTACGCATCAAGAATCTTTCTATTCTTGTTGAGGATGATCAATCTTGTGGTTCTATTGATTTTATGTAATCATTGATTAATTGAGAATTTACTAGATTTTCTTTGTGAAAATGTTCTTGTTGTTTGAATTACAAGCAGACAAGGAAGAGAGTTCTAATTAATGCTTTTACAGTTCGAGCACTGCGTGATACTTTTTCTCCTGCCAGAGGAGCAGGTATAAGACTGTACATTCTGTTAATTTACTATTTGCTCTTTGATCAAGTTCTTATTCTGAGAAAAGTTTCATTCATTTCAAGTTTTTTTTTTCCTACAGCCTATGCGAAATAATTTTTTTTAGATGTAATCTAGTGCCTTTACATCCTGGTGTTCTGCACAATGCCTAAAATAAACTTGTATTATTGCAGGAGTAATGGCTTTGTGTGCCACTAGTTCTTATTATGACATTAACGAGATCGCAACTCGGATTCTTCCGAATGTTGTTGTACTTACTATTGATCCTGACAGGTTATATTTTCTCTGGATGATTTTTACATATCTTAGTGTTTTCCCTGCATTGCATAAGAATTGAAATGCTCTCTTTCTTTTTCTTCTTAACAGTGATGTTCGATCAAAATCTTTTCAAGCAGCTGAACAGTTTTTGCAAATAGTGAAGCAATACCATGAGGTGTGCTTATGAATTGTTGTTGCTTTTATTTCAACATGCTTTCTGTTTTCAATATGGGCACATAGAAATTTGAAGAGATTACTAAGTGCTCATGCATTATAAAGGATATTAGATGGACAGCACCAAGTTCTGCTGCTTTCTCAGTCAATACTTGCACGCACTCATGCAGAAATGGTATCTCTTGTGAGATATTTGCTATCTGGTTCACCGAACCTTCTCCTGCCCCTGCCTCACCCAGGCAATAGACCATTTTATATGCAACCATCCATTTGTTAGTATGCTTGACTGGGAGAAGCTTATGTTATCAAATGTGAAAAGCTTTCTGGTTGCCACTTACATGTCATAGTTTCTGCTTGCTACAGTGACAACTTAACATCTGTTTGTATGTCAATCTTGTCATACCAATTCCTCGGAAATTGCTTCTTAATTATATTGGTTAAAGAAGTCCAAAGTCTTTAGTAAAGTCTGCTGCCGATGTCCTTCATTCTGCTATTCTCCTTTACTCTGTATCTCCATGACATAGCTGGTCATAATTTAGAGGTGTCCATGATCTGGTTTGCTTCCAGCAACATGCTGTTGATTTTAATTTCAAAGCATTGGGTTATATTGATTTTTTTCCCTCTTTGGTCATTTGTAGACAAATGTTGGAGACGCAGCTGGAGCTGCAAGCACAGGAATCTCATCAATACCAGGAAATGCTAGTTTACTTGGGTAAGTGGTTTTGGAACTCGTCATGTTGGAACACTTTGAAATGCTCTTACTTGGCACTGGTCCTTTAATAGCTGGGATTTAATCACCTGACGTAACTGGTAAATTGAGTAGGGTTTTTTTTTTTTTTTTTTTTTTTTAATGTACTATCATTGCTAGGAGCACATCTTAATGTTATGCATTCTGAATGTGTATGTTTTTTATCCCCTTTCAACCTCTTCTCCCCCATTTTTGTTGTGTTCCTTTTCTGCTAGAGGTTGACATTAGAGTTTATTTGTACTCTCTTATCCTATATTTTTAATATATTGCACATCAATCAGATTCTTTTGACAGCATTTGTTAAGCACGACTTGGTTGAATGATCTATTTTTTTTAGTCTTAGTCTTAGCGGTGCACATTAATAAATCAAAATTGTGTATTCAAATGCTTACAAGTTACATCACACCAATCTCAATGATTGCATGACACCTTATCAATGCATTTCTGTTTGCAGTGTCTAACTTAAGGCAGTTAAAACTATGCATAAAGTAATGCTTTGCTCCATTAATGATGTTTTTTTCAAGTTTTTGTTTTTAACATGCATTTCTCCTGGCTACAGTCTTACGCCATGAATTTTGTATTTAATCTGAAACCATTTTTTATCATTCAGATGGGCCATGAGCTCCTTGACTAGCAAAGGTAAACCTTCAGAACAAGCTCCACTTGCTCCTGCAAATTCTGGCGTTCCTCTATCTTCCACAACCTCCAATGCCAGCTCAGGTATACATCTTGATTGTTTGTTTTGCATTTTTTATGGGTTTAAATGGAGAGTGTCTATTTGACCAATAGTCAAGTATCTTAATGGCCAATGTGTTTTCTGAGGGCATGCCAATCATGCTGTGTGAACTGCACATTGATATTAGATGGTGAAATGCACTGTTGATTCAGCAATGCTTGCTGCAGCATTGCTTATGCCTGCTTTTCCTATGATGCATTTATCTATCAATTCAATATCTGATCACTGTTTTTTATGGTGATCATAGTGATGGACTCTCCGAGTATAGCACCAGCCCGGGTAAATTCCAGCGGAGACTTGGCTGATCAACCTGTACCGGAGTCCCCTACTTCAACAGATGGCTGGGGAGAAATTGAAAATGGAATTCATGAAGAGCAGGGTAGTGTCAAAGATGGGTGGGATGATATTGAACCTCTTGAAGAGCCAAAGCCTTCTCCAGCTCTTGCAAGCATTCAAGCAGCTCAGAAGCGGCCTGTCTCACAGCCAGTTTCACAGCAAAAAGCACAAGGTGATATCATCATACACATAACTATAGTTCAATTAAGTTGCATCTCCGTGCCACCTGTTCTCCTGATGGGACGTTCAGCAAGTCTCTTTAATTAGCACTTTTACCCCTCCTTCAGCTGCAAGTGTGCGACCAAAAAGTACTGGGAGGGCGACAAAAGATGAAGATGATGATTTATGGGGTTCTATAGCTGCCCCTGCTCCAAAAACCAATAAAAAGCCTTTGAATGTCAAATCAGCTACAGCACTTGATGATGATGATCCCTGGGCTGCGATTGCTGCTCCCCCACCTACTACAAGGGCCAAACCACTGGTGGCTGGTAGAGGCCGAGGTAAACCTGCTGCTCCAAAATTGGGCGCGCAAAGGATAAACCGGACGTCCTCATCTGGGATGTAATTCAGGGACAGAGAACAAGGATGAAAAGTCAAGTTGTGTAAATTTTTGTTATGGTGACTGGTTTTCACATTAAGATAGAATGGATCCTAGTCGCCAGGAGTTGTATCTTGTACTGCCTGCCAACATAATTGATTTGTAATATCATTCATTTGTACATGATATTCCTCTTATATGTTTTGTTTCTACTTCAAGATGACCGTTGCGATGTTTGTTGGGTAAATTAGTTTCTGCAGCAGCTTGTATTTTGAAATAGCAAATTCACAGAGCATGTAGACATGCTTAAGATGTAATGCACTTGATTGGAATAAGGGTTTGTGTGCTCGTGGATCGAAGCGAATTTATTGTCTTTAATGGCATCTGTTACTATAGCAAAATCTTCAATTCATGAACTTGCTGGTGAGAGAAACAAGAGGATTCCACTCTCACGGTGGATACTTGGATATTGAGATGGATCAAAAAGATGTGTTGGGGAGGTTGGTCAGTGGTCGGAGGTCTCAAGTCGTCTAGATTTGTGTTGTGTGTTATCAATGCAAATGCAAGCGCAGAAGTCAGAAAACTCTTGCACTGCAATCTGACTGAAATGATCTTGTGGAAATTGTGGTGATCTATTGTCGATGTTGATATTTGGATAAATTGTTAAGATTGCGGGTGTAAGTGTGAGTGATTGTAGGGTTTGTGATTCAATTAGTGAAAGAGGGTATGTGCGTGACTTGTGCATAATTTTTATTTATTTTCTTAGAATGTCTTTGATAAATGGATAAAAAGAAAGTGATGAAAAACATCTTTAACCATTGGTTTTAGCTTGTAATAATGCTAAATTTCTCCAAAAAAATAAAAATAAATCATGTTCGTATTTTCAATAAAAAAAATAAAAAATATGAATGAAAAAGAGAAGAAAACTAAAATTATATTCCATGATTTTATAACAAGTTTTTATATTTTGTATGTCTTATGGATTTAATAATAAGTTTATTAAACTCATAGAAAACTTAGTCTAAATTTTTAAAATATAAAAAAACTTTTTTTTTAATATTTTAGGATTTACAAACTCAGATATATTCCTAGTATTAAAAGGAAAAAAAAATAAAAATATAATGAAATATTATTTGACTTTAGAATGGTTAGATTTGACTCATAAAATCATGATTCACCTTAGATAGGGAGTATTAAGAGTGATAATCTTTTCTATATATAACTGGTCAGATTTTATAGGTCAATTAAAGTTCTTGGTGATGAAAATACTAGCTGACAACTTTAAACTTTTAAACCATAAAAGAACAAGAATTCTTTATTTTTTTCACACCAAAACCCGGTTTAGCTCGGTTTTTTTTTAGTTTTTTTCAGTCTGGGTTCAGTTTGATTCGGTTTTTTCGGTTTCAAGCCTATAAAACCAAAACCGAACCGAACCGGTTGGTTTTTTCAAAATTCTAATCGGTTTTTTTTCACGGTTTGGTTTTTTTAATTATTTGTTTTCTAATTTTTTCATTTTTCAGTTTTTTTACTTATCCCTATCTTATCTGATTTTATAGACTAACTAGAATTTTTAATTTAATGATTAAAATATTAGATGCACTCCAAGCCTTTAAACCAAAAAAAAATAAAAAAGAAATCGTTCTATTTTTCACACCAAAACCCGATCCAAGATGAAGATTGCAGCGGCGCTGCACACCCACAATAATTCTAAAAATAAAAAACTAGATAGCCATAATAGTTGCGCTTTTGTATATAGAAAGTACTTTTAAATACTTGTTGATACTTGATAGCAGGCAAAACAGAGAAATTTTTTGTAGTGTTAGGTCTTATAGTCACTGTTCCAGAAAGTTTGGAAGAGAAGAAAGTCATGAAGTCTTCCTTGAACGAGGCAATGATTACGGAGAAGCTGGAGGTGGAAGATTGAAAACCCCTTGTACAAAGGAAGTTAACCCCCTGATTAATGAAAACCCAGCTGCGCCACCCAGCTGATCGCAGAAATGGCAAGGGACCCATGGAGGTTTGACCCTTGCTTGGCTCTATCTCTATGCATGCAAGAATGTCCTTCTAGGGGTTTAGGACCAAACCAATTAACGGTCATGACCCACGACGCAGGGCACTTAACGAAAAGTCCATCTTCGAGAAATCGACCATGTGGTGTGTGGTGTGCTGTGCTGTGCGCACAGGTTTGTAGTATTTCTAGCCAGTGGCGAGTTGCCTGAGGAAAATCATATGCCAAACATGTTCGCCATTGTGCACCTCAAATCGATTACTGTTGATTTAATTAAGGCCAAATTAAGAGCTAGCGAGCCTCAGATTACTATTTTCTGACCTTCCAGTACTTGTTATAAGATAGCATGCTTTCTTTCAAGGAAGAATAAAGAAGGATGAAATTCGCTTCTGAATATATATATATATATATATATATATATATATAAAATAATAATCATTTTATTTCCCAAGATTTGCTAGCGAGACATTTTCCTGTCTTAATATTGCTCAGCAAGTACCTTAATATTTAATGCCCTATAAAGATTAATACACAGAGAGAGGGGGAATTTTCTAGCTCTCGTACGTCATGGTCGCAATCAACTTCAAAACTAGGAAATTCAGCTGTTCAAGGTCCAAAACAAAGTGGGTTTCAACAGGAGCACGGTCTTCGCCTAGACTCTCACCAAAAGGTTTGAAGTGCATGCCAGGGAGACCGTGACTTGGTCATACTTTCCAAGTCCTAATCTCCTTTTCATTCCGTGTAAAAGATACATAAATACTTTGAATAATTTACCCACTTTTTCTCTAAGATTAAGCACCAAGCACCAACATAGAAAGCACTCCTGCCTCAAAGCTCCATTAATTATCAACCCCATTCAAATTTCTTCTAATGTTCAAAAAACCTCGAAAACAACAAGAAACCAATATGGACGAGACCATTTCCTTGATCCTTCATGGGTGCAAGTTAGCTAAAGACCTTGAATTAAACCTAGCAAACCTAGCCAGCCAGCCAGAGATATTTTCCAGGTCATGTGAAGATATCATTAGGGTTTTTATTAATGCTAGGGAAAGGCTAAATGTTCATCAACAAGACACCACTTCATACACTCATCACATGTTGTTTCGCGAGCCACGGGAATTACAGCAACAACAGAATATTGATCCTAGCCTCCAGGAATGGCTAAGGACTAGTTGCCCATCAGCCATGGAGACGTTGTTTCATCAATCACAGGTCCTTGTTCCTGAGAAGACGCAAATGGGGTCAGGAGACTTTGTTATTGAATTAGGTAGTAGATCAGATCATGTTCAAGCAATAGATGCATCAGATCCTGGCAGAGGTTCTTCATCATCGTCACAAAGACCTCGAAGAAGGTGAGAAATTTCAATGCTTATGTTTAGTTTGCATAACATCAAAACCTTAGTAACCGTAACATCTTGTAGATGGCTTGTGTTTTACTTCAGAATCATCTTTGTAAACCTACAATAGTTCAATGTGAATTGCTCTTAGACATGCTTTACGACTCACATACGCATGAAATTGTAAGGAAAGTATATCATAAAAGCAATCCATTTAACCCTTTTTGTTGGGGAAAGATGGTCGGTATCATATTGTTCGTGCTATACATATTTTTTCTTCTGTGAACATGTCTGAACATTAAAAATTTTAAAAAATTAAGGATGCATTAATGATATTTCAAATAAATATAGTATAAATTTTTATTATTTAACTAGAAACCACACACAAAAAAGATTCTAATCAAATTATAAATTATTAATATAATTACATTAGTTATCTCATTCAAATAATACTAATACTTATAAATGTTGTCAGGTATTTATAATTATAATTTATGTATATTCATGCATACCTTTCCTTCAATTATATACATGGCATGTGTATTAATCCTGTTTAGGAATTATCAGACCACTTCTCAACAAGTTCGGATTCGTTTTATTAGGCTAATAATGGCTACCTAGCTACTATATATGGTTGTGAATATGCAGGAAGGATGATGCCGAAAGACGGACAGTGAGGGTTCCTGCTCAGCAGTTTGGCAATACTGAAATCCCACCAGAAGATGGCTTCACTTGGAGGAAATATGGACAGAAAGAGATACTCGGTTCAAGGTTCCCGAGGTACTGAATCAAAATATGCACGACTAAGAGAGAATACTGTTAACTCTTCTAGATAACACGTGTTATATGACACAATCAAAGCATAATATGTATATATGAATGCTCTTCTTAGACATGGAAAAGTCTTTTTATAATATATTGAAATTGCTTTTTTTTCATGCTAGCTTTTTTTTACCTTTCTTTCAGACATTGACTTGGTATACAACCATCTAAAAGATTGAGCCATTGACTGCTTATTGGCAAAAACGTGTTTAGTAAACGCCCAAAGAAGATCATCGTTTTACATTAACAGACTTGAAAGAATGAATGTTAGAAAAATCAAATCGACCAAGTTCCTTAAAATCATGTTTATTAGGACTAATTAATTACTTGAGCCATTAACATTTGTTGTTTATTTTAACTATATACTCGATCTGTCCCTTTCAGGGCTTACTACAGGTGCACCCACCAGAAGCTGTACCATTGTCTAGCCAAGAAACAAGTTCAGCGACTTGATGACGATCCCTACACATTCGAGGTGGCGTACCGTGGCGAGCACACTTGCCACATGTCTGCCACGGCACCATCAGTTCCACCAGCAGCAGCAGATATTGCACAAGAGATGGCCCAAACTATGAGTGCTCAGCCTCAGCCATCTGCAGCAACTTCTCTCGCTAGATGGCTGGAATTTAGTCTGGGTTCTGGAGGTAGCGCTGGTTGCAGCAGTAGCAGCATGGCTGCAGGTGCTGGTAGTAGTGGTGAAGGTCCCTCCACCGCTGGTCGATACAGTAAAGAAGCTGACTGCCCTATAATAGACATGGCTGATGCCATGTTTAATTCCGGCAGCAGTAGCACCAATAGCATGGAGTTTATTTTCCCTTCCATATTGGAAGAAAAATGGGATCAGGCAAGCGATAAAAAGCCTTGAGTGTGCTAGATAGTTAGAATAAGTGAATCTCTTGTCTCTTTCGTGGGGGGATATATTTCAACTCTATAATTAACCCACTGAAAATTACTTTCATAGGTCATTCTCTATTCATTAATTAAGGCATCGCTTTGGAATTGTAGACGTGAATATGATTTTGTACGTGAGTGTGCTACTTGTACTATTTTTTTTTATATATATATATATATTTATTTTAGTACGTGAATATGATTTTGAAAGGGATTTTTTCTTCATTTTATGTGGTTGAATGCTTCAATGACAGGGAACAAGTCTCAACAGAACCTTGTGGGTTTTGAGCACATAAATGTAAAATAATGTCATGTAATTTTACTTGTTATTAAATTAAACAAGTGCTGAGAGAAGGTTATCTTGGTCTGTCCATGGACGTCTGGATCAGGATGAAATGAACCGGAGGGGCATCGGAAAATAACTCCATCCTCCTCTCTTGAACGGCCGGCCGGCGAAGTAGTTTTTTCATGTGCAAACAAACCCAGGCAGATGCGAGCAAGAGCTAGCTGCCATAGATAAAATGTTTTTCACCCACCCTTCGCGGATATAATAAATCCAGCTCCCTTTATTTTGTTTTTTTATTTATTATGATCCTTATAGACCAGAATATCAATTTTGTTTTTTTTTTGCTCCAACAAGATGTTTCCTCACAACGTTTTGCTCCCATAGCATGAAATTTCTCCTCCTTCCTCTTTCAAAAAGTGACGCATTTTTAATTTTATCTTTTGGGTCTAAAATTAATTTCTTATACAGTCGTAGAAAATAATTTCCTATAAAGATATCAAGCATAAATGGAATGAAGGACCAGCTATGATATGATCGATCATTTGATAAACATTTTTATTTGAACTATATAAAGATTTTCAAGTGATTAAAAAATAATTCATCAATCTAGATGAATTAAAAAAAATATTTCATCTGTTCTTAAATAGTATTGATTAAGAATATCATTGGCCAATATACAATAAGATTTGAAAAGATTATTTCAAATCTTATTTAAAAGATCAATGACTATTATGTAGAGAACAAACATGATTTAACATGATAGATATACTCCATGCTTTAATATTAAATCAGAATATTATTTATGAAAATATATTAATTACATTGAGATACCGATCACTAAAAGGTTGAGTCAAATAACTAATGACTTGTCTAATATTTAGGGATTATGACACGTTGCTAGACGATGCACCTGATCTTCAAATATAAATTAATCAATTGTTGAATTAATAATAATTAAATTATTTATTTTATTTAATTAAAATTAAAATTTCTATTTGGACCAACATATTATGAACCTAATTGGTCACACACATTAAGAATCATTAGTCATAAATTAAACTGTGATGATTTAATTAAGTATGACTTGATTAAAATATATTTTATAAATTAAGGACTAGAATATAATTAATACAAGGATTATATTTTAGACTTAGAAAAATCAAGTAAGGACTTGATTGAGTTAATTTCTATAATTTTCCTGGATTAATAGACGGATATTTCTCAAGGGTAAAATTGATATTTTATCAATTTATATGATTTTTTAGATTTTTCTATAAATAGTAAGCCATGCTCTTTATTTTTGTATGGTTGTCTGTTAGATAGAAAAACTACTCAAGTCACAGAGTATGGAGCTAGCATTCTGGGCATAAGATTTCTCACTGGTGGTTCATATGGATTACCATTAGAGGCTGAAAAATTTAACGACCTATTGTTTGTGATAACCTAGCCTTTAAAAGAATTACTCAAAGTTGAAGAAGATCAGGTCTTCAAGTAATAAAATCCTTAAATAATTCTAGATTTATTTAACGAGATTATAAAAATTCTCAAATTATTTTATTTTATTGTTTCTATTGCGTACATGCTTCCTGTTAATAATAGATAAATATATAATTACCCGTTTCCTATTTGTTATTTTACTAATTGGAAAAAGAATTAACGAGGCAATAAATTTTAAATATCTTGTGATCAATCTGCGCTTATTTATATATTAAATAATTTGTGCAACATTTTACGTATAATAACAACAAATATTCTAACGTGATAATATCTCTGTATGAAACATATCTTACAATTTTTTATTATTATTTGTTATATACTTTACATCGTATTCAATAATTTAAGTTTATTAAGTTTGATTTAAACTTTATTTTATCCCTAGCTAGTTAACCCTCGATCGAACCTCTTTGTTCTCTCATTTGATCATGACCGGGCCGGGTGGGGTGGTTTTCAAAACCTTGATTTCAAGTGTATATATATATATATATATATATATATATATATATATATATATATATATTTAAACACTTCTTATGACTTAAAGTATGCAATCTCTCGTCTTCAAAACAAATGGCACTCTATGAATCCATAGTGTCAAAAGGTCTATTGCAACAGTGAAACACCCTTCTTCTCAATTAGTTACTTATAATTTACAGTATAAAGATATTGTTTGAAAGAAAACGAACCAAACTGAGAACCGGATAAAAAATAATGACTCTTTACATATTCTCATTTAGTCTCTTTATTTTTAGAGTTTTTAGTTTTGATATAAAACTTCATTTTGTTTATATTTCAGTTCTTAAATTTCAGAAATAGAAGCGAGAATCATTAAAAAGTTAAAAAAAAAAGAGAAAGTTCTCTATCGATCAAAATAAAAAAAACTGATCTCATTGTTAATAAGTTCAATTTGAAAAAAAAAAAGTGTCATTAGAATATTTTTTAATGTTTTATTTTGTTAAGAAATGTATAATCTTTTCTTACCATTAAAGACTAGTTTAAGGTTAGAAATGGGTTTTTTAAATCCTAGAATTTGGATCCTAATGTTTTGGTGTACGAGGAGGTTAAAATTCAACCATAGAGAACTTATGGTTTGTCATTACATGTGACATGACATCACCATTCAAAAAAACAAAAATAAAAAACGATGCATCTTCCACCTAATTTAATAAAAAGTAAAAGAGGATTAAATGTTCTAGTCTAGCCTTGCAGACCCACGAACCTTCGGCCTTCTCTATTTGGGCTATTAGTCAGCCCACCTAGGCCCAAACACATGGACTCTTTTTATAAAGCTCTTTTTTATTTTTTAAAATTTAATTAATTTTTGTTAAAATAAAATAATTTAAAATTATATTTAAGATATTATTACATTAAATGTCATTCAATTTTTTAATTTATTTTTAAATAAGATTATATTTTTTTAAAATATTAGCAAACATTTTATTATAACCCTAGATGCGTTATGTCATAGATTTAAAGATAATGGCATTTCTAAATATAAATTGGGATAAATGTTGAACAAAGAGAATGGATAGGAAAAAACAAAGAAAAACAACAATGACAATGCATCCATGGTAAATTTAACATGAAATATAATTGAATTTGGATTAGTTTTTTTTATATATATAAATAATTTTTTTAAAAGAGTAGTGAAAGTTGTATTTTTTCTGATACTTATACGTGGTGGGAGAGGATTGTGTCATTTCTATATGAGATTCAAAATAGGTAGTGTGTGAAACGAAAACTCAGGTGATGAAAGAAAACCTGGATTGGCTTGCTGCCTCGAAATTTTAAGGCTTTTATATATATATATATATATATATATATATATATACACACTTGTATAGAAATATATATGTTGATAATTAATCACTTAATTATGGAGTTAGGTGACGAATATTAATGTTGTGGGCAGAAATTGATAAACTAGAATTAAAGGGGTCGAAAATAAAATTAATTAAACTAGATTAATCCGTGGAAGATTCGATTTCTATTTACTGCTTCTACTTTTCGTGAGTTTTCCATCAGTTCCCACTTTACCTTTTAAAATACGTTTGGACTTTGATTTTAATTTGTCGACCAATTATATATATCTGTTCCGTTCACACTCCGGCACCTCTTTTGTTTTCTACTATTTTTGTATGTAGCGGCACCCTACCTTCCATGGCCGTACCTAACTTTTTTCAACTTCAAAAAATAAAATAAAAACCCTTAAAAGATGGTTGTGTTTTTAAAGAACTAAAACAAATTTAATAGCATGACCTTGGTTAATTTTATAAAAACAAAATTAGACAACAATAACAATAAATAAATTATATAAAAAACATTTCTGATGGGTTAATACATGAAACTTATGATCTCGTATATAAAATTAAGATAACTCTATAGAAAAAGTATACAAACAAAAATTAATTGTAAAAAAAAAAACATTCATAAAAAGATCCAAGTCAATTCGGTAAAATCTTTAAACCCATGATTCCAAAGGTTAATAAAAAAATTTTGATCAATAAAATTTTAAATGATGAAATAGAAAAATAAATTTCCAATAAAATTAAAAGGATTACAAATAAAACAAATATAAATAAAAAAAATAAAGATGAAATCTGACATAAAATAAAATGAAGTAAAATATTGAGGCATGCAATTGAAAAAATATTTCAATTAAAAGAATGATATAAAATATTGAGGGATATAATTGAAACTATTATCCAATTAAGAGAATGATATAAAATATTGAGGAATGCAAATGAAAAAATAATTTATTTAAGACAATAATTAAAAATAAATAAAAAAATCAAAATCAAAAGAATGGGAACAAATATGAAAGCCAAAAAAACCAAAGGAGGATTAATTTGAAAGAAAACTCCAATTCCATGGATAATTTAAAATAAAATAAATAACAATAAAAAGAAGAGGACCACATCTAAAACAAAAAATAAATTAAAAGGTTGCTTTGAAAATGTGCACGGGTTGGCTCTAGAACCGAGTAGGAGATAAGGAAGAAGGAAAAAAAGAAACTACCACCGGTGAAAAACCCATCATATTTTCAACACACACGCTGCCCAATAATGAAAACGACATCGTAAGGATTAAAATGTCGTCATTGAAGTTGGAGTTTGGCCACTAGACGACGTTGTAAGCGTCGTTTAAAAACCGTGTCAAGATCAGCCATATGCACAACCACCTTTTAAAAATTAAAGAATAATCTATTTATGCACAAACACTAAACTACCCTGACCAATCTAAAAAACTACAAAAAAAAAACAAAAAACAAAATGAAAAGATAAAAAGATTTTTTGATCCAAGATAAAGACAATTTTGATGTAAAGACAGTGTGATAATTGTATTATGTAACTAAAGTGAAAAAGTCATAAGAGCTCTACTTGTCAATATTTTAATTTTTGCCTCCAAGAGTACATGAGAAATTTCAGTATAGAAAAAATAACAAAAAAGACCATTATACTCTTATTCTTAAGGTTAATTATGTTATGTTTATAGGGGCAAAATCATCATTTCAGTGCGAATGAGTATAGAGCAACAGTAAAATATACGTAGTAATATCACTACCCCTTTTATTTTCTTTTAATAAGCAAAAAGAAAAAGAATTATATATATATATATACAGACACACACATATATACATTAAATTTCACTTTAACAATGAATAGTGACAATGTCTTTTTGACTTTGGTCTTCAAAAATTTTGAGGAATTATTTTTTATAAAATTTCAAATTTAGTTTTTTTTTTTAATTTCATCTTTTAACGTTGAGTTTACTAAGTATTGGATTTTATAATTTGTTTTAATTTTCTTTTATAAAGTTATTTTTTTTATTTTTTAATTTCATCATCCAACATTGAGTTTACTAGATATTGGAGTTTTGATTTTTTTGCTATGGAGTTATCTCAGTCTTATGACCGAGATTACGAGTTTTGTGGGTTAGTTGTGTTGACTTGAGTTATTTTTTTTATTATTTTTTTTCTCAACTTCATCCTTAAACATTGGGTTGATTGAGAATTGACCTTCATAATTTCTTTTTGATTTACTTTTATAGGGTTATCACAGTCTCATAACTTAGGCCATGAGTTTTTTAGGTTAGCAAGGTTGACTCAAATTTTTGTTTGTTGTTTTTTTAATTGAATATTTGTTTTTAAATTCCTTCCTTCAATATTTGGTTGATTGATAATTGAAATTTATAATTTATTTCTATTTAATTTTAATGAATTTATCTCGATCTATTGACCTGATTTTGACAGGTTAACCCGAGTTGACTCGGGTCATTTCTTATCTTTTTTTATTTGAATTTTGTTTGTCTTTTTTTTAGTTTTTTTTCTTTCAAAATCATCCTTCAATATTGAGTTGATTGGAATTAAGTTTCATAATTTATATCAGTTTGTGTTCTATGAAGTTCTCATAGTTTCACGATCTAAGTCATGAGTTTGGTCGGTTGACTCATGTAGTTTTTTAAGTTCTTTCTTTCATTGATTTTCTTTTAATTTCATCCATCAATATTGGACTGATTGAAAATTGAGTTTCATAATTTATTTTGATTTGTTTTTAATGAGTTTATCCCAATCTCATGACCTAGATTTGATAGGTTAACCTAGGTTTACTTGACTCATTTTTCTGGTTTAATTTATTTTTTCAATTTCATCCTTAAACATTAGGTTGATTGAGAATTTGTTTAATATTTTTTTTCTATAAGGTTTTCAGGGTATCATGATTTGGGTAACAAATTTAGTAGGTTAACCCAAGTTGATATGAGTCGATCTAATAAATTATCATTTTAATATTTTCAAAAAGATGTTATCTTGAATGATTTTAGTTAAACTATTTTTTTATTTATCGTCTGAGTTGTTTTTGACCTGTCAAGTCGACCAAGTTATATCAAGTTAATCTCCATATAGTTTTTTTTTGTGCTAAATATAGCCCTGTATAATATTTTTTTATTTATTTTATTCAATCAATTTAATATATATATATCTATTATAGTTTGATTGATTAAAACAATTATTTTAATAATAAATTTAGCAAATACAATTGGATAAATATATCATTTTACGAGATTAAATATCTTAATCCATATCTGTCTCTTGATTTTTCTATTTTTATTTTTAGTTATTATATATAGTTATTTATTTATTTATTAATACACATCATTCTCAATGTATAAATTTTATGACTTTCATTTTGAAGTTTTTTAACTACAAAAACATATATATGAAAAAACTGTGCATATAATATCTTTTTTGTTAAAAAATATATTTGATCTGGACCAAACACGTGCAAAGTGTCGGTAATAATCTAGATGAAGACGAGCTTTTGATTAAAT
This sequence comes from Populus trichocarpa, assembly GCF_000002775.5. Taxonomy (NCBI): domain Eukaryota; kingdom Viridiplantae; phylum Streptophyta; class Magnoliopsida; order Malpighiales; family Salicaceae; genus Populus; species Populus trichocarpa. The sequence continues at coordinate 9,155,410 of NC_037297.2, read as the reverse complement.
GTTTCAAGAAAACGTCTACCTCTCTAATTAATCCATCCTCCAATAGCATGAACTTTTCTAGTGTGAAAGTGGAAGCTGATCATTGCCATGGGGTCCCTGCTAATAAATTTATATATATAGTTAAATTATTGTGAACAGTATTGTATTGAAAAAAGGTACACATGCAGAATATATTCTGTTGAGGTGGGTATATATGAATATACTAATTTTAAACAGGATTTAATTAATTATTAATTGTAGCCGCCTAGAAAACTCCCTCTAATCAAAATGAAAATCACAGTCAAAATCAAAAGACTTGACGACAAAATCCATGTCCAAACTCTGAGAGGTGACCTCTGTACATGAGAACAAATGTATAGAATCCACTGCCTCTGTAGAAAAAAAATTAAGATAACTCTATAGAATAAATGCACAAATAAAAATTAATTGTAAAAAAAAAAAATATTAATAAAAAGATCCAAGCCAATTCGGTCAAATCTTTAAACTCATGATTCCAAAGGTTAATAAAAAAAATTCGATCAATAAAATTTTAAGGGATAAAATATAAAAATAAATTTCCAATAAAAAAGGATTACAAATAAAACAAATATAAATAAAAAAAATAAAGATGAAATCTGATATAAAATAAAATGAAGTAAAATATTGAGGCATGCAATTGAAAAAATATTTCAATTAAAAAAATGATATAAAATAATGAGGGATATAATTGAAACTATTATCCAATTAAGAGAATGATATAAAATATTGAGGAATGCAAATGAAAAAATAATTTATTTAAGAGAATAATTAAAGATAAATAAAAAATCAAAATTAAAAGAATGAGGACAAATCTGAAAGCCAAAAAAACTAAAGGAGGATTAATTTGAAAGAAAACTTCAATTCCATGGATAATATAAAATAAAATAAATAATAATAAAAAGAAGAGGACCACATCTTAAACAAAAATAAATTAAAAGACTGCTTTGAAAATGTGCACGGGTTGACTCTAGAACCGAGGAGGAGATAAGGAAGAAGGAAAAAAAAGAAACTACCACCGGTGAAAAACCCATCATATTTTCAATACACATGCTGCCCAATAATAAAAACAACGTCGTAAGGATTAAAATGTCGTCGTTGAAGTTGGAGTTTGGCCACTAGACGACGTTGTAAGCGTCGTCCAAAAACCATGTCAAGGTCAGTCACACGCACAACCACTTTTTTTAAATTAAAGAATAATCTATTTATGTACAAACACTAAACTACCCTAACCAATCTCAAAGACTACAAAAAAAAAAAAAAACTAAAATGAAAAGATAAAAAGACTTTTTGATTCAAGATAAAGACAATTTTGATGTAAAGACAGTGTGATAATTATATTGTGTAACTAAAGTGAAAAAGTCATAAGAGCTTTACTTGTAAATATTTTAATTTTTGCCTCCAAGAGTACATGAGAAATTCCAGAACGCAAAACATAACAAAAAAGACCATTATACCCTCATTCTTAAGGTTAATTATGTTATGTTTATAGGGGCAAAATCATCATTTCAGTGCAAATGAGTATAGAGCAACAGTAAAAAATACATAGTAATATCACTATCCCTTTTATTTTCTTTTAATAAGCAAAAAGAAAGAGAATTATATATATATATATATATATATATATATATATATATATATATAGACACACACAGACACACACACACGTATACGTGCAAAGTGTCGGTAATATTCTAGATGGAGACGAGCTTTTGATCAAATATTTCAACGAAACGTCTACCTCTCTAATTAATGCATGAGCTTTTCTAGTGTGAAAGTGGAAGCTGATCATTGCCATGGGGTCCCTGCTAATACCTATATATATATATAGTTAAATTATTGCAAACAATATTATTAAAACTTTGAGTAATTATATTTTAAAAAATGTTCTTATAAATAACTTAGAATAAATTAAAATATCAGAATTAAAAGTTATAAATTTTAACCTTTTTTTTTTTTAATTTAAGTAAAAAAATTGAAGTAGTCAAATATATTTATAACTTTTTCATGGAGTTAAGAATGAAAGCGTTAACTAACTTAAATATTCAAAATATAAAAATCATGCAAAACATATATAACCTAAGTTTCTCCGATTTATGCTTTAATTAGCTAGGGATCATTACAATCTTTCTTCACCACGAACAGCAGAAATTAATTATAATAGATAAATATGTATACACATGCAGAATATATTCTGTTGAGGTGGGGGTGTATATATGAATACTAATTTTAAACAGGATTTAATTAATTATTGTAGCCGCCTAGAAAACTTGCTCTAATCAAAATGAAAATCACAGTCAAAATCAAAAGACTTGACGACAAAATCCATGTCCAAACTTTGAGAGGTGACCTCTGTACATGAGAACAAGTGTATAGAATCCACTGCCTCATAATCAGACCTCAATATCATGGAAGGCTCATCCACTGGTTCTTCAAATGGTATGAGATCCTTCCACATGAATGAATCTAAAGACGAAACATTGTCTGCTAGACCACTTGGTGTCTGATCTTCCTTAGATTCTTGCTCTACTTCACAGGGTGACCCCATAATGGGATGATGATCTTGTTCTTCATATCTAGGAATCTTTGAATGAGAACTGATCACACTACTCGTAAGATTGTAAGATTCCCAGGGATCAGAATCTGTGATGATTTGTGGAGCCTCAGGGATGTTTCTGCATGTATGGCTGCCAATGTATGTGGTATGGTACAAGTCTGGGTTGTCTTCCATTCTTTGGACTTGTTTTGTTGCCTTGCAACCTTGTTCATACTTGCGAGAACACCTAAAGTAACTCCTGTAATCAATCAACGAAGTGAGATTAGCGCAACAATAATTTCTTCACAGTACATGTGCAATTTCTTAAACTATATGTAGTGATGTATAGCCGCAAAAGCCAATCATTCTCCACTAGTGCTCCCTTTTCTATCTTCACTTTTGATTGCTTTATGAAAATTAATGGTCGAGGACTCCACTACTTTTCAAGATTGCAACGAGACTCAAAATTAATGGATCCATAATTATATATCGGAATAATGAAGCATCAAATGAAATGAGAGGTTCTTTACCTTGGGTATTTAGCATTCAAGATCCCCTTCTGCCCATATTTTCTCCATGCATGACTGTCTTCAATCGTAGGACAGACTGTAGTCCATGATTGGGAAATCTTTCTGGGAGCAAGCAAAGATGTTTGTATTAGTTTTCATTAAAATTTAAAAAATAAATAAATCATGCAAATGTATCACCAATTATCTCACATTAATTCAGCACAATCCAGAAGAAAAAGAAAATCTCACAATCCCCCCCTCTAAAGGTATCAGAAGTGCAGGTCATTATCATGAATATCTTTAATTATGATGGTTAACTACTAATTAAGTTAGAAGTGCAGTAATTGGATGTATAACTAACATTTACATAATAACGATGGATATGGTTAAACTTACTTTCTCTTGTAACAACCTCTCCTATCCTTGGTGGTAGCCGGCCTCTTCTTGCTCTCGCCGGAATCTTCAGACCTCCGGTCATCATAACACGCAGAGTCTCCTAGTGAACTTGCTAGATTTTGACAAATCTCACCACCTGCAGATTCACTAGAAGTAATGACAGAAAGAGTCTCAGAAAAAGATCTTAAGATCTTCCCTACAAGCTCACCCGCTGAAGAAAAACGCCCATCAAAATTTCCACAAGGTTTCTGGAGGCGAATTTGAAGTTGGGCTGCAAATTCATGGCCTCGAACAAGTTCTTTTATCACCCTTTCCCTGCTTGATGATAGTTTTTCACTCAAACAAGTGCCCATTATTTCCAGTTTTTGTTTCTTTCCTGCTTGTTTTTTTTTCTAACTACTATATATACTACAGAAATGGGATATTTGGATCATATATATTAGTGGTGAGTTAGCAAAAGAGAAGATAAAGATTGGCTTTTATGCCCTTCTCTTTCTTTGACTGAAAAGATATGAGGAAAGAGAGAGGTAAAATAAAGGAAGATTGATGGAAGGAGGCAATGGAGAAAGGTTCACGGAAAATTCCTTCCAAACATATAATATTGCTTACATAAGCGTTGTTACGTTTTCACTATGATGCAAGGCTGATGCCAAAAACCTTGAAGCTTTCCTTTTTTTTCCCTGTGTCGCACATGTTTTCTAAGATTAGGATATTCAGTCGTCGGTGGGTGGGTTGAAAGAATAAGAAATATTTATATTTTATTAGTTAAAAATAAAATAAAAAATTAGTTTTTAAAGTTTAGATAAGAAGATTAATTGGGTAAAGGAAGGTCAATATCACTCCTAGTATATTCTATTTAAGATAAATTATATTGTTTATTTGTCTGATTACTAAGACATTTTTATTTTCCAACAATTGGTTTGTCTATTGATTAAAACTGGACCACACCAATAAAGTAGATTATAGTTTTGTGGGTCAAGTCTAACCATTCTGAACATATTTTTTGCATTTTTTTTATACTGGAAATACATTTTACATATAAATTTATAATCTTTGGTATTAAAAATAATCAAAATTGTTTTTTTTTTATGTTTTTGAAATGTAGAGAAAGTTTTCATGGATATTTAATAAACTTGTTATTAAATCCAAAAATACATGCAAAGATATAAAACTATTTTTTTTTGTGTTTTCAAGAAATGCTAAATCATGCAATGTATTATTTTTTATGAAAATATGATTCTTATTTGAGAGGCTCAACCATATATAATTTAAAATTATTTAAAAGTATTTTTGATAGAAAGATTTTTGTTGTTTTTATTTTTTTATTTTCTTAAAGAAAATTAGTTTATTTAATATTGAAAAAACACTTCATATGTGAGTCACAATCCTAAATATTAAATATAAAAAGGGTAAGAAATGGTATGAAAGACCCAAAATTAATTGCATAAAGGTCTTCCAAAATTTTGATTTTTTTTAAAATTAGACTAAGACCAAGTTTGGAAATACATAATAATATGTTTTAATCAAGATATCAACTTAAAACAATCCATTTATTCATCTTTCACCAACTTAATAATCCAACAATACCAAAATCAACTCAATTCTTGTTAGTTTCATGAACTTCATTGAAATCGCGTACTATATCAAATGAATCAATACAAACCCAAGCATAATCCATTAATTAATATTTAATATTCAAATTAATATAAGCTCAAGCATAATCCATGAACCAACATTCAATGTTCAACTAGCAATCATAACCATAAAAATAAACTCACAATCCAACAAAATTACCAAATCATCTTAAAACATACATTAATCCAAATCAATATTGTCCAAACAATCCAAAGATTATACATAACATGTGCATTTTGTCCCTAATTTCACAACATTTTAACAATTTGTCAAAAACATGATTAATGGTTATGGATCGTCCTTCCGAGGTGTTTAACGTGTCCAACAACTATTAGAATCAAGCATAGATATCGTTGAAAATATAGGAACAATGATGATATGTGGGTCCCATGTGCCACCACCATTGCTAGTGCGTGGGTTAACGCATCATTATAGGTGAAACAAAAAAATAGGTGGATCTGGAGTAGTTCCTCCTCCTCTTCCTCCCTGTGTGGTGTTAAGTGTCACCCATACCTGCAAAAATGGAAATCCTCACACAAACTTTTGGCTTTATTTCCTTATTTTTTTACAAATTTGTTTCTCTCTCTATTGTTTCTTGATCCTCTCTCTCCATAATTGGTTTGGATGATCTGATCGTGGTTGGTTTGATGAGGAAATAGATTATGTGTTCAAAGGTGTATAAAGGTTATGCCAATGGTCGGTTGCTAAAGAGGCAATCATGGATGACCTAGGAAGGAGAGGGGTTATTGTCAGTGTTGTTATCAATGGTGGAAACTAGTGTATCAACTATAAATGGGTGAGGTACTATCACGATTCTTTCTTTCTTTCTCTCTTTCTCTCAATGGAGTCTATCATAATGGAGGAGGCTACAACTAGAGGGTGTTGTGAAAAGGTCAAAGCTTACGGGTTACTGAATAGTAGTTTATGAGATGTGGTGGTGAAGTATGGAGTGACTGACAATTTAAGGTTTGTTGGGGTGACTCAAGTGGAATTTGTAGGTTAAAGGGTTGTGATTGGTGGGTGTTAGAGACAAGATTGAGGTTTGTTTTATGGTCCCAACTGGGAATGTATGGTTGTTATGTTTATTGATAGCTTCAGTTAATGGGTTTTGGTTAGGAAGGTTTTGGTTGGAAGTATATGTGTTATAGCTATCGTGTGGAGGTTGTCCTTGCTGGTGGTGATTTGGAAGATGAATGGTTGACTGTCGTTGATGGCTAGTTAAAAGCTAGTGTTGGTGGCGTTTATAGTGGGATTGATGTTCGGGTCCATGTTAGTTTCAATCTTCATACTATAGATGATTTTTTTTTGTGTGGTTTATGAAGGTAGGGAAAAAAATAAGTGGTTCTTGGTTATAGTTGACAATAGAGGTGAGAAGCTGGACTGTGTGGAGAGCTTGAGCTTTTATGGAATAAGTGGAGCTAGAGTAGACCTTTGCTATTGGGGAAGATAAAGGGTCTTGGTGGGAGTAGAGGCTAATTGATGTGTCATAATTGGTTTTTGTTTGTTGATTTACCTTATTTTTTTAGAGAGTGCTTTTGCATGTATAGGGTGATGGTGTGTGTTGGAAAGGATGAGGAAAAGTGTTTTCGGTGTGAGTTTTTTTTTTGTATGGCTAATGCTCTCACTAATTTCTCTTTTCTTTTTGTATGTGTATAACCACTTATTTATACTACTCAAAATATTATTTTCATATTTAATCTTTACAATCCTCCACACCCATCTACTATTTTCTTGATTTCTCTAAGAAATTCTACCACCTTTTAGCTTCTAATTTTTAAAATTCTCTATTTTTTAAAACAACATTATGCAATTCAATTTTTTTTTCTAAACTGGTCTTTATTATTATTTTTTGTTTTTGCTTGATTAATTTTTTTTCTTTTTTTTTCAGAAAAAATTATCAATATGAAAACAACAAGAGAGATAGTTGAAAATTATGAAATGATCAGAAATTGGTCAAATTGCGTCGAAACATATTTTATAAGAATCTAGTATTTTTTTGGAAAATTTCTAAAAGAAAAGAGTAAAAATTTAGTTATGACAGTTGCTCCCCTCTACCTTAACTTGTTGATAAATGTCATATTTCAACATGTGGTTAGCTATCTCTTTTTTCATGTAGGGCCACCAGTAGTGGGGTTTCAGGTCTTGGTACATCTTGGTACTACCACGGTGCATGAAAAACTTGGATTCATGTGTTTCTTGCAAAACCTTCCGTTTAACCATCTCGTTGTTAGGAACATACACACATTGTCCCATAATTAATGTCCCATCATCTGCTACTCAAAATGGGGTTTTGATCCCGACATCCATTTTAGTTCTTATCTTAGACCCCTCAATATCACTGAGTTGAGCTTGTAATATATTTTCTCGATATATTGGTTGTACTGTTAGGTCATCCATTAACACTCCTCCGAAGTCAATGCCTAATTGCATCCCTATTTAACTCAGCTCTATTAGTGGTTGTTCGTCCCATACAAATGGCTTATCCAGGGTTGCTTTATTTTTACAACTAAGGGCATCCGCTACAACGTTTTCCTTTCTAGGTTGGTACTCTATGGTGCAATCATAGTCTTTGATGAGTTCTATCAATCTTTTTTGTTGCATTGATTAGTACTTAAAAGTGCATTTTTATCAAGGTTTTATATCATCATTTTGCACTTGAAGTATCAATAACTCCTTAACTAGAGCATGTTTTATAATAGCATGTCTAATAATATAAGATACCTTTACTTTATGGTAAATATTCATCTTAAATGCAGACCTATCACATAAATCAAAGGATTGATTGATGTGTTTAACTACTGAAATTGAGAAGACAAATAGAGGGCTAAGCTTAGAAAAGAGATGCTAGTTCAGTCCAAACTGGAACACTATTCGGTTATTGGATCATAATTGGAGCTGTAGAACTTGGATTTAGATCTGGTTTATATTTATGGAAAGCTAAGACATAGGCCTAAAACTTTCATGAAGAGTCCAAGATTCAAAATGACCGTTTTCAAGTTCAAAATGTAGTAACAACAGAGAAGTCAGAATCTATCCTACAGCTCAGACACTGTTTAGTGTTCAGCCCATATCTCGAGTTCTAGAAGTCCAAATGCACCGATTCATTTTTGGTTGGAAAGCTGAGACAATTTCCTAGAACTTTCATGAAGACCATCTGTTCAAATTCGCATTTGCCATGCATTTGGGCATCTTGGTTTTCAGATCAAGATCATGTTCTTGCTCTCTCTCTTTATACTTTTGTAATGCTTAAGTTTTGCTTTCATTAATCTCTTGTTTATGCCTTTCATTTCCTTTATTATACTTATATAATCATGTTTTCCTCTTGTTTATCTACGTTTCTCTTATTCATAATATTCAGCTAAGTTTATTATGTCAAGGTGAAAAGGTTACACTAATGGTGTAAGAATAAGTATAGTATAAACTCAACATGAACTTTAATGTTTAATACTAACATGTTTTATATTTATTATCTTACTTACTCTTAATATCTTGCTTGTTAAATCATTAATCTAGATTTGTGTTGAACAACCCTTAGTACAACAAATACTTGACACTTTCATAGCCTAACTGTATGGTATAACCGACACCTGTGCTATGAAAGGAACTTGATTTGTTGTTAACATAAGTTATCACCATGAATACCTGATAATATTTACAAGTATTGGCATTACTCGAATAAGATAATTAATGCAATCATGTTAACAATTTATAATCCGAGTGGAACCTCCTTTGTGTGTGGTTTCCAGTCAAGTAATAAAAAGAGTTTATACTATACTTATTAGAAATACCATTAGTGGATCCTCTAACCTTGACAATTGTTTTATCTTTGTTTAAATTCTTACATCATTATCACATCTCAAAGCTCTCTTCAAATCTTTTCTTTTATTTATAATTCTATATAGTTCACCTCCCTGTGGTTCGACTCCAGTCTTGCCGGGTTATTTATTACTTCGACACTCCTGCACTTGGGATAAGACATCAACTCTTTGATCGTGCATGCATATTTAACTATTTTTGCAACATAAAAAATTTCAGACATTTGTGGTCGGTGAAGATTTGAACTCGGGAACTGTAGAGGTAATACCTTCATATTCTCAAAGCAAATACCATAGTGGCCAACTCTAGGTCGTGTACTGGATAATTCTCTTTATAAGTCTTATACTGCCTTAACACATAGGCAATTACTTTCCCATGTTGCATTAAGACACACCCAAGCCCTTTTCTCGAGGCATCACTATACACTACAAAACCTTCAGTTTCTAAAGGAAGTGTCAACATACGAGCGGTTATGAGCCTCTTTTTCAGTTCTTAAAAGCTTTATTTATACTTTTTTGACCATACCCATTTTTTATCCTTTCTAGTCAATTGCGTCAAGTGAGTCGCTTTCAAAGAAAACCCCTCAATGAACCTTCTATAATATCCCGCAAGTCCCAGGAAACTATATATTTCAGTTACTGTTGTTGGCCTTTCCCACTTCAAAACTACTTTAACCTTTTGGGGGTCTACAAGGACACCTTTCGCAAAGATGACGTATCCTAGAAATGTTACCCTTTCCAACTAGAATTCACATTTATTCAGCTTAACATATAATTGGTGATTTCTCAAAATTTGTATCACCTGTTTTAACTGCCATTCATGTTCTTCAAAGTAGCTTGAGTAGACCAAAATTTCGTCAATAAACACTACCATGAATTTGTCAAGGTACGGTTGGAAAACCCGGTTCATTAGGTCCATAGAACGGGCCGGGGCATTTGTCAACCCAAATGGTAACACCAAAAATTTATAGTGTTCGTATTGGGTCCTAAATGCAATTTTCGATGCATCCAATTCTTTAATCTTCATTTGGTGATATCCAGACCTCAAATCTATCTTAAAGAATACCCTAACTCCTTTTAGTTGATCGAACAAGTCATCTATCCACAATAGCTGATACTTATTTTCATTGTTATCTTATTCAGCTGGCGGTAGTTTATGCAAAGTCTGTAAGTATCATCCTTTTTTTCACAAATAAAACCAGTGCTCCTCGTGGAAAATTGATGGGTCGTATAAATCCGTTATCCAGTAATTCCTGCAGCTGGGTTTTTAACTGTATGGTAGTTGTGCTATCGGAGGCACCTCTGGAAAGGTATTGATGGATACTTCAACCTTTCGATCTGAGGGTAGTCCGTGTAGTTCCTCGGGGAACACGTTCAAGAATTCTCTTACAACTAGCATATCACTTAGCCTTGGTTCTCTCCCGTCAGAATTTAAGACGTACACAAGGTATCCCACACATTTCTTTTTTCGCAACTTCCCAGCAATTACAATCGAAACTAGGTTGATTGGGATATAAATCCTTTCTCTTTTGAAGACCACCTTTCTACCCTCAAGTCTTTGGAAAGTAATGGTCTTGGTATAACAATCCACTTGGGCCTTGTGTTTACTTAACCAATCAATGCCTAGGATTACATCAAAATCATTTAATTCTAAAGGTATCGGGACTACCTCTATTTCATATCCAGCTAGGCTAACTCTCACTCCTACATACATACTATCAATTTCCATCCTATATCCCAACAGTGACCCAATTATAAACCACTTTTCTACCCTTTTTACTTATTTCCCTAATTTGGTTACAATTCTTCTAACAATAAATGAATAAGTGGCACCGGGATTAAACAACACATGTATTTTTAAATTATTCATTTGTAGTGTACTTACCACTACATTGAATGCTACTCTAACCTCTTCCTATGTCATGTGGAAGACCCTCCCCGAGGTTCGATCCTTTTGTGTCCTTGGCCTTTCTCGGTTGGAATTTGCCTCTGACTGTGTAGACCTAACTGGCTGTTCACTATGACTGACTGTTGATGACTCTGACTTGGCTGTCTCAAAATATATACGTGCTCAATGTTCTTGTTGGGACAATCCTTTTTGTAATGTCCTCTTTCTCCACAGTAATGACATCCTCGCCACAGATACTGATAGTTCCTCCTCTTATGACCTTCTCCCCAACATACGAAACATCACCCTAGGGAAACTGAGCAGTCACTGAGGTGTCTTTGTTCACATCTCATGCAATAAAGGTAGGTGACATTCTTCTAGTCGCTAGATCCCCCTGAGGGGTTAACCCTTGAATGTGTTTGTCCCTCTATCACTCTTCCACTTGTTTGTTGATTAAAAGCTATGACGTCATCCCCTTCCTCTAAAACTAGTTAAACATTCCACTCTTCCCTTTTTTTAGAAGTAGCGGTATGTTGGCAGAATAGTCAATGTCTTTTTTTTTACCCATTCTATGTTGTCCCTGATGGCCCTCTCCGATGCAAACTTTTAGTGTCTGTGCTGCCTCAATTAGTTCCCTCATTGTTTTAAACTATAAGGCAATTAATCCTTACCTCAATTCCTAATAGAACCCATCCTTCAACTTCTCTATCATATGTTCCCCTGTCAGGACGTAGTGTGGGGCAAACAATGAAAGATCATGAAACCATCTTTCATATTCTAATACCAATATCTCTCACTATTTCAATGCTAGGAACTCTTGTTTTTTTCACCTTGTGATGGAGTAGAATTGGTTCTCAAACTCCGACTCAAAGTCATTCCAAGCCAATGTCGCCACAATCATGGCTGCAAAATGCTTTCTGAAGCATGAGTTACCTTTTTAGTACAACCCAATCATTAGTATGCCTGAGAGGATAAACATAAAAAATTTAAGAGCAGCTGGTCAAATATTTGGATTGGGGTTCATACCCTCAAAGAAAGACTATGCAAGGGTAGAAAGAATTCAAAGGGAAAGAAAAATAGCTCGGATTTCAGAATGGAGCCTGATGAGAAAAAAAATAAAGATCCCACATATCTAAAAAATTTCCCATGACCAGAATACATGATAAGGGTAGGAAAAAGGTTAGAGGGGTTGGAGGAAAGTTTTGCTAATGCTACAATCAGTTGTTTGGAAGAAGCTAAGGAATTTGAAGAAAGCCCTCTTGAGCTATTCATACCCTAGTTAATGATCAATACATATGAAGACACCCTTACAAGATGTTTTGTAAGGAAGCTTGCTAAAGGAGAAGAACTAAATAATTAGGAGACTCAAGATATCCTAGTTGTCCTAAAAAAGTAATTCCATCCAAAAATGTTTATGTCTGATATGCTTAGTTTTACATGCTTTTAATAAGACCTTTCTTTCTTATTGGTGTTTTTCTACATGTTCACTCAATTGATAATCACGGCTCAAGATATCAATTTAAGGTTTTTTATGTGTTTGAGCCACTCTTTAAATTTTAATAAGATCGTGTATTTTTCTTTCATCTCTTTCCTTTGCTTATTCATAAAAAAACACTTTCTGCTTTTAAGAAATCTAATACTGGAACTTCAATAAACAAAAAAACCCCTCGTATTGAGAATAATTGGCCAAATCTTGATTAAAACACATTTGTTATGGATGAGGAAGAGTGTGAAGAAGAAGACATAACAGAATTCATTGAGATAATTAAGCAGTTTGAGAAAGCCATAAAACTCGTTGAAGAAATATTATAAATGGTGGATTTAGGCACTGAGCATGGGAAAAAGGGATGGTTTAGTATCCTTATTGAAAGAATTCTTTGATGTATTTGCTTTGAAGTACACTGATATGCTTGGACTGGATACCAATATTGTGGTATATATGTTGTTTCTGATAGATGGGTGCAAACCTGTGAAGCAGAAACTAAGAAGAATGAGGCTAGACATCTTAACTAAAGTGAAAGAAGAGGTGAAGAAGCAATGGGATGCACGTTTTATAGAAGTAGTCAAATACCCTTAATGGGTATCAAACATAGTGGTAGTTCCCAAGAAAAGTAATAAAATCCTATTATGTGTGGATTTTAGAGACTTGAATAGAGCTAGCCTGAAAGACGACTTTCCACTCCCTCACATTGACATGCTTATAGACAATGGTGAAAAGAAATCGACACAATCCTTTATAGATGGGTTCTCAAGTTATAACTAGATCAAAATGGCCAATGAAGAAAAGGAAAACTTTTGTTACCCCATAGGGAGCTTTCTATTACAAGGTGATGCTATTTGGTTTGAAAAATGTTGGAGCCACATATCAGTGAGCGATGGTAACACTTTTTCATGATATGATGCATAACAATATTGAGTTATACATTAATGATGTGCTTACCAAAACCCATACAGAACAAAATCATGTGCAAACTTTAAGGAAGCTCTTTGAGAGATTAAAGAAGTATCAATTAAAGTTGAATCCATCAAAATGCACATTTGAGGTTAAATCTAGGAAGTTATTGAGATTTGCGGTGAGTAATAGAGGAATCAAGGTATACCAAGACAAAGTCAAAGTCATCCAAGAAATGTCAGCACCCGAGATTAAGAAAGAAGGGGTTTTTAGAGAGGTTAAACTACATAACTCATTTTGTCTCCAAGTTGACAACTACATGCAAACCAATCTTCAGCTTGCTGAGGAAGAATAACCCTGGGGTTTGGAATGAAGATTGTAAATAGGCTTTTGAGAAGATTAAGCAATACATTGTGAACCCACCTCGACTAGTACAATCAATTCCTGAGAATCCCCTCATACTATACTTAACAGTCAATGAAACAGCTATGGACAGTGTGTTAGGACAACACGATGATATGGGAAGAAAAGAGCAAGTCATTTATTACATCAGTAAGAAGTTCACAAATTGTGAAACACATTACAATATGATTAAGAAGTTATGTTATGGATTAGCATGAAGCGCTAATATATTACACCATTATATGTTATATTACACCACATGGCTCATCTTCAAAATAGATCCCCTGAAGTACATATTTGAGAAACCATATTTTTCAAGTCGGATTGTAAGATGGCAAGTTTTGTTGTCTAACAATGATATAGCTTATATGACTAAAAAAGCTGTAAAAAAAGCATCATTGCTAATCATTTGACTGAGAACGCCATTGAGGAATATGAACCTTTGAGCTTTAACTTCTTAAATGAAGATGTCTTGATAATTGAAAAGGAAAAATGGAACGATTGGTGCATGATGTACTTTGATGGAGTTGTGAATGTATGGGGTAATGGAGCTGGAGTTGTCATAATTTCTCCAAATGATAAACAATACCCCATCTCAATAAAATTGCAATTTAGTTGCACTGACAATATAGCTGAGTATAAAGCATGCACTTATGACCTAGAAGCAGTTGCAAAAATATAGACAAAGAAGTTCAATGTATATGGAGACTTAATGTTGATAATCCACCAAGTAAAAGGAGAATAGCAAACCAAAGACAAAAAGTTGAGGCCATATTAATAGTACATTTCTAAACTAGTAGAGGACTTTGATGATATAGATTTTACACATTTAGGAAGAGATAAAAACCAATTTGGTGATACTCTAGCAACTTTTTCCTCCATATATCAGATTGATTATGGGGATCGAGTACAATCAGTACACATAAGAATAAAAAATTCCTCTGGTTACTGTTGCTCAAAAGGTGATGAAACAGACGAGAAGCCTTGGTACTATGATGTAAAGAAATTTATCCTGTATTAAGAATACCCCAAGGGAACATCCAAGTCAGACCAAAAGACATTGTGAAGAATAGCCATAGATTACTACCTAGATGCAGAAGTTTTATACAAGAGGTCATTTGATAAGACTCTTCTAAGGAGTTTGAATGAAGAAGAAACAAGGAAAGCACTGCATAAAATACATGAGGGATCTATGCTACATATGTAAATGGACATATAATGACAAAAAAAAAAAGAGGGATTGCGTAGATTATGTAAGGAAGTTTCACAAGTGCTAGGTACATGGAGATAAGATCAATATGCCACCAGTTCTTTTATTCAACATGGTGTCACCTTGGCCATTCTCAATGTGGGGGATAGATGTTATTGGACCCATTAATCTAAAAGCCAGCAATGAACACAGATTCATTTTAGTAGTAATTGATTACTATACTAAATGGATTAAAACTTGTTCATACGCAAAACCACCCCTTTTTATGCAAAACCATTCTTGTTTAAGCAACAACTTTCAGAGGGTTTTTTGTTATAAAAGAGCAGCTGCTCTTTAAGGAAAGGGGCGTTGGGAAAGAAAAAGCAGAGTTTTAGGTGTATAATTTAATGTGTTATGAATGTTAATACAATGATATGTTTTAATTTAAGAGATGTTTTATCAAGTTTCTTAACTAGTTTGATTACTTTCTTTTTTTGTTGAATCATTTAGGAAGTTTAGTTTCAGATATGCATTTTTGTTATTCTGGTGTATTTTTTAGTCACAACAAGCATAAGTTCATGTTTTCAAAACTTGAAAGACGTGGAAAATTAATGTTCTTAGATTGTTAGATTTCCAGATATGTTTGTTATAAAGCTTGATCTAAATACTATTGCATTATTTTTCTGCTTTTTTTTTAATTTTTTTTTTATGTTTGTTGAAGTGTACATGAGTGTGCTTGAGTAAGGGTTACTATATTTAGGCCTCATTGTTGGGTTTTTATGCTTTTTTAGATTAAAGTGTGCAGAGCCTTCTCTAGGTTTAAGGTTGAATTTCTAGGTTTTTATTTTTGAATGTTCTTGAACCCAAATTAAGGTCTTCTCAAGTGTTGATGTTTAAAGCTCCATTTGAGCTCCAATCAAAGCAATAACACTTACATGATCGTTTTTCACCTTTATTTGATCCTCTTAAAGCTTATTTGGATTAATCGATCCCCAAAGCTTTTGAATGTGGGTTTAGGGTTTTGTTGTTGTTAGGTTTGATTTGTTCATATCAGAGCTCATTTTTGTTGTTTGATACATGATTATGTTTTAGTTTCGCAAGTTACACCTTTTTATGTTGTTTGTTGAACAAAATCTGATCTTAAATTGAATCTACTTTTTCTAGGATTATTCTTATATCATTCATGTTCTTCATTAGATTCAAGATAAGACCTTGTTTGATCTTCAAATCTTTGTTTCTGTTTCTGGACTTTGTTGGTGGGCTTGGGCCTTTAGGCCAAGAAGCCCAACCTATGTGGTTGGGA
Organism: Populus trichocarpa; assembly: GCF_000002775.5. Taxonomy (NCBI): domain Eukaryota; kingdom Viridiplantae; phylum Streptophyta; class Magnoliopsida; order Malpighiales; family Salicaceae; genus Populus; species Populus trichocarpa. The sequence goes on along the minus strand of NC_037297.2, from coordinate 9,139,330 downwards.
TGAGCTTATTTCCTCTATAACACCATGTTCGACATGTCTTATTTTTATCAAAAGAAAAGTACATTTGTTTTGTCCTTAAGATGTGTTTGTCAAACACGGCCTTAAGATATTTTTTAAGTCTTAATTTTTTAGTTAAGAGCGTGTTTGGCAAACACGCCTTACTGATTTTCCAGCAATGTTTTTTCTAATTTTTTATGCTTTTGCCAAACAGACCCCAGATAATTTACAAAAATTTCTGAAAAAGTGTCTTTTTTAAAATTATTTTTAGGTCCCTTGCATGTTTTCCAACCATTTCATTTAATATCTAGATTGTAGACTTATACTATAAGATTTTAATCTGATATTAAATATGCGTGTTTTTCTTTAAATAAATTCAAAAAATCAAATCAAAAAATCAAAATTTTCTTATTTAAAAAAATACAAAAAATATGTTTTTATTTATGTGTATATACCCAAGTCTCTTAAAAAATAAAAATAAAAATCATATTTGCATAAACAATAAAAAAAAATATATAAGGCATGATTTAGCATACTAAAAAATCACAAAAATAGTCTTTTTATTTTTACATGGTTTTTTAGATTTAGTAACTAGTTTATTAAAGCCATGAAAACTTGGCTACATTTCAAAAATACCAAAAAAATATATTTTGTTTTCCTTTAATATACGAGATTATGAACTTATATGTAAGATATATTCCTAATATTGAACCAAAAAAGACACTTTGTTTTATTTATATGTTTTGACATTAGAACAATTAGGTTTTAATCAGATAAAATAAAAATCTTCTTACCGAGAACTTTTTTTAAATTTTAGATAGACCAACGACTAGAAAACATAACAATACCTTAGTTTATTTCAGACAAACAAATAATGCAGCCTACCTTAAGTAAGATGTACTAGGGGTGATACGTCCTCTCCATACACAACTAGTCCCCTTATCCAGACTCTTAGATCAATTAGGGTTCCTAGTGACCAAAATATTAGGTGGCGACTCCATTCATTTTTTTTTATTGATAAGAAACAAGAATTTCTTGTTCTTTCTCCTATTACCAGAGAGATCCTGAACGGATGATTGTGACGACGTCGCACATGTGCGATAACATGTATTCTCATGTATGAATGTAAATAAGAGTATATGTACACGTACATCAAATATGGATTAGCCGATTCAAAAAGCTAATCCATGACATGTTGGAGAAATCTATTGTTGAATATAGGAAAAATCTATTGTTTGATAAATTTGAAGAGATTTTTTCTTGCGTTTTCATCTCAGTTAAATCCCATACATGTTGGAGAGTACAATACAAAAAGATGGGTTTAAGCCTCTTTCATTCAATAAAAACAAATAGTTCTTACATATGAAGAAGATTTTCTTACATATGGAGAGATACGATTCCTATACATATATATTCATTCTCAAAAGCAATACCTATATTGGCTACATTTCTAATAAAGGCTGAAACATCATTCAAGTATTCTAGTTATCTACTAGCATTGCTGCTGATCAAAGAGGCCTTCACATGCAATTCATTTACCTCTCGAGCCACCCTATCAATTAACTTGTTTGTTTGTTCTATTTTGTAATGCATCAAAGTGTTGTCTTGTAGCAGTGCACTATTGCTTGTGGCCAATGACTCTTTGTTTCTGCTTAGTATTTGAACTATCATTTCCAGCTGTTGGATATGGTCCTAGCCCTTTGAAGTTCTTCTCGCTCAATGTAAAGTTCAATTATCTTTGTGTTCATCTGGACATCAAATTTGCTATTGTAATCTTGTCATTATTTGAATTTTTTCTTTAGTTCATTCAACTATTCCTCAACCTCTAGATATAGCCCTCTCAGCTTCTTTAATTCTTCCTCTTGGATTTCTAGCTCAAATTGAACCATGGTGACTCGTTCTCTTAAGGCATTTGTTTAATCTTGGTAATCCCTCATATATGATTCAACTATTTTTTGAACTTCTCTTTCATCATTGGCTTGAGCTATATACTGAGCTCTTAATCTTGTTTCTTCTTTAATGCTGAGATTGACCAACTTGTTTTTCTCTTTCTCAACTTCCAACCTCTTTCTACTATTATCTCATTTCTTTTTTAAAGAGGCAATCAGTTCTTTGTCAGCACTTGTTTTGCCCTTGAAAGCCCCTTTTAGAGTAACTAGTTCTTTTTTCATCATCACATGTTTATTTACCAAATCATCATACTTGTTCACCCTTTCTGTTAAGTCTTTTTTCAGCCCATCGTGTCAAAATATCTCAATCTGGTTATTTTGGTTTGTTGCAACTTGAGGGCTCATCTCCTTGTGTCCTGAAAATATTTTTGTATTTTAAATTTTTGATTTTTTTTTATTTTTGAATAAAAAGGAAAATGTATTTTTTTATAAAACAATTTTTAGAGGATCCAAAATTGAGTTATGATAATAATGATAATAATAATATCATCTAGTATTATTTGTCTCTCACTCGCCCATGAAAAACTGAATCTATCTAATACATTATATTTCAAACTTGCACGAGAATTTCATACTTGACGAACAAATCATACGACCTGATGCACACTGGTCATATGAGTGAGCCAATTTAAATATATTGACATACTTGAACAAATTGTACTATACAATACTCAATATATTTCATAAAACAAATAATAAATAAAATGATATTCTAATAGCATTTATTCATTACTCAATCACTGTAAGCCTTCGTATGATACTTAAAACTAGTTATATTACTAATTACATTCTACATATGCCAAAGGATCTTACATGTCTAACAAATGCATCCCATGTTATTGATTTTGTGAGTGGATATGCAACCATAGAATTTATAGAAATGTGTTTTAGGATCACGTCATGTTTAGTAATTGCTTCTCTAATGTAGTGATATCTCATCTTGATGTGTTTGGTCTTTCCTTGGTATTTTGGATTTTTGACCATGGCTATTGTAGCAGTGTTATCATAGTAAATTGTCACTGAGTTTGATGTTGATTTGACAATTTTCAAATGATATAAGCAATTTTTTAACCAAATAACATCTTGTGTTGCTACGGAACAAGTTACATTCTTGGCCTCTATAGTAGATAAGACTATGCAGGATTGTTTTTTGCTCCTCTATAGATTGCACTATCATTAAGCAAACAAGCATATCCCAAAGTTGATTTGGATTGGTTGGCATCTCCTCCCCAATCAGCATTAGAGTAACTAATCAATCGCAAGTCTTTCTTTCCTTGCTAACATAGTATGTAATTTGAAGTTCCTTTCAGATATCAGAGAATTCTTTTAGCTGTCATCTAGTGTTTTTTACTAGGGTTTGATTGATATCGGCTAACCAATCTAACAACATAACATATATCGGGATGTGTGCACATCATTGCATACATCAAACTATTGACAACATTGTCATAAGGTACTATGGACATTTTCTCCTTTTCTTCTAGAGTCTTGGGACACATATTACTGCTCAGGCTCAAGCTATTATGAACAGGGGTGTCCATTAGTTTGCTATATTGCATGTGATAATGCTCTAACATTTTTTTTGAAGTCTCTTGAGTTAAACCCAAAACCTTTTAGTGCAATCTCTTATGATTTTCACACCAAGAACATAGCTGGCCTCACTCATGTCTTTCATTTTAAAGTTTGATGATAACCACCTTTTATTAATATCAATCATCTCTTTGTTATTTCCAGCTATTAAGATGTCGTCAATATATAAGGATAATATTATAAACTATTGTTACAACATTTTAAATATATGCAATGATCTTCTTTCATCATTGTAAAACCATCCTTAAGGATAGTTTGATGAAACTTGACATTCCATTGTCTAGAAGCTTGCTTAAGACTATATATGGATCTTTTAAGCTTGCAAACTTTGCACTCTTATCCTTTAGTCTCGAATCCTAAAGGTTGATCCATATAGATCTCCTCATTTAGTTTTTCATTGAGAAATACAGTTTTAACATCCATTTGGTATAACTCTAGGAGCGTGTTTGACAGTGTGGTAGTGGTTGCTTTTCAAATAGCTTTTCGTGCCGAAATACATGCCAATGATGTTTTTTCATTTTTTAAAAATCATTTTTAACATCAGCACATCAAAACGATCCAAAAAGTACAAACCGCACTCAATTTTAGCAAAAAAAAAAAAAACAAATTTGAAATTTGGTCAAACGCAGGTTCAACCGCAGAGCCAAACAGGCTCTAGGTCTATATATGCAACTATAGATAAAATGAGGTGAACTGAAGTAATCCTCATAATTAGTGAGAATATATCTTCATAATCAATTCCTTCTTCTTGAGTGTAACCTTTCATTACTAGTCGAGTCTTATAACATTCTATTAACCTATCTGCCTTATGTTTAATTTTAAGAACCCATTTATTTTTAATGAATCTTCGTCCTGATGGTAAATCAACCAAGTCCTAAACTTGATTAGTTTTCATCGACTCCATTTCTTCTTCCATAGCTTTAATCCATTCTCTTGCTTCAGGACCAGATAGAGCATGACTAAATGTTTTAGGCTTTTCATCATCTTGTGGAGCAATCATGAACGTTTCCCCTTCAATCTCAAATCGACGGCGAGGAATTGGTTCACGAATGCTTATACGAGGTTAAGATTGCTCATGATTTTGCTCCATAAGAGTAGGAATTGACAAAATGTCACTCTCATTATTTCCAGAAGAATTAAGAGGTTCTTCTAAGTCCTCTACTGAATGGCTTGTTGTGCCATAATCTAGATTTTTCATTTCATATAATTGAAAATCTTTATTAACCTCACATGTCATTGGAAAATCCTTTTCTAAGAATACAACATTACGCGATTCAATCTTCATCACTCTTCCATCAGCTTTTTTACCAAAAAATACAAATCATTTGGAATGTTCAAAATATCTTATAAAGATACACATCTTCCTCCTAGGACCAAGTTTCCCATATTCATGAGAATTATTATGAGTATAAGTTGCATACCTCCATGGATGCAAATAACCTAGATTAGGTTTGTCGTTGTTCCATAGTTTATACGAGGTAGATAAGACAGATTTAGAGGGCACTCGATTAAGTATGTAGGCAATAATTAACAATTCATTTCCTTAAAAGGAAATCGGTAAGTTAGCATGCGTCATTATTGACATAACCATGTCCAATAGGGTCTTATTCCTCCTTTCTACTACCCCATTTTGTTATGGAGTATAAGGAATAGTTAGCTATCTAGCTATACATTTTTCTTTATAAAAATTTTTAAATTGTTCAGATACAAGTATTCACGTCCTCGATCAGTTCTCAAAGCTTTGATCTTGGTGCTTAGTTTATTCTCTACAAGATTGGTGTATTGAATGAAGCAATCTAATGCTTAAGACTTATGTGAGATCAATAAAAATGACCAAATTGTGTGAAATCATATATAAATGTGATGAAATAATTTCCTCCATGTCTTGCCCTCATATTTATTAGGCCATAAATGTCTGAATAAATAAGTTGTAATGGACTTCTAACTCTTTTAGCTTTGCCAAAAGGTAATCTAGTTGCTTTTCTAACAAGGCAATACTCACAAACATGCAATATCTCTTTAGTAGGTGATCCTAAAAGATCAGCTTTTGCCAATCTATGTAATCGGTCTTGCCCAATGTGTCATAATCTAGGATGTCATGTTATGATATCACTATTATTAGTAGTGCTGAAATTTTGAACAACATAAATAGAAACATCATCATTAATAGGTATATTAATGGTGTCTAACACCATAAAACCATTTAATACAAAACTAAAATCATAAAAAATATTATCCAAATATATTTTTACACAACAACCAACATACACAATATTAAAGTCCAATTGTAGTAAAGCAAGAACAGACATAAGATTTCATCGAACTTCTACAATGTAGAGTACATCATGAAGATAAAGTGTGTGACCGCCCTGCAAATCTAGTTTGCAGGTACCTATCCCTAGCACAACAGTAAAAGCATTATTCCCCATGTATATGTATTTACTTCCCTTTAGAATTTGATGATATTCCACAAAGGTTGTTTGATCCATTGTTATGTGGTTGATTGCTCCTGAGTCTACAGTCCATAAAGAAATAGATTCAGCAAGCATTCAACAACTGCTAATGTATAAGTTAGAGGGATGATTGTGGTTAAACATTACCTTTGGTTTAGTGCAATTACAAGCAAAGTGACCATGTTTACCACAATTGAAACAATTCATATTCTTGTCTTTTTTACTGCTGTGTTTCCCACACTTGTATTTATGTCCACTACTACTTGCTTCTATTCCTTTCTTGCTATATTTGGAACCCTTACCCTTATCCTTTTTATATTTAGAGCCATATGCTTCACACATCTTAGTCTTAGATATGAAAGCCTTGTTTACGGGCTTCTTATTGTGAAGTCAATCTTCTTCACGCTTGACATGACGAGCAACATCATTAAATGTCTTGATGTTATCATTGTGGGTAAGGTTAATATACATGTGTTCTCAATTGCTTGGCAAAGAGCGGATAACAGCTTGGACTTGTTGTTCATTAGTCATCTCATGCCCAACACCCCTTAATTCACTGATCATGTTAGACATGATTGTAAGATGTTGCCTTATCGTCTGATTTTGGCACTTCTTATAACCATCAAATTTAAGGGTTAACTGACGAAGTCTAGTAGTGGAGGTTCCCCCATACTGAATCTTTATTGCGTCACAAACTGATTGGGTTGAACAATGCCTTTCAAAACGCAACATTATATCATTCCTCATATTGCTCAACATCAGAATGTGAGCTACACGATCCTTGCGCTTATAAGTTTGATATGCTTCCATATCAAGCCTATACTGAGTAGTATTTTCTTACTCAGGTTCAACCATCGGTTGTGTGATTGTTCCAGCATTTCCTGCTCTTCCAGGAGATACTCAATCTTATGATGCCAAACATCGTAATTCTTTTCACTTAGTTTATCTCCATGGTTCAAATCAGCAATAATACTCTTAAATGCAGCCACATTGAGCGCTATTAACACCACTTACAAATATTAGTATCTAGTACAATTTAAATGACATTTATTACAACTACATTCTAAATTAAACAAATAATAATTTAACACATACAATATAAATGAAAAGAATATTAAACACTTAATCAATTTTCATTTGTATGGTTTAATTATTATTGGAAATTTAAAAGAGTGCAAAATTAGAGTTATTAGTTTCAACTAACAACTCCTACTGATCAATTATAGATGTTTTCATATACATTCATATAATTTAATTAAAACTTAAATTACATAAAATATGCAATTCAAAATAAATAATCAATTATCTTAACAAAAAAATACTTAAATAAAAAAAATACAAAATTAAGAATAATAAATTTTAGAATTATTTTGTATTGCAGGTACATAAGTAGGGTCTCCAATTACATCATCTACTTCATCAAAGTCATCTCCTCCAAGTTCATTATACTCAAACCATGAAATGAATTTAGCACCAGTATCCAAACGACCTGCGCTTCTTCCAGTGCATCATATATCTTTTTCAGTATACCAACGTTCCCTCTCAAACAGTATTTCATCAGCGAGATTATTGAAATCTAAAAATTCTAGCCTATATTCCATTGATAGTCATATTGACATCTATTTTTTAGATAGAGAATTGAGAACGATTAACATTTGATGTTCCATGTAGAATTCGTAACAATTAATCAATTTATATTAACAAATAATTAAATATTAATTGCCTCTCGTGTTTTTTTTTTTCAATATCAAATGGCAGTTACACATTTGTCAAATCAGATGTGTTGTCATGATTTTTTTTTCTCTCAACTACCAAATGGCAGTTTCCAATTGACTATTGGGACTTATTGAAATTACCCCATAGTGGTGGACGTCCTATAGCCGGCACCATAAAATATCAGTTACCAATTCACACGATTAATTGATAGATTTTTTTCTTCTTTATTTTAATTAATTAACAAATGACAGTTACATAACCGTTATTTATTTGAAAAAAAAAAAAGATTAGTAATTCTTTTAAATACTTGGACTAGACTCACATGTGGTAATTACCAACAATTTGCTTGCATGTTAGAGCGAGAAGAGTTTAAGTTTCTGTTTTGACTATTGGTTTTCAAGTTCTGAAGGGGAAAGAAATTGCATTAGTTGATTTGTTTTATTTATTTATTAATTACCAGGTGAGCATTCATACAACCCTATTGTTTAATTGGTTCAATTTCAACGTTATTGATTAATGCAGCACTTTCTTTATCTTTTATTTATTCATTTTGCTCCTGTACATATTAAAACCTTGCATCATATAAGAACTTTGAGGTCAAATTACTAATAAATTCTCTGTTAATTTTTTAAGATCAATAAATTCACTTTTATAATTTATATTTTTTTAAGAAAATCATATTTAGTTGTACTGCCTATATTACCATCTTTATATACTTACCAATTAATTGATTTTCTTTTCTTTTATTTTAAAAAAAACCATTCATAATATTTTTTTTCTTAATGTTCGATTTCTTTGATCACATGTAAAATAGTTTACAATTATGAAAGGAAAAGTAAAAAAAAAATATAATTCCTCATATATATGTTCTTAAATTTTGTTTTTAAAAATAAAATTTTGATAACCCTTAGCATGATGAGGTGTTCTCAACCTTTTGTAATAATTATAAATCTCTAATTTCTTAAAAAAATCTCAAAATGTTTTAGGGGAAATTAAAATATAAACAAAAAATGCTATATAATAAAATTTGATGTAAAGTATTTTCCTAGAAAACAAACAGGTAAAAGAAATTTTTAAATAGATCTTTCAGGAAAGTATAAGAAGATATGGACTTATTTGGAAGAAAAGCTTGAGAATTGAATTTATTGAGCTAACAAAAATATAATAGAATTTATTGATATTTAATTGATCTTTAAAAAATGAACTTATTCAGACATATTGTTTTTTGGTTTCTCACTTCATCACAAATGACACGCTGTCTTCGTTCTTGATTTCTTTCCCCAGAATTCTCCAATCCAGTGACGTGGCAATCACCTGAAGCTAGAGAGAGGCACCATTCTTATTTTTCGCAATCTTTACTACGAATAGCACATAACTTAGAGATCCCTTTCCTTTGACGTAACTAATACTAATATCACGTGTTTTGATCTTAACTGCAGCAGCTGTTCTTTCGAGAAAAATGGCTTGTGAAATTTATTGACAGCATAATGTTGAGAAAGACGACAGCATTGAAGTCTAAGCCGTGGATATTCCTTTCTATTGGTTTGATAGAAATTTTATTTCATTCTCGCAAGTGGCTAATTAACCAGTAACATCATTCTGTGCGTCAGAGACTCGGACGTTGCTGTTGAATTTCTAGGATGTTCATGGAATTTGGACCTCAGCCATTCAGGGGGGGCGCAAAAAAAAACATAAGATGCTTGCATGTTGCTGGATCTCTTGAGAAAAACAGATCAAGCCCTCAAGAAGAAAGTTGCTTAAAGTGGAACAAAGATACTCAGTTTGGCTTGAGATCTCTCTGTTACTTTGTTGTTATTGTCTAGATTCATGACCTGCAGAAACCATGCTTATTCTTTGACAGAGGTTCTGTTGATTCGAAATAATAGGGACAGGACATCATTCATGAGTTAAAACATGCATAACAACATCATCATAGTTTAGCAATGACCATGATTACAAAATCACAAGTCCGGATTCATGATTGGCCATGAGAAAGTGTGGTACGTTCCTTTAGAGCAGTGAAAACTTGAGAACTTTTGTTAAAAATCTGAGCTCTTCTGTTGTAATCAGTAGGGTCTCTTCCCTCATCATCTCCCATGATTGCTTCTCTCTCCAAGCATTCCAACAGCTCCACCATTCCTTTGCTTTCTTCACATTCCTCTCTCAACTTCCCAATCTCCACAATCCAATCATCTTCCCCTTCTAGGTTCATTTCAGCCTCCATATCTCTTTCCAGCTCCGCCACCGGACCCCGATTACCACACCTAGCTGCCACCACATGATTCAATCTTTGGGCCAAACATAGACCTTGATTAGGCTTCTCTCTGAGTTTGAACCTCAAGCTAGTCAATGGATCAGAAAAACTTTGATGGTGTTTGGTTTGTGGGAGAGGACTTGGTGAATAAAAAGGTTGTGTTTTTGTGGGAGAAATAAGTGTTTCCATGGTTAGAGGCTCTTCTCTTTGCAGTTTTCGAGGTCTGGCTGGTTTATATAAAGGCTCTTCTCCTCTGATGGGTTAAGGATAAGCAGGGGACGCAAAGAGGATGGCACGTGTAAGTATATGGTAGAGGATTCAGGAGCTGGTGGCACCTCAAGAATTGCGGGAAGGATGAGGCACGGGCTTCCATGAGTGAAGTCCACGTCCTTGTCGTGTCCGCATAAACGCTAAAAAGAGAAGAGAATGCCATTTTGTACAAGAAAGCCCTGCCCTGGCAAATTTATACAGGTGGTCTCATTTATGTGGGCCATTTGATGTCGGCATTTCGCAAGTGGAAAGTTCCATGCATCTTGTTGTTTATCCTAGAGAGAGAGAGAGAGAGAGAGATGGCTGTATTTGCATGAAAATGAAGGTTTCTTCGAGCCATGAAACATTAACAATTCTGTTAAAAAGTTTCCTCTTCACATGGTTGATGGTTGATAACAGCAAGTGAGAAGTTGTTGTTCAGCACTTGACATTGACAACGCAAAACATAGCTAGCTTGGTGATGTATTTTTAAATAAAATGGAAAAGGAAAAAACATTGATCATGATTCCGTGTTTAATGTTTACGATTGGACATGAAAGGAAAGGAAAAGAAGAGATTCATTAGGGTGCTTTTTGTCTGTTGGGTTCGGTGTCCAATAAATTATTATCAATATTAAATTCCTCACCAGTTTCTCACGTCATTTAATTTTGGACATGAAACTTTGGGCTATGTACGGGTGGCTTCGTCCTCGCTTCCAATTGCATTTTCAATGAAAAATGTTATTTTAAAAAAATAAATTAATAAAATAGTATTTTAAATAATATAAATATAGCTTTTTTTATCATGTATATTTCAATGAAAAAAAACCATTTGAAAATGTATATTTCAATGAAAAAAAACCATTTGAAAAGCTAATTCTATTAGAGTAGAATAAATAAGTGTTTTATTTTTTTAATGACTTTGATGTTTTTTTTTTTTACATAGCTAGATTTAATTGGCTTATTCTTTTGTTGGCTCCACTTTACTAATTTTCGCTCTTTTAAGAGATAAGTAAGAATTATAATTTGTAGGAAAGAAAAAACATTTTAGTATTTTGTTTGACTTTCCTTTAAAGTATAAAAAACAAGTAAAGAAAAACTAAAATATTAGTTTTTTATTTTTCATTATCCATTTAGCTTCTCCTTCTCCATGCATGATCATCACTTGAGTCAAGCTCGTTCAATTCCAGTTGACCATTGTCTTTGTGCAGACTTCCATTCGACAGGAGAACACAGAAGTAAAGAAAACTGAACAAAGAAAGACAATAATAATAAAGCTCATGGTGGCACAAACAAACAACTAGCAGAAGCTTGCAGTGTATGTTTTCAACTTGAACCATTGGTGATACAAGCTGCATCAGATGAACAGATGTCTCTGTGCGTTGATCCACGCACACACTTTCGATTTCAAGAATATTGACATGTAAGAAAGCGTATCTGTTGTTGGTTTTTCTAAATAACAAACACTTAGTAGTGAAAATTATAAAATAAAATTATTTAGAAGTTTTTAGAATTTTATTAGATAGATTTAGAGTTATTAGGGATTTATTTCTTGAAGATTTTTTTTTTTTTAGTTTTGAATAATTCTTTAAAGGCTGAGTTGTCGTAAACCACAAGTTATCTAATTGTCCGGTTTCCAACAGTAATCCACACGAATCACACGTGAAAAATCTTCTAAATCTCTATTTAGAAGGGAGGGATTATTATGCTTAGAATGCTAGTTTTAATTTTGTGTTTACATAGTTTTTTTTATCTAACAAACAACAACTCTTAAAAATAAGAGACATCACTTACTATTTATAGAAAAATCTGAAAAACTCTATAAATTGGCAAAATATCAATTTACCCTCTGAATAATATCCATATATTAATTCAGGATAATTTTATAAATTAAATCAATCAAGTCCTTACTTTATTTTTCTAGGTCTAGAAATATAATCCATTTATTAATTATATTATAGTTCTTAATTTCTAAAATATATTTTAATTAAATCATCACAGTTTAATTTATGACTAATGGTTTTTAATGTGTGTGACCCCTTAAGTTCCTAATATGTTAACCCAAATATAAATTATAATTCTAATTAAATAGAATTAAATAATTTAAACAGTTTAGTTTATTATCAATAAAACAATTGATTAATTTATATTTGAAAATTAAGTGTATCGTCTAACAACATGTCATGATCCTTCAAATATTAGAAAAGTCATTAATGATTTGACTTAACCTTTTTGTGATAAGTTTTTCAGTGTAATTAATATCTTTTTATCAATAATGTTATGATTTAACATTAAAGCATGAAGTATATTTGTCATGTTAAGTCATGTTTGTTTTTTATATAATTGATCATTTGAATAACATTTAAAATTCTTTTCAAATCTCATTCCATCGTGGCCAATGATTTTTCAGTCAATACTATTTCAAAATAGATGAAACATTTTTCTTAATTCACTTACGGTGATAAATTATCTCTTGATCACTCAAATACCTTCATATAGTTCATGTTATACCAAATATCTGCCCTTTTGTTACCTCGACGAAGATAACATATAACAAGATCAAAGTATAACATTCTCTATATAAGATGACTTAGTGATCTCAAGTCTAATGATCACTTACACAACCGTCACATGCGTCTTTCCATAGACATAGATGATATCTCCATATGAAATTCTCATACGGGTCGGTTCAGTGTACATGTCTTATGATAAGCATCTAGATATTAGTTCTAGGTATCCCTTATATCTCAACTTATAAGAATAACTACTTCATTTCATGAAGAAAAGAATATAATATGTATTAGTTTTATGGCTATAATGAATGTCCAGTATTTAAAAGAGTATCGACAAAGAACATTTTAGAAACAATGCTTTGATGCAATATAAATTTCATAATTATAAAAACTTTATAATTTTCTTTGCAAAATATTTTTGTTCCATGTGCTTTATCTTTACTATAGATTCATTAATTTAATATTAAAAATAAATTAAGTTTTTATTAATAATAAATATATATTTATATAAATATAATAACAGCACCAATAACCATCCGATTATAAATTAACTATAAAACATATTAAGCTAACATCAATATCTAGAGATTAAGTGTTTGAATGATAGGTAAAATCCAAAGAAAGGTAATCCTGATGGAAAGGAACTTGATATGTGCTGGTCAGATGCATTGAAGCTGGATTTGAGGATTAACTGTCGCCCATACCACATTTACAGCTTAGTTTTATCGCAAGATGCTATTATGAAGCATTGATGAATCATTGAAAACCTCTACACATTATACTCACACTTTTGGACAAGTTATGATGTATCACTGGCTATCCTGCTTATCATATGGCCAAATGAGGTCATAACTACGCCCTCATCCTTCAACAATTTTAACACTAGAAGCTTGCTCAAGAAAGGTAAAAGACGCCTTCAAGGATGGGGAGGGGGGGGGGGGGGGGGCTTGTATTTCATACAGCCAAGGAAACATGCTTCAAAAAATAGTGTTCAAGAATAAGCAAGCAAATTTACTGATTCATACATACCATAATGTCAACATGCCATTGGCATGGTGGTACATTGATGAATGCATATATAATCAAACGAACAATTCATGTACAATAGTTACAATATGGTGATTGTGTGTTTTGTATGATTCATCTTTGTAGAAAAAGGGCAACTCCAACCAATCCCATCCACAAAGCTAAAGCAAACCAAAAAGCTCGATTTTTCTCCAGTCCAGTTGGAGGTCGCCAGACCAGAAAGTCCCCCATAAAATCTCTAGATGATGGCAATTGATTGGATGTTGTCCAACTTCTCTCTTGATCCTTCTCCTTGTACTTATCACTCCATGATGCCGCATAGCTGCATTAAACACATCCCACCTTGTCACTTCTCTAAGTGCTAGGAATCAACTGAGTAGTGATGATATTGAGGGGCGTTCAGATAATTTTCAAGGCACGGGGAAACAATTTATCAACCAAAAGGAGAGTAATACTCAACAAAGCACCAAATGAAGAGAAACTGTTGGTAAAACATAATGTACACGTTGTACGTGATTATTAAGACAAGACGGATGAGTGATTCAACATGGATATACTTTCCAAACAACTTCAAGACGCGTGAAATGATAGCAGGATGCTGAGATCACCACTTTTTTCTTAAATCGCAGCATATGCATCAAATAATGGGGTTTCAAAGCTGTTGTTAAAGCTGATTCATGGATCAACAAAAAATTCCTCAAGACAGCTACATCATCCATTATTTAAGATCAATTATAATTACAATTCTTTCCACCGATTTTCACATTCTGGAGAAGCCTAATGCTTATTAATCTCTATAAAACCATGACCTAAAATGATATCACCAATTACAAAACATCACTAAAGCAAGGCAAATAGGTGATAACCCTGCAAAGCTACACAGCTAGCATCCAGAACCAAGAAATGACATCACCAATATCACTAAAGCCTGCAAATGGGTGATAACCCTGCAAAGATACACAGCTAGCTTCCATCAAGTCCAAGTCTGGACCATCTAGAGCTAGACACACCACAGCATGGCCAAGTTTGATGTGGAAATTCCAGGAAAGCAGTCTACCATTGTGAGGACTAAGAAAGAATTAAAAGTAAATCACAATCACATGATGAACTGATGGCAAGACTAAATTTTCAAAAACAAGTAGAGATCAATAAAGGGTCATAAATTGCTCGTCAATTCAAACAACTTGAGATCAAAATTGGACATGAGAATAACTAATTCAGTTCAGAATCCAAAGGATTTCAAACAAGTTTGAGACAATTGAAGCTGAAAGGATGCTCAGTATTGGTAGTGCTCTGGGAAAAACACATTTGAGTGATTGAGTAATCCTTGCTCATTCCTTGTGAAAGATATCCATTAGTACATATCACATACTAAAATGTCTCAGCAAG
Source organism: Populus trichocarpa (assembly GCF_000002775.5). Lineage (NCBI taxonomy): Eukaryota > Viridiplantae > Streptophyta > Magnoliopsida > Malpighiales > Salicaceae > Populus > Populus trichocarpa. The sequence goes on along the minus strand of NC_037297.2, from coordinate 9,124,195 downwards.
CTCACTGGTAGCTGTTTCTGAAGTAAGGTAAGGCAGGAAAAGAGGGAAATCTGGAAATTCAGATTTCCAGGTGTCCAGAGGTCATTTAAATGAAGATATGGAGGTTAGTGCTTCATCTAATACATCTTAATATAAATTATCCAATAAGAATATAGAGGGGTCTTCAAGATCACTAAAGCATATGGAAATCTGTAATAATGGCAAGCTCCAAATAATAGATTTGTTATAAAAACAAGATATTTGTTTCTGGAAAATCTTATTCGTACCTTTTATTTCATGGATTAAGGCACAAGTGACTTCTCCCAGGTATTCAGTTTGTAGCAAAGAAAGTTTATGCAGCTGATTTAGAGATCAGAAAGGACTAAGGCAATGGGATCCATTATCTCCTAACCTTTCTATCATCTCAATGCAAATTCTCTACAAATTGTTAGACAAGGCTGCTCTAGAAGGCACTATGCTCTATCATCCAAAGTGCACAAAAGGCAAGTTGACTAATCTCTGTTTTTTAAGATGAGACGTACACTTTCTAGAATGGTAGAAAGGGATCGATTAGTACTCAAAGGAAAACTCTTTGATCAGTTCTCCTGCTGACAAAACCAATCCATTGATGTGTAAAATGTACCTACTAATCTTGATTTTATTTCCACAAATAAAACATTCTTCAGTAATCAAGATTCAAAGTAGGCAAATTGCCAGTGAGGTTTCAGGAAGTGCCTCTAATTCAGCTGGTCATCCACTTGAGGAGAGTATCACTGCAAGGATAGATAACCGGACCTCTATATTCTCGAGTTTTGCTGGAAGAGTTCAGCTTATGATTTCTGGTCTCTTTAACACTCAAAGTTATTGGCCCAGAATACCAATTCTCCCAAGAGTCTTATAAAGAAGGTGAGACGGAAATGTTGTGCCTTTTTCTGGAAGCAGAAATCAGGCTCTGTAAAAGGAGCCAAAGCAGGTTGGGGTTTTGTTAGGCAGACCTAAACAGGAGGGTGGGCTGGGTATTAGAATCATTTCTGATTGGAATCAAGCTGCTATCCTCAGGAATATTTTTTTAGTCTTTTCCTTAAAGGCACCATATTGGGGAATGAAGGACTACAAGGGAAATTAATTAATATTTTAACTTTGAGAAGTTTTCAAGATTTTTAGTACTATTTAGAGATATTAGTATGTACAATTGAGTAGTTAAAATTGGTTTATAAAGAATCTACTGTTATGTCCTATTCAGCAAGTTTTCCTATTCATGTTCGGATTTGGTTTTCCTATTTCTTTGGGTTTGTGCCAATGAATATGCACCTTAGCAAGACATTCAAGTTCTATGATAGTCCTCACCTATGACACACTCATCTACCAAGATTGTCTGCTCCTCCCACGCCTCTCTCTACTGCTTCCCTTCTCCACTATGGCACAACTACCCCACAACATTATAAATTGTTTTTTTTTTTTTTTTCCTATTCGATTCATCTACAGATTCTACATCACCTTCTCTACTGGTTGCTTGGATCCATATCATAAATAAAAGAAGGTTTTGGAGCATTAATGTTCCAGATGATTGCCATTGAAACAGGAAAAATATTTTGAACCTAAGGCCAATAACTAGTGAGATGGCCATTGTATTTGAATCTGCCAGTTCAATCTAAAGATTTTATAAAAGTACTGGAAAGAAATACTTGCGGTGGGATTCACAGTACCCTTACGGTCCTCTTTTGCAGTTGTACTAACATAGGATTGTCTATTATTTGAATCTGCCAATTCAATCTAAAGTTTCAGCTTCTATGGAGTTCCGTGACTGGCAATGGCCTCCTTCCAGGTCTATGATTTAATCCCTCTTTTTAACCCGCTATGTTTGGTTTATTCCCCTAATCTGCAAAAGGAGGGCTTGGATTTTGAAAGATATCTCCTAATAAGCAGTCAACAATAAACAAAGGTTGGGTTTTTGTTAGATGGAAAAGTCCAAGGATACCTTGGGGTTCTCGTATAATACCTAACTCAACTTTATTTCATGGCAGGCTCTTCTTAATAGCTTTTGCTAAAGAGAGACAGGTTGATTGGGGGTCAAATATTGATCCTAAGTTGCTCTTTTGTAATGCCAGTATGACTATATACCACATTATCTTCTACTGTCCTATACCAAGCAGCTATGGGTGAAAGCTCAGTCAAATTGAGGCACATTCAGACTTCTGAGGGACTGGATGCAGGATTTCAATTGAGCTTTACAGAATTTACAAGATAATTTTACCCTTCCAGTAGGTTTGGGTTTGGAAGGAATTGGAGATAACACACTTCCAACCTTAAAACTATGAAGAGCATTGTCCTCATTAGTTCATTTATAAAAATGAGGATGAATGCAGCAAATCTTCAATGTAAGGTTTAAATAGAGAGAGAGAGATAGAGAGCAAAGATTGGTGTTTATCTGAAGATTAGATAAGTCTGCTCTTTGCTAGTAGTTGTTCAGTTTGCATGCCTTTATTGTAATCAGTTTCAGGTTGTATTTTTTTTGTCATTTGTTTTTAGTTTTGTTAACCTCTAGCTGGCATTCTCTGTGTTGCAACAAAGTTTAGCTTTTAACTGTAGATTAGATCAGTCTGCTCTTTGCTAGTAGTTGTTCAATTTGCATGTCTTCATTGTAATTAGTTTCAGGTTGTATTTTAGTTGTCATTTGTTATTCAGTTTTGTTAACCTCTACTTGGCATTCTTTGTGTTGCAACATAAGTTTAGCTGATATTAACTTCGTTCATTGATCTAATGCACATATGAATCTCCCCACCCAAAAAAGAGAAAAAAATGAAAAAGAAAAGAAGATAATTGCACAAGTATTGTACCAGTGTTTAATGCATGTGCATAAGCAAGAGAACGGTTAATCTAGGAAAGTTAGACTCATGCAGAAGAAATCATTCAACTAGAAGGTATAAATGGATTCCAGCAGTTTGGCTAAACAAAAAGGATTCTATAGCTAACTTCAAAAGAATTACCAAATTTACTACATGGTTTTGTTTGTATAAAAGAACATGAAATGAAGCCAAAAAGAGTTGAAAATATTGTTTGGAATGTGCAAACTAAATGAACAGATATCATCAAACTGACTGATTTTATAATTATTGATTTAGCCAATTTATCTCTAATAACAAAATCTTATATCGCAGCATTAAAAATATTGAAAACAGGAATTAATTTGAACAGTTAGATGAAAAAACTTACAACCTGTCATATGTTGAACCAATGAGTGGAATGGTGACCATCTCCTCCTGGGATATCTTAAGCTTAGGTGCCTGCAATATATATCGAAGATTTGCAGCTTGACGTCGAATGCTAATACTAGGGTGCTTCATTTCCAATTGCTTGTAAAGAGCAATGCAGTCAGCATGTCGATTATTAGCCTCATAAGCCATAGCCAGCCATATTTGTATCTAAACAACAAAATTTTAACCTATTATTTCTCACTCCATGATCAAAATGTTATGTTGAAAGAAAGCAAAGCAAAGACTAAAATTAAACTATATTACCAACCTCACCACCAAACAGTGTCGACCTTGGAATGATCGTAAGTGAGGCTTCAAGAAACTCAATAGCCCTTACGTACATGCCTTTTCCATAAGCTTTTTGCCCTAATTCGAACATCAATTCAGCTGTCTTTCTTCTCTCTGCCTGTTCCATGGCCACCTGCTTGAAAACAAAAGGTAACAATAAAAACTAGGAAAACAAATACAAAAGAGTAATTAGAAGAAAAAAATAGTAGTAGTGTAACCTTTTCGAGCTCTTTTCTCACTCTCTCCTTCTTCTCTTCCTCGCTCTCTTCTTTTTCTTCTTGGCTATTATCATCAAATATTCTGTTCTGCAACTCCTCAGCTTTCTTCACCAACTCTCTCCTCTCTTCAATCTCCTTCACTCTCTTCCTCATCTCCTTTTCCCAATCAAACGGTTCCTGATCTCCTCCCCCTCCTCCATTCCCATTCTCTTCATCACTGTCAAAATCCACACCATTCCTTTCTGAATTCGCTTTTCCTCGGGCTACCACCATTCTCTGGTTTTTCCAAGATTGAGCTTCCCCATCCAATTCTAGGTATTTGTAATTACCCTTACCAAATACTTCGGAAACTTTCTGCAAATTTAGCAAGCTTCAGTCTATACTAAACTTTCTATATTGTGTTTTTATTCATAATAATTTTCTTGTCCAAAATAAATCCGATCCTTTGGCTTCTCAAAACAAAAGTTTACTAATTTCCCCCCTGTGATAAATAGTTAAAACTAAACATCTATCCTGGCTGCACACTATCATTTCACAAACATTACCTATGGGTTACAGGTATAGCAATAAAAAATTTTTTAGCAATCTGCAAACCCGGTGATAGCTGACAAAAAGGTGGGCGTTTGAATGGTTTATGTGTTTTTTTATCACTGTATTTAAGAGATCACCAATGGGTCTGGCATGATGCACACTGTGTCCTAAAATCACAATTTAACTGCCAGGAAAACAGTAAACATAGTAATCAGTTTGCACTACATTTATTTGCATAATGTTCAAACTTAAATCGTTAGATATTTAGGCTGAAGAAAGATCAGCTTACCACATCAAGAAAAAGTGCATTCAATTGCCTCTCATCAACAACTGCATTGGCAGATACAGCGGTTGCATTTGTAGTTGTATCCCTGGCAGTTGCAACAATTAATTCAGTATCCAAATCCTGCATTAGAGTAATAAACTGTGTTTGAGGCTTTAATAAAGCGTGTTTTAAAGTAGCATTCCAATAGATTTCAAATGATCAATACAGAATATTACAAAAACTTTAAAGAGAGTATTTCGAGTATTGATGCTTGCCTGTATTGATGAAAATATCTTGTCCAGGTCTTTGGCAAAGGCCATGACATCCACATCCTTGTTTGTTGCAAAAAGTGGCTTGCATCAGAACTTAAACTAATAGTGATGTCATCCATAGGGATCATGAGAAAGAAAACTAAGGAAAAAGGAATGTGTGTGTGTAAAGCATGCGACAAATAGAACAATTTTAACATCCTCAGATCTCTTCTAAGAACTGATCCAAATGAACAAGACCCTTTTTAGATAAATGCCCATCTAAATCACACTCGTAAGCACTAATAGTCACATCATTTGGGATGTCTTATAAACCCTCTGTCAGAGCACATTACTAATCCTCAATTTTTAACCCTGGCATTAACTTAAGGAACCATCTAATGGAGTTTGAAAATGATTTCAGTACAGACATCAATATAAAGTGGGTGAAAGAACTTACATGAGTTTAATGCACTAGCATCCACAGACAATATAATATGCATCATTGGATTCTAAATATAGATGTAATTCAAGATTTACAATTATTCTCAGTAGGGGAAAAACAAATTAGAATCCAAGTTATACCCTAAGAGAGTAGAGAAACAAACTAGCAAAAGTATCTAAGAGAGGCCCACCTAAAATCTCAACTACGAAGCAGTCTTTCACGGTAGAACTTCTGAGAACAGGACAGGAAAATAAAGTGCCAATGCCCTCATCATACCAGAGAGCATTGCATCCTGGGAATACATAATTTTCGAAGAAAATCTTCAACACTCATTCTGCATCATATTTTTGCTTTAAATGATGCAATGCCAGAAGGAACTGAACCTGGGATAATTCCATGGCCACTATGCTTCAAAGCTATGCTATGTTAAAATGCTTGATCCCATTCAACTAAATAAATTAACCTTCAACCACTCAGTCCTGGTGATAGGAATCACTGAAGAATTTGGTTGAAGTATGTTGGAAGCCCGCCATACATGGGATTTAAAAGATAAATATGCAGTAAAAGGAAACAAAAATTAACTCCTGTTCAAGAAGACGGGAATTCCAACCTCTACAACCAGAGTCTTGTCCAAAGGAAAAGAAACACGTTCAAAAACGCTGTTCAATTTTGCACAATCTCATTGGCTTAACCATTTCTCACAATGAGATCAATTGACTAAGCAATTACATCTCTGCTGATGTTTCTAGCCATCCTACAGAAATATTTCCAGGCATCATACAGAAAACTAGAAGTGCATGCAAACGAGATAATCCTCGCCATTACTCATCCATACATTGTATGCAAGACTGGAACTGTTTTATTTATTTATTTATTTGTGTTAAAATAATGCAATGTTATGGATTTCAAAGGGGTGAGAAAAGATTATTGAAGCGCGAACTACCTTCGATACATCTGCCAGCCATTCGCCACCACCTCCAAGAAATGCTTGAACGCCCTGAGCTAACCTTAGGGCTCCCCGTGGACCGGTGTTGATAGATGTCTGAACAATATCCTCCACCAGTTTGGGCAAGTTTTCAATACTATCTGATAGCATCAACATATATAAGTTTTCAATAAAGAAGTATAATACCAGCAAAAAGGAGTAGAAGTAACAAGAGGTTTATTAGGTCTTTCTACAGTGGGGGAATATAAAGGTGAATTGGGGGGGCTCCAAAATCTGATAGAAAGGGAGTTCCAAAAGAATAATTTCATTATGTCAAACATATTGATAACCACAAATACCTTGGAGACGAGAAGAGAAAAGATCCTGCTGTGTTTGAGCATATCGGGCAAAAGGGGTAAAACCCTTTGAGCGAAAATTGAGCTTACTTGATCTCCTGCTTGGAATTGGTAACTTTTGAAACAAACAGCAGTTCATCAAGACAAGATTTCTAGGCGCTGAAACAGCAATTATTGCCATTTCTTTCTGGACACACATGAATCAATAGACTGGACATTAAAAGAACAAAGATATAAGAAAGGAGTCGTCACCTGAGGAAGAGGGTTAGTATTAAAGCAAGAGAATCGAGCCCCTCTTGGCGCTGAAACAGCAATGATTGCCATTTCTTTCTTTCTATTTGTCTGTATCGCAGAAATATCAGAGAAGTGTGAAGCGTGAGGGTATCTGCTGCAAATATATATATAGACAGCACAAAGTAGTAGTTGAAAAGATAAAAAAACATGAAAGGTAAGAGGCCACGTGGCAAGCAGAAGCACTGCAACACTACACAAAGAGGGCTAGGCTTGGGTCTTGAAGTCCTGTTTTGTTCCCACTTTTTTGGGTTTAAAAAGTTGCTACGCAGAGTCCATTCCTGGGGTGGCCTTATTTGGATATCTTAAGGAGGAAAACGTGCATAGATGTTCAAGTTGCAATTAGTAAATATTATTGCTTGGAGACTTATAACATCTCATTAACTTATTACACATCAACATCTTCTATATTAAATTAAAACAATTCTTTGCAACTTTCTACCTTCCCTTTTCTCTCTTGTGTCTGAAAAAATTTACCATAATAAAATTAAAAAATAAATATAGCCCTTGCCCTCCTCGATCATTATTTTCATGGATCTCTCTCTTTTTTTATATCTAAAAAAATTCAAAATTCAAAATTCAAGTGGATTAATAACAAGATTTATATATTGAATAATTAATTAACTCTTGATTCTAGTAATTTGATTACTTTTTTCTAGTCAAAGTGGCTGGTGATTGGTATCTATAAAAAAACCTTCTTTGGTAAATTTGGGGATTCTTCGATGTTTAAGTAAATATATTTTAAAAAAGAAAAAGTGTAATGATATTTTAAAGAGATAAGCCTTGAAAATATACATGTTGAAAATGTTGACAAGCTATATATATGTTTCTAAATAGAACTAGTTGTTTATGGCCAATACTGATGATTGACCGGTTTATTTGGTAACACCAAACGGTCGATTGGTTCATACAAAATTTGAGATTTTAACAATTTAACTTAGATGAATTTTTAGAACTGTCTATCTTAAATTTTATTTATCAATCATTTAATGCATACAAAATGAAATGTGTGGATTCATTTTAATTGTGCTATCAAGTATGATAAAAAAATAAATTATATTTAAGTACTAAAATGAACACTTATTTTAAGTCTTCATTTTATATTTTCGCTAGACTTCTTAATTGATTTCTTCACAGAATACACCATGCTTAATGATATATTCTTTGTTAAAACTTGTTTAAAAGTAACTCTTAATTGAATATATTATTAGTTTCACTACTAAAAAATATAGTAATTAGCAACTAACTACTCCGTTGCAAATAACATTAAAATCCGTTGCTAAAACAATTTAGCAACGGAATCAGCAACGGCAAATATCATATGCAGATTTGTCGTTGCTGATTTTTTAGCAACGGATCAACGAAAAATCCGTTGCTGGTTTTGTGAATCAGCAACGGATTATCCGTTGCTGATTGATGAATTATTTACAATCAGCAACGGATAATCCATTGCTGACTATATTATTTTTATTAAATTAATTTTTTATTTATTTATCAAAATGACTTTTAATTTGTTTAATTAATTATTTATGGATATTTTAAAAATTGTGGAATATATATAACCAACATAAATTAATATTAAAAATAACTGTATCACTAATAAAAAATGAAATAAAAATAATATTCTTATTATAAAAATTTAGTTAAACTTGCATGAATACAAATAAGTCGAAATACAATAAAAAAAAAACAACAAAAGATACAATCATGGTGCTGGTTGCGGAGACGAACCATGATATTGTGGATCGACACAAGATGAATCATGATATAGTGGTCGAGGTGGAGTAACCAGGAGATGGAATCTGAACAGAGTTTCCTCCATAGGGACTGCTTGCATTATTCATAGAATTTTGGTGTCTTGAATTCATTGAATTTTGGTGGAGAAGCCCCACAATAGTGCTGGCAGACGTGGTTGTAGATGCTGTGGTGAGTGAGTTATTTACACTAGCCATACCATTGCTAGCAGTGATTTGCATTGGGACTTGGGCTGAACTTCGATCACTATTTGAGTTCTGGGGTATTGTTTGCAGTTGTTGTTGCTGCTGTCCCTCAGGCTGTGGAGCTTGACTATGGAACCCAGATGAAGAACCTGTCCTCCGAGGGAACTTGGCCAAACTCTCTGAAACAAAATAAGTAAATAAATAATTCAGTGCCCAACATGACAACATAGGACAAGTATGGTATGATGGTGATAAGTATGATTATCACAGCAACAGCACCATGGGCATGAATTTTTACAGGAAACATTCACGGGGACACCTTCAAAAAATCACCAACATAAAAGTAAAAATAATAAAATAATAGCCCAAGTAAGAACTCGTCAAACATACCCATTGGTCCAGTTCCTGTTTCTCGGCAATAATCAATCAAGTCTTTCATACCATTTATCACTTCTGATATCTGCAATGATATGGAACAAATTATTATGAGAGAAAAAAATCAATCAGACAGCAGATAAATTTAGCAACCTCATTAAACATCCTTGAAATCACCATTATCCATTTGACATTCTTACAGTTAAAAATCTTTTCAGTGCCATATCCAGACTTTAAGGAATCATAGGTAAATGTTGACAAAATAATTAAGATCATTTTCAGCTGGTTGTGACAGATTTGTTAAAGCATGGGATAAGTAGGTAGAAGCCATCCAACTTCAACCAGCATTCATTACATTATCAAAAATTTACAACCCCAGATCATTGCAAAAGTTGTTTGTTACAATAAAACCAGTAGTTCAGACCTAAAGATATTTCCAAGCCACAATTTCAAACAACCATGGTAAATAAGAAAATTTATAATTACAATGGCAAATCAATGCCACAATATATTATAGAGATATTAATTAATCTATAGTGAATAGAGGATATTAATTACTATAATGAATAGAGGATGAGGCAATACAATGTAAGCTGGGGTAAAAAGAAAACATATTTGCATAGAGGCAAGCTAGAAGCATATAGAAATCATGATATTCCAGTACAAAATCAGCTCTTATACTGTTGTATCTAATGGAATTTAGTAAAGTATAATGAAAGTTGTTGAAAAAGTAAAGCAACTGCCAAATCTTGTAGGAAGGTGAGCCATCCATGTTCATCATGTAATATGTCCTCAAGTACAATCATACCAAAAATAACAGATAAATTAACACCTGAAAAATCTAGTTGAGAAAGTTGAGCAAAGATTCACGAGCAACCATATTATGGAAGGCAATTCTGTCTAGGCATGACTACTTGGTACAAATTCATTGCAATGAGCAAAAGGACAGCATAGGAGAGCACATATGCATCAAATAATGGGAAAAAAGTTCCAAATCTAAACGAATTTACGAAATCACCTGAAGGCACCTTACATATCTCTTAGTATATCCTAGATCGTTTACTAATGGCACTTCCAAGGCTTTTGCCAGTTGTCGAGCTGATGCAACAAACCTAAAGAAGGATAACTCATCGATTAACAAATAGAAGGCATGTACAGCACCATACATGTATTACAAAAAATGACATTGCCCATTGCTTTCATGTATAACAGTTCATAAATGAATGGATGCAGAACTCATAAAAACACAAATTCCAGCAGATGTAGAGAAAATAAGTCTACAAACTATGAAACAAATGGTCAACCACAAAGGATGAATGGAAAGGTGCATAATTTTTATCACTTTGTGATAAATGTAAATTTTATCCCTTACATGTCATAAATCTAAGTAAATGCAAACTCAATCAAGACATAACTAGAAACATCCCTTCAACCATCTCTTAAATCATCTAATGAAGAATAGAAAAACTATGTTTGAAATGTAGTAACTGATAGTCTAGTCTCATATCTCTCATGGACATCCTAAGCAAAGATGAGAAGAAACATTGTAACCAAGTATTAATTTACATTTGTGTTCAATATCACAATCACACCATATAAATTCAGCTTGACAAAATGAATGAAAGATCGTTGTACATATCTAATGGAAATATTGAAAATCATTGAGCTTGATTGCCAGAGCAATGGTACTCAAATAATTGCAGCAGCTTTGTCACTATCGATACTGCATGCTCAACCAAAGGCTCATGGAATAAACACAATGTAGCGAGACAACTTACATGGTACAATTATTTTGCAACTTTGGGACAGATAAATTGGACGATGCAGTTTGAGTGGCAGCCTGATACTTTTGAGCTGCAACACCAAGCTGACTTACCTGCAAAATGTAAAGAAAAACACTGAATACTTGATTTATATTTGTAAGTAGGAATCATCTTATAGCCCCTAGATACCATATCACAGAAAAACCTGAATTCTTGATCAATGTTTCCACAGGGCTATAAACCATATAGAAAATAACACATAATAAACACAACCACACAAGCAAAAAGTTTCCACAGGGCATTACTTAAAATCAATGTTTGTTCATGATAAACTGGATATTTAAGTTGTTTTAGCCTTTTATGGAAATGAAAAGGGCCACGAACCAGACTTTGCTAACAGCATGTCCATATAGAATCAACAAATATAGAATCAAACTACAACACAAGTATCACAAAATCAGCTACATCAAGGTCCAATTCAATTTATTTATCTGATCCTGATCCACTGACCATCTCTATGGAAGCACAAATCTTCCTAGTGCTATGAGTTAAACAAGCATCAGTACATAAAGATGACATGACAAGTAAGAAGAAAGAATAAAAACTTAGTAATGGTGCTCTTTCATACCAAAACTGATTCTAAGCATTATTTCTAACAAGCTAACACCAAAAGCCACAAACAAATTCAATTAATTTCACTTCGAATAAACAACATACAAGGATTACACTGATCAATGTTATTCCACATGCATCAAGCATGTTGATTGAAAAAGATTGATTAAAATAGCAATTTTTAACCTACTTAACCCATCATCAAAATGAATAACTTGTGCACAAAAAGGTACATATATTACTGAATATTGAACATATCAGTGTCAATCAGCTAAAATAGTGTGGGTAAAAAATGGTTTCCAACAGGAATTAAAAGTAACTAATTAAGTGAAGTGAGGGTAACCTGTGGTATCAACAATCTTCGAGGTATAAGCTCTTCATGCCGTCGAGCACAAAACTCCCATGAGCATATCTGGCAAAATAATGGAGGAACAGAAGACAGAAGAAATCAGCCAACACTTCCTGAAGAATTTAGAAGACAGGAATTCAGCTAACACTTCCTGAAGAATTTAGAAGCTTATAAAAGCGAAAGGGAATTTCTCCAAAGTTTAACCTTCAAATCTGGAGAGAAGACTATCCGTAGTTGACCATCACGAACAACACGAAGTTGCTCAAAAACACTTTCCTGTATTGCTTTCGCATAATCCAGAACAACACCTGAGATTGTGAAAGTTAGGTTAAAACTTGTTAGTGTAAGTTAAATTGCAACGGAGAAAAACATAAATTCTAAATTAATTACCTGATTTATTGAAGAAGAGAGTGCAAAACCCAACCCGTTTACAAAGAGAAAGGGTGATAATGATGGGTCTGGTGCGATGTTGCCATGAGTCTGTGTTTTTGGTGGTTTACAGAGAAAGATTGAAACTGTTAAGATGAAGGAGAAGAAGATGAAAGAAAAAAATTAACGATGCTGAAGACGAATGAGAAGAAGATGAAAAGTTTGGGATAAAAGGAAAATCAAATCGATGAAGAGAGGGTGATTTTTCTACATTTATGGATGTTATTAGGTATGAAGGAGACTGGGAATTAATTAATTTTCAACTGTTGGTTTTGTTTTCTCTGTTTTAGAAACCGGGGGGTGTTGAATTAACGGTTGAGATTTTATCATATCAAAAGTAATCAATGGTTTATATAATTTTGGTTTTATATTAATATTTAAATAATTATTTTTTCAATTAGCAACAGATAATTCGTTGCAAACTTTACGTTGTTTTTAGCAACGGATTTTCCGTTGTTAAAGTCTGTTGCTAATATTAAAAAAATAATATAAATGTAATCCGTTGCAAATCTGTTACTGAATTTAGCAACGGAATTATCCGTTGCTAAATTCAGATGCTAATAGCCCCTGTTTTTAGTAGTGTTTATTTTTTATTTTATTATTATCATTAAATATATAAAAACAAGAAAGTGTAACTCTAAATGTCAACAACTTCATCCAATCAAACATATATAATGGATAATTCGGATAAGAATTTCTTACACCTTACCCCCACCCCTATTTTTTTCTTCTCTACCTAAATTACCGAGAAATAACAGTACAATTAACAAGGTAAAATAAAGTCTTGACTAGGAAAGAATAGGTGTAAGGAAAGTTACATGTCTATTAGTTTTAAAATTTTATAAATACCAAGATGGAGGCAGAGTATTTTACCTCTTTTATTAACCTTGACAAAAGAAAAAACTAAGAGAAGTCAGTTTTGCACATCTCATGGTAATTCAAGCAATTTTTCAGTTTCAACTTCTCCTTTCTTCTTACTCCTCACTGTTGACTTCTCCTTGTGCCCGGAGAAGTGTATAGATTAATAGCAAATTTCTCCCCCCTTTTTCTAAACATTTGTGTCTGTATTTCTCTATTTTTCTCGTGCCTTCTTCCATGACTGGCTGTTGCAGCACACCCAAGGTACATCCTTAGCCAAGTATTTCATCAATCACCTCCGTGCTGATGTTGCTTTCCCAGTATCACCCCACCCTCTCACCAAAATGCAGCAAGATTTTTCTTAACTCTGTCGAAGAAATTTCGTGTGCTTTTATAAACATTTGTTTCTGGATTTTGCTTCCTTTTCTAAACATTCCTAGTTGTCCTACAAAAATGGGAAACGATCTGGGCAGAACCAAGATGAAAATAATCATATATACTGGTTATCTAATACCTCGATGTTGTTGTTCCTGCTTCAACTGGCTTAAAAGGGCAGTGGTGCAAACCCAGATTTGCTTCTTTCTTCATGCTAATATTTTGCATGGCAATGTGGTATATATTATGTATTGAGGATCGGGTTTTGCCACCAGAAGTTCCATTTTACAAACTTGACTTGTGTCTTTAGCAAGCAGTTGACATTAATCAACGTACAATATTAAAACCCTTGATACATGTAAGAAGATGACAAACCCTACTTCAACTTATTTCTTTTCCGAAACCAAAGGCTTGCAATTTCGTGGTGGATCATTATGCATGCAGGAAAATATTTAGACATGTGTTTGTTCGGAAAACTACAAGGCCTAGCAGCTATCAAAGCACTACTGAAGTTGTGATATGGAAAACATTTGTTCAATTCTTCCAAACTACTATTTCACTCTTAAAGACATACTTTGCCCTTCATTTTAGCATCTATCTCTGTTCTTTTTCATCGCTCTTGCATGCCTAGCTATTCTTTCTTTCTTCTTTTCCCGCCTTTTATCTTTGATGCTTTAGCTTTTGGATTTGCCCGTTTTGTTTTCCTCCCCCCTTCTCTTACCCTCTTTAATTATAGTGCTTCTTAGGTTCATTTTTCCATTTTCTGTTTTTATAATTCCTTATTTGATACAGTTTTTGAGTTGACACCAACTTCGTGCCATTTTAGTTCCCGAGGTTGTCCTTTCACCTCTTCTCTCTTACTTTATTTTCTCGAAATATTTGCAATTCTTTTCTGATTTTGATACCTTTGATTCATGTTGTTTCCCTTCTCTTATGTTTCACCTGCACTGTCCCACCCTTTCGCCCCTCTTTCTTAGTTGCATTATTTATTTTTCCATTAGATGATCCAATCGCTTTCTATTTTATAACATTCTAGATGCTTTACCTGCACCACGCTGAGAGTGTAAATTTTTTTAAAATATAAAAAAAAATAATCAAATGTCGCTAATATATGTTTGTTTTCCTATTAAAAAAAATTAAATTATATGAGTATTTATTCAATGTAACCCGATTAATTTTACTAGTCCAAAAACACTTATACAACTTTTAAAAACAATATTTGACTAAATAAAATTTTAAGGTGATATCTTTTTTTAATATTAAAATAACAACATACTAGATTGACCAGGGACAACACGAGTTAACGTGTTAAATTTATAACCCTGGTTATGAGACTATGATAACCTATAGAAAGTAAATCAAAATAAATTATGAAGTCTCGCAATCAACCCAATATTGAAGGATAAAATTGAAAAAAAATCAATTAAAAAAAGAACCTAAATCAACAACCCGAGTTAACATGTCAAACTTGCAACCTGGATCATAAGACCGAGATAACCCCATGAAAAGCAAATTGAAACAAATTATGAATTCTGATCCCTAACCAGCCTAATATTAAAAGATAAGATTAAAAAAATCAATTAAAAAAAACACAAAAACACAACTTGAGTCAATCCACCAAACTCATGACCTGAGTCATTAGATCGAGATGATCTTATAGAAAAAAAAAATACAAAATGACATGATTTAACCTAAGTTAACCTGTTAAATCTACAACTTTGGTCTTGAAATTGAGATAATCTCATAGAGAGAAAGTCAAAACAAATTATAAAGCTTGATTCTCAATCACTAGTGTTGGACCTAATGTTGAATGATAAAATTTGTAAAAATCTTAATTAAAAAAATAACATAAAAAGTAAGCCAAGTCAATATGAGTTATCTATTAGGCACTATTTCTAGGTCATGAGACCAAGATAACCTAATTAAAAACAAACTGAAACAAGTCATGAAGCCTAATTCCCAATCAAACACAATATTAATTGATGAAATTGGAAAAAAAAAAGTCAATTAAAAAAAAAGGTAGAAAAAATAAGTCAATTGAATTAACCTGTCAAACCTGCGACTCGGGTTATGAGACGGGGACAACCCAATAAAAAGCAATTCCAATGTTGAAGGACTCATGACTCGGGTCATGAGACCGATATAATCTCTTAAAAAGAAAATAAAAAAATAACCTGATTTAACCAAGGTTAAAATGTCAAAACTTGTGACCTTGATCGTGAGACCAATATATTCTCATAAAAAGCATATCCAAATGGATTATGAAGCTCAATTCTCAACTGATCCAATGTTGAATGATAAAACCCTATTGCAATACATATTTTGTTGATGATGATGCATAAGGATCATGCATATGGATAATAGTTTGATAATCTCTATCAAGCAAGAACTTGCAGTTGCACAACATACTGCTGCTATAGGAGGAGTTAAAAGGGGATGGAAACAGACTGCTGCTATAAGAGTAGTTAAACAAATATGGAAACAGACTGCTATTATAGGAGGAGTTAAAAGAGTTAAGTCAGACATTAGAAGCTTAATTTTTGGTGATTCTTTTACTTTTGAATATTTTTATTTTGTTATCAAATACCATTTCAAATTGCAATCACCTAATTACAAAACTATTGAGGTTCAATATCAACTAGAATTTAGGATAATAGGATTTAGAGTTTG
The DNA here is from genome assembly GCF_000002775.5 of Populus trichocarpa. NCBI lineage: Eukaryota > Viridiplantae > Streptophyta > Magnoliopsida > Malpighiales > Salicaceae > Populus > Populus trichocarpa. The sequence goes on along the minus strand of NC_037297.2, from coordinate 9,108,024 downwards.
TAGTAGACACCGGCGAATTTGCTGCAAAACTGGGTTGTTCTGCAACAACAGACCTGAAGGCAAGAGCATCTAGCGATGGAGAACCTGTTCCTGCATAATGATCATTGGAAAAACAAGCAGCTGGTGACAGTATGGCAAGGCTGAAAGGGGATGAAGGGGATGCAGAATCTGTGGGCAAGTTGGGGGTCTGTTGGGGTGCGGCAAATGGCAGAACCTGGGTGTTGTTTGGGCCGGTTGGTAAAGTTGTAGGCTGAAAGAGTTAGGGAGGTTTCAAGGGTGGTAAGTGTATAGGCTGTGTGGAGGGTACTGGTGAATGTGTTATCTGTCCAGAATTCGCAAAAGGAAAGATATTTTCATAAAAACGAACATGACGAGATACATAAATACGATGAGATGCTAAATCAAGACAACGATAACCAAGATGAGATGAGCTATATCCTAAGAACACAAATGGAGAAGAACGGAAATCCAATTTGTGAGCATGGTATGGGCACAAAAAGAAAAAACAAAGAAACCCAAAAGTACGCAGAAAATTATAATCAGAAGTACGGCAAAACAAACACTCACACGGAGATTTATTTTGGAGAACAAGAGTAGACATGCGATTAATAAGATATGCTAATGACTCAAAAGCATAGTTCCAAAATTACAATGGTGCACTACATTGGCCTAAAAGGGTGAGGCTAGTTTTAAGAATATATCGATGACAACGCTCAACGATGCCATTTTGTTCATGAGTATGATGACAGATTAATCGATGATGAATACTAATGGTCTGAAATAATTTATTTAAGTTGCGATATTTACAGCCCTAATTAGTTTGAACAAATTTAATTTTAACTGAAAACTAACGCTCAACAAGTGTTTGAAAACATTGAAAGATGGAAAACACATCAGATTTGACAATAAGCGGATAATACCATATATGTTTGATATGTGCATCGACAAATATAACAAAGTAATGAATGCCATTAGAGGAAAACATAAGGGCAGGACCCTAAACATCACTAAATATTAAATCAAGTGGGACAATTGTTTTGTGACCCGTAGGTTGTAACGACAGATGCAACAACTTACCTAAAGGACAAGTTTGACACTAAGCAAAAGAACGTCTAGAAGTACATACGATTTTATTGCCAGAAACTAACAAATTTAAAATGCAAGGGGTTGGATGACCCAAACAATGATGCCACATGTCGTCAGTCGCAAAGATGCAAGGAGACCAAAAAGCTTGAGGAATTGACGTGGAAGAAGACTCGGGGAGGACATAAAGACCATCATTACTCTGACCAGAATGGAGAACTTCCTTGGTGATGAGATCTTTGACATAAAACACAGAAGCGTGAAATTCAAAGTAAACATCATTATCACGACAGAATTTCTAAACAGATATCAACAGTTTGGTAATATGAGGCACATTGAGAACATTAGATAATGTAAAAATGTGTTTTGGGGAATGTAACGTAGCATGTCAAATATGTGATATGTCAAGGCCCTTACTGTCACCAACATGCAAATGATCATTACCAAGATAGGGTGTAGAATCGGTCAGAGTTGCAAGATCAGGTGTGACGTGTTGATTCGTGCCAGTGTCAGGGAACCAAGTCGCAGCAGAAACATTCCCAACAACAAGGTGAGCAGAGGGCTGCTGGGTACTACTGCAAAACTCGGGATAATGGGGAGTTGTGTGACTGCAATTGGAGCATAATTAGCAGCGGACATGCTGTTGTACACACCACTAGTCAGCCCATGTGTTGCGTCTGTTCTGCTGCCAATTGTTTGGCCGCCAGTCTGTAGCAGATTGGCTTTTATTCTAGTGAGTGTAGTAGTTGTTATTGGGACGCCAATTACCACAAGAACGACCCCTGTTACGACTGAAGTTTGAGCTGTGATGAGACATGGCAAGATGAGCAGAGAGTTGTGGTGTTGGCAATAGTAGTGGTTGTGGCAATAGAGAGGCAGTGACGTCTATGGACTGAAGAAAGTTCTTGTGCAGAAATTCATAGGTAAGAAGATGATTGTGTAGATTAGCATACGACAATGATTTTGCCTTGGTTATAAGACTCGTTACCAAGTCTTTGTACTCACCACAAAGGCCACGAAACATATAGAGGTTAAAGTCTTCAAGGGACATGGGGCAACCAGCAGTAGCCAATTCATCAAATAACGATTTGGTTTGCTGCATGTATATACTTACCAATGAGTCACCTTGTCGAAGATCTTGAAAGGAATCATGGAGTTGCATGATGCGTTAGACGGAGACGCAAGAGCTTTCTCAAGAGTGTGCCAAATACATTGCGAGGTATGACAATCTACCACGAGATGCAACACATCCACAAAGATAGAGGAGAGTAATGCACTCAAAATAAGTTGATCATGTTGTTTCCAACGAAGAAAAGAAGGGCTGATTGTAGAGGAAGAACCAGCAGAACTGTCAGAAACATGAGACGGAGGACACAATATTGAGCCGTCAACAAAGTGAAAAACACCTTGACTAAGGAGATAGGGTTTCATCTGCATTCGTAAGTTTCAACGAAACAACTTGGTGGGTGTTTAATAATGCAATGATAGTTGGAGTTTGTGTTTCCATAATTTGCAGAGGAACAACAGAAACTTGCGAGAAAGAGTCAGAGACGTGATCTTTAAGTGGAGGCTGCTGTTGTGGAGGAATGACACCACTGGCAACAACTTGTAGATAGCTGGCCGACTGGGCTGCACCACTGGTGGTGAGGGAGAATTCAGCGGCAGCAGCAATAGAATCCAATTAGGAAAAGTAGAGAGAAGGCCAGCTGTAAGGGGGAGAGGGAGAGAAGAATTCTGATGGCAGAAGATTCTGATACCACGTTGAGAATAAATAGGATGCTTAACCTAATGGTTAGCAAACCTTTATATATATATATATATATATATATATATATAGTAATGGTGAAGATTTCAAAATAAGAGTATGCTTATAATATTTTCGTAGATTCTATAATAACCAATAACAGGAACAATTGCAACGAGCGCGATTAAGGACATTGCTCTGGACAGATGGTACATCTCCTCTATTGCATTCATTGACGAGGCCATATTTATCAATCCAGCAGATGGATAGACATCTCTATAAATTGAGACTATAGAAGGCAATATCCAATAGGAACCAGGTGCTGGCTGTCCCAAGAAGTTGAGCGCCATGATTTCTAAGAAATTCTTGAGAAAATAACCCATATGAAGATTTGGGATTAACAGGAGCCTTGGAAGTTGCTTCATCAATAGTAATATCCTTTTCAAGAACTTTGGCCATATCTTTAGCAGCCTTCTTGTGGTTTCCCTCAACTCAGGCAGAGTGCCTAGCTGTTTCTGGCATTTTCATACGCCAATAATAGGTTAAAGCTGCTGGGATTGCACCAAACATGAGCACGATCCGCCAAGCAAAATCTGTTTCGGGCTGAGTTGATATCACATTGGCTTTTACTAAATGGAGGAGCTGGGAAAGCACTCAAGAATGACATGGAGACGATTGTGGATACAGCTCCGGCAAACATTATTCCTACTCCTTGCATTGCAAAGACAGCTGCAATGAATGCTCCACGAGTTTTTTGATTCGCATATTCAGACATAATCACAGCTGAGAGAGGATAGTCTCCTCCAATGCCAAAACCAAGCCAGAAGCGGAAGAAGCAGAGACTACCAACCACACTCGTCGCTGTGGATCCAAAGGAAAGGCCAGAAGCCAAGGCACACCCCACCATAGTAACTAGAGTGATGCCGTAAACTTTCTTCCTGCCAAGTTTATCCCCAAGCCACCCGAAGAAGAGTTTCCCTGCTAGAGTTCCACATAAAGCCACCCCAGTTATCGCATTGTTGATGTTTGTCGGAAGTTTACCTGTGGCACCCTTAACTGGGTCAAAGTAGTACAGGCGGCCGATAAGCTTAGTCACAGCAGTGATGCAATGCAACAGATCATAAGCGTCAATGAAAAATCCCATACATTGTCAAGAGCTGAAAAGATATCACGTGTTCCGTCAGACATGCTTGGAGTGATATTTTCTCACAATCTGATTTGAGAAATGGAGATGTATCGGTGATGCAAAGGAAGTCAATGCATAATATAAGGCAGGAACTTAAGCGTAACACAATGGCAGTCTTTATCCTATATGCACAAGAAATACCCAATGTGGCTAACGTTTTTTCTTAAAAAACTCGTCGTTACCAAGACATGAGTAAATCGACCTCATGATAGAGAGAGAGGGAGAAAAACTCGCCATGCCTTGGCTATTATTGTCTTAAGATTATTTATTCCAAGTGCAATATTTTCCTGTCAGTTAATGTCCTTAGCTTCAGGGATCACTACTATTAAAGGATGTTGTGCATATAATGAGTTTTGTCCAGAAACAAAATTCTTTGTTTTTTTTCCAGCTGTTGTAGGATTGCTCGCTTGGTTGATATTTGTCTATTTTGTGTCTGTGGTTTCTCCCAAGTTTCACTGGATATTCTAGAGGGATATGGTAGCATATGCTGAATACCATAGGGGACAACTTTTACAATGAGAGGGATGAACCAAGGAGTAATGGAAGATGGGCCTTCTTTCTCATAAGCTTCGGTGAATTTCACTTTCGGCTCTCAGGTACAAAATGTAGCTCTCTCTGAATCTCTATGATGTGTACATGCCCGCCGTTTGCTTGTCAGTGTTATGGGGTGGTACTTCTGATAAACCACCGAGGTGTTAGAAATAACTTAAGATCATCTCTAGGTAAAAATCTTCTGCAAATTCCATAGTTTCATTTTTTTTCAACAAGATTAGTTGCAGTCACACAATTTTGATTAGCGCTAGTATCCACTAGATGCAACTTGAAAGGGCACGTCAGGATATCTGGTGCCTTCACACAGAATGAGTTTCCATTACAATTCTTACGATTGTGAGGTATGTGAAAGTGCCAGATGAATCCAACCTTCACTACTGAAAAAAAAAATCCTATTAGCAACTAACTAGTACATTGCAGATACTATTAAAATTTATTGTTGATAAAACTCAGTAACGAAATTAGCAACAGATAATTTTAGATACAAATAATAAATACTAATTTTTTAACAACATATTATCCATTGCTAATTGTTTAATAACAAATTATCCGTTGTTGAAATTCGATTGATTATTGTATAAATCAGCAATAGATATTCTATTGCTAATCATCATTGTTGACCAGCAACGGATATTGCGTTGCTGATCCGTTGCAGATCAGCAATGGAAACTGTGTTGCTGATCCGTTGCTGATTTGTCCGAATTTTTTTAATTATTTTTCCTATCTATTGAATTTTTTTTTTATTATTTGTGGATATTTCAAAAATTATAGATATAAATATATAAAGAACATAAATTAATAATAGAAATTATTTTATAAAAAATAATAACTCAAATAAAAATAAATTTCATAATAAATTTCTAAATCTCATTAAACTTACATCAAAATAGATAAGTCACGATTTAATAAATATGTTCTATCATAAAGGTGGTGATTGGGGTGGTGGTGGAAACAAACCAAAACAATACTGACCATCATAAGGTGGGATCGGTATATGGTGGTCGAGACCTAGGTCGATATACTGGAATAGACAGGGGATACATAGGTGTCGTCATCTGTGGAGCCACATGTGATGGCATAGATGAAGCCATAGGTGCCGACATACTTTGGTCCATATTTGATGCCCAAGCTTGGTATCCCATATTACTAAGAAATTTTTTGATTGGGGTCATCTCCTGTTGTAATGATAAAATATGACCATCTCTTCCCTTTATTTGCTCTTTCAATGCCTGCATTGATGAGCTAGGAGGTGTTGACTCCATCGTATAAGATTGTGATGAAGCACTCGTACTAACCATGGATTTCGACATACCAGGTGCACCATATATTCTACCCTTTGTAACTCCTCCTATAGCCACACACCAAACTGCTCCATCAAATTAAGGATGATTTTCCCGATCAACTCCATATCTTGAAATCATCTCTTTTTTGTAATTCTCCTACAATAAAATTAAATATAATAATAAATTCATTTAAATTTTAAATAATATTAAATTACATTAAAAAATACTTACAACAACTTTTTTAGACTTGTTAATGTTTCAGGCTGCTTGACACTCTGATGCAACACCAAAAACACATCATCCTATAGAGGTTCTTTTCCACCTGCTTTTTCTTGATATCAACAAACAAAAAATATTAGAAAATATAAATATAAAAATTTGAAGTCCATTATAACAAATATAAACAATCCTCACCATGCTAGCTCGATATGATGCAAATGACACCGTACCTCCAGAATGAGTGCTTAATTTACCATCTGTTTCAGTTAACCGATTATTTCTTGTAGATTTTGATCTCCTTTGAAATTCTGGGGTGGACCAAATTTCTTTAATCATTTGATTCCAGTCGTCATTGTGTATCCAAACTGGACCTTTATTAATGCAATCCATAATATTTGTGGTATTTCTGTCAGACATAGCTCTTTTATGAACTCGTGTCAACTGCTGATTCAAAGCAATTCTAGTCTTATCTTCCCAAATCTTACGAACAATTGGTTCATCATCCTCAGAAAATATATATTTTTTCTATAAAAAAACAAACAAAGCTCAACATAGTTGTTAACTAGCCTATATAATTACAATCGCACAATCAATAGTAAAAAAGATGAACAAAAAATATTGATAAAATAAAAACTTCTTAACTACATCATAAAATGGAATTTAATGTCTTATATTCTAATTATTATAATATTTTTTTGGTATATACCTTACCATTTCTTAATACATTCCTAAAATAGAATTAATTTGTCTTATATCATAATAACATGACATGTTCTAACCTAATTGAAGTCGTTAGAGATGCAAAAACAATTATATATTAATTTATGTTTTCAATCAATAAAAAACTATTCTTTATATTAATTGTATCTAAGAGGTTCGTATTTCATTTTAGTCTTCACTTCCATAAAAAAAAAACTATTTTTTACTACAGTAATAATCCTTATATCTAAGATATGATGTGTATAGAAAAAAAGAATGTAACATCCTCAAATATAATATCATGAAATCTCAAACATTTCTTTACTAATATCAAGTATTGAATGATATATCTAAGATTATGGAATTTTGTTTAAAAAAAATTCAGCAGAGTCTCCTCTATTTTTATTGGTACCAAGTTATCGACAACACTTCTATTATATGTCATTACAATTCCCATCTTGATTCAATCATCCTGGATCACATCCCATCCATTAAACAATCTCTTAATACGTATATTTATTAATATATTCAAGTCTCATAATATTAATTAATAAGTTAACATAATTATGTCTAAAATAAAAATATATAATCTCATACCTTAAACTCTTTAAAGAGTTCGTCCTTATAAGTTGAACCAACTTTTTCCCAATTGTGCCATGGTCCTTTAAACTTTGACCTCAAAATAAGTCTAATCTCACGCCCACACGATGAGTTATTGAAGCTTAAAAAAATGACAAAGATTCATTAAATTAATAAAGCTTAAAAAATAATTATAAAACACAATAACCTTATAAATTTCAACTTACTCTGTTGTTCCATATAAATAAAGCTCTTTGTTTTTCGTAATTGGATCCTTATGTGTGTCAAAACCCTTCTTTTGAACCCGTTGCTCATGATGCAATGGAGAAGATGTTGAACCATGGATTGATGGGATGTCATCTCGATCCTCTAAATCTCTAACATTACAATCATCTCCCTCATCACCTAATCCTCTTGCATTAACATTATCTCCCTCATCTTCATCATTATCACTATCTACTCTCTAATATTTTTCTCCTCTATCTTCCTCAACTCTCTCATCTCTTCTAACATCCTTGCCCCTCCAATCATAATAACCCTCATCAACATTATATCCTTCAAAAGTATATGGGTGATCTTGAGGGAAACTTTCTTGAGTTTGAAGTAAATCTTGAAAGCGAAAACCCTCGTACGATCGATAATCATCCCTCCGCCCATAATCTTGCCGAGTATGATATGCATTCCAAGTAGGATTATGACAATCATGCAACTCATGATGAAAAGGTTGATGAGAAAAGGATGCTTGGCTATTCGGCCCAGATGAAGGGCCATTTGATCTAGATGAAGTGGTCTTAGCTAGATACCTGAAATAGAATAAAAAATTAACACCAATAAACAACATTATAAAATAAATATAACCGAATTATTTTTAATTATTGAATACGAACTAATTAATACAATAAGAAAATAAAAATGAACAAAATAATTATTTTTAATTAATACCATTAATACAAACATAACTTACATCACTTAAAAATAAGTCCAAATACAATAAATAAAAAATAAATTTTACAATATATCATCATCATGTTGCTCATCATTATCATCACTCATAACCACATCATCATTATCGTAATCACCATTAACATCATCATCAAATTCTTCATCTGAAGCCCTTTCAACTTCTACTGAATTTGCTTGTAACTAAAGCAATTCACAATGGTTGATTTCTGTATAATATGATGCTTCAACAACCATATTTGGATCATCAAGTGTTTGAGTAGGAAGGACACGACATGGTTGAGAAATCTCATCTGACTGAGCGACATCAAATGATCTCATATTGTTATCATCTTCAATAAATTCACTCATGTCAACGTTATAGAGACTTCTAGAAGTTGTCTTAATTACCGCCCATCATTCAGAAGATTTATTATCAGGTGGACATGTATAGTAGACTTGTTGACATTGTTGTGCTAGCACAAAATGTTCATTTCCATATAGTCGAGAAGTATGCTTGATTTCAACCAAACCATTTGAACGATGCATTCTAATTCTTCTTCTTGTATCATACCAATGGCATTTAAACATGAATAGTTTGCACTTACTCCCCAAATATTTTAGCCGAACAACTTCTTCAAGCATTCCATAATAATCATATTCATTGTCATCATACCAACTTCCTTTCACACAAACCCTGCTATTCATCGTCTTTTTAAATCGACCATAACTTTAAGTGTGAAATTTGAAACCATTCACATAATACCCATTATAACATTTAACTAAATTTGAAGGGCCCATAGCAAGTGCAAAGATTTGATTCCCAATTCCATTTGATTGATATTCAACCTACCATAACATTTAACACCATAATTAATATTTTTTTTTCAAAAATAAAATAATTTCTTAAAAGAATAAAATTGCATTAAAAAAATCATTATATAAAACTACTTACATTATTTTTTAACCAAATTAGAAAGATCTCCTCGCATAATTCTTCTATTTCAGCATCGCTCGCATGTGGTTGTTGTGACTTTAGCTCTTGATGACATTACCTAAATTATAAATAGTTTATTTTTAAAATTAAATTATTAAGAATAAAGTAAAAAAAATATTTCATACTTACTTTAAATAGGGCTTCAATTCTTCACAGTTGAAACAAATATAGTTATGTGCAATTTTCATTTCAGCATGTGACAATTGTCTTCTATACGATCTTCTGGATAATTTTTTCCCCGAGTAAGAAAAAATTGAAAGTTGTCTATCAAGACTTTTAAGACCACCATCATTATTCATTGGAACTCGATTCCATATTGTTTGCACGTCATCACCAAAATAATAAGATGCAAAATTGGTAATTTCATTAGTCAAATATGTATCACATATGGAACCCTCAACTTTAGCTTTATTGGTCACTTTTTTCTTCAAATAAAACATACACCTATATCATTGATATCAATAAGTTTGACCTATATCATTGATATCAATAAGTTTGAGAAAAAATGGAAAAGAATAAAAAATAATATGACATGAAAACATACCGTTCAAATGGATACATCCATCGATATTGAACGGGTCCTCCGACTTTTGCCTCATAAGGTAAATGTATTGTCAAGTGTTCCATAAAGTCAAAGAAGGATGGAGGAAAAATCCTTTCAAGTTTGCAAATAATTTCAATGATATTCATCTGCAATAACTCCATGTGTTGGACATTTAAACTTGTGGCACTAATGTCCTGAAAAAATACTGACAATTCAGTTAATGACTCCCACAGTGGCTTAGGCAAGTAAGGTCGAAAAGCAATTGGAAGAAGTCTTTGCATAAAAACATGACAATCATGATTTTTCATGCCTGAAACCTTACATTGTGCCTCTTTTACACACCGTGAGATGTTTGAAGCATAGCCATCAAGAAAGGACAATTCTTTCATCCATGACAACACTTCTTGTTGTTGTTTCTTGAAGAGATAATAAGTGCCTTTAGGTTTGTAAACCCGACCACTTGCATCTTGTTGCAAATGTAAGTTAGGCTTCTTACAATACAACTGAATATCCAACCTAGCCTTTACATTGTCCTTGCTTCTATCAGGACAATCCATTACTGTATAAAAAATATTGTTAAAGAAATTTTTTTCAATGTGCATGACATCAAGATTATGACAAATCAAATTTGTATGCCAATATGGAAGCTCCCAGAAAATGCTTTTCTTCACCCAATTGTGTTTAACACTAAAGCCTGGAATTTTGTCATTGTGAGATGAACTTCTAATATGCCTCTTCGTAAAATTAGACACTTCAAATAACATTTTTGAACCAAATCGACGAGGTAAAGAAGGGAGCCATTCTGTTACTACTTTCAAAAACTTGTCTGATTGATATCTATATGGTTGATCCATAGGTAGGAATCGTCGATGACAGTAAAAAAAGGTTATTTTCCCCCATGCTTTGATCTAAAGGCTTTGTTATTCTCTGACTTATTAGAACTTTTACTAGTGGGATTTCTAGGTTTGTATCGTAAACTTTCACAAAAATCACAATTTGTTTTCATTGCATCTACCTTATAGTACAACATATAATAATTAGGACACACATCATATTTATCATAACCAAGTCCAAGTGGCCGCATAAATTTCTTGGCATCATAGAAATTTGAAACCAAATTTCCATTATCAAGCATGTAACTTTTTGTAAATTCAGTAAATTTGTTAAAGGCAGTCTGAGTTAAATTTAGAGTTGACTTCATATTAAGCAATTGTACACAAGTAGATAATTTAGATTGCTTGGTACACCCATCCCATAAAGACTCCTCTGCAGCTTTAAGTAATTTATAAAATTTATCTGCCTCTAGATTCGGAAGTTCCTCTGCTACCATAAGACTAGAAACTCTATCATTAGAGTATGCATCACCAACCCCCATTGCATGCAGAACCATATTCCTATATGAATTTTCTTCAAAAACACCATTCACAACATGACTGCACCCAACTGATGAAGGTCCAGCAATTATTGGTTCTGAAACATAAGGCTCTCCATGTACAATCCAATTTTCATAATCAAGTAAAAATCCTCTTGAAAACAGGTGCTTTTAAACATCTTCTTCCATTAAAAACTTTTGATTTTTGCACCTAACACAAGGACATCTAATTTTACCTCCAGATACATTTTCATCAATTGAAAATGCAAAATTGATAAATCTTCGTACACCCGCAATAAATTCCTGACAAATATGACCATCCCTACGACGGTGATACATCCATGATCGATCGTCCATATTAATATAATTAACATAATTAAAACAAAAAAAAATAGAATATTATTTAATATATTTCTTAATCTATATTTAAAACTTTATATAATAAATTATCAAAATAACTTCATTAATAACTAGCTAATAAGTTATAAATGAAAAACTCTTATAATACATCTTTTATTGCTAAATGTTTTTACGTTCTCTAATTGAGAGATCATAAGATGTGATTTAATTTAACATTAATTAAAATATTACTGAATTTGAGAAAAATCCAGTGTAAGCATTGTTAATAAAATTATCAATTGAGATATTTTTTTATTTGAGATGAAACACCGATATATTATTTATTTTAAATTTGTTAATTGTTGGTTGATGAAGATCTATGGATATAATGAATGTTTGTATTAAAATTTTAAATTATTTAAATTATATATAAAGTTTTACTAAAAACTATTAATTTATGTGTGCGTATGATTTTGGAGTTTCATATATACCTAGTTGTTAACTTCTCATCTCATGCACTGCTCTCATATAGATTTTATACAGGAGGCTTATCCAAGAAGTTGTGTATGCGATTGCTTGCTTCTAGAAAATAAGGTTCCATTTACGGTGTAAAATAATGAGAGTTATTAGCAATATAATGTGACTATATGTTGGCAGTGAAATATACTATATTTTATTGACCAACATTACTGTACGAAGAAATAATAAAACATGTCAAATTGCCGTAATGAATCTTTCAATGCCATCCAAATTATTCCTACACAATACACATCAATCCTGCCACCTCATGAACTAAAGAGAACTAATGCAGAGGTTACTTTATATATATATATATATATATATATATATATATTATACTCAAGTGTAACCAATAACAGGTTTGATTTAGCTTAGTGTTTTACAGCTAATTCGGTGAGGTGTAGTTGATTTGCATTTTATTTTAATTATAATTTTGAAAGTGTTTGCTCGACTAAGTTTTTAGTAATCTAATTAAACCAAAAAAAACTTGATACAAACCTAATTGGATGACACCAATGAAATGAAAAAAATGAATTGAAACATCCATAAATGGACGAAGCTCACTCAAAAATGCATTCTCTACTACAATAAAGTATCATGTCACTAACAATAATACATCTAAATATTTTGTAATTGAAATGACTAAATTTAATAATAATGTTGTTACATATAAAATATAACATAAGCGAATGTAATTGAAAAAATAAAAGATATGAGAGAATGTAATTGACTTTAAGCGGAAGTAAAATTAAATAGAAAAGGATTTTTATTATTATCATTAAATGTATCTAGATCTTTTGTAATTCCAAAATTAATAAAAAGTAAGTTGCATTGACAAACTTAGAGGAGCAATATGCACAACCCAAAAACTTGACAACTCCAAATACAAATAAGTAATGTGATGATGGGTTCAACAATCTGAAATTAAAAAAAAAAATGAGTAAGAATAATAGTGTTAATAAATATGTTATATAATCCTTTTCTTTCCTTGAAATGAAGTTTTTAAGCCTACACTTAAGCAGATAAATAAACATCTGGCCATTTTAGGTTACTGAAAAACAAACCGAAAATTTCATCAAAAACCAGTTAAAAATATGTTAACTCTATTGGAAGTACCAAACACAGATCTAGAAATTTAACACTAGAAATGACGAAAATCACTCAAAGGGCTACCAAAATAAAGCAATCATAAATGTAGAAGTTTCTTTGAATTTCTTGATCATTTGAATCTTTTTGTGTTCGAAGAAATACAAATATTTATCATCAATCCCTACTTTTAACATAATGGGTTGGCAGTGATTTCAAACCAAAACCCTAAACTACTATAATAAAGCCCGCTATACCACTATTATTCTCTATATGTAAACAATGTCTGTAAGCCTACATTTATCTTTATTGCATGTAACTGTACAATTGAATTCCTAATTTCCTTTACTTTCTGCAACATTCTCCATGCTCTGTTATGCATGCTCTGCAACACAAAGCTCAACCCCCCCTCTCTGTATATTTGTTTTTCATACCTCACCCAATTAATAAATTTAAAATGAAATACATTACATTAATAATTAAAAATATTAGCATGTGATAACAGCCATATTTAACAAATAATTTGCAAAAAATCGAACAAAATTATTCTTCTCATCAATAAAATTAGTTAATAAAAAAAATATTATCTCTAAATTATAAATAAAATCTCTCAAATATGGGTTTTTAATTATACCTGTCTTAATTTGTTGTACTGTATTCCTTGCAAGATGAAATTTGTTCTTTGTAAGTGGATTCCTTGGGAGCATAGCACAGAAGAAGTTAAAGAAAGTAAAAGTGGGGTTATTGGAAGAGGACATTTTGAAATTACATGTTCATGGAGAACAATTTAAGAGAAAGTGACAGAAGATGCGGTGGGTTTCTGGAAAAAGAAGAAAGGGATAGATCGATGGGGTTAGGGTTCTTTATTTGGAGAATGAAAGTTGTCTGATTTTGAGTTGGAGTAATTGTCTCCTCCCATGTGAGGTCACACGGTTTTCTTTTGTTTTTTTTTTTTTTTTTTTGCAAGATATACTTGTACCAATTAATTATTGACACGTTATTATTATTATTATTATTATATATAAGTCAAAATTTTTTTTCTCTTTTTATCAGCACAGTGACTGTAAACCGTGTGCCACAGTATTAGCAACGGATAATCCATTGTTGATTTTTAATATATTAATTTATTTTTTAGCAACTGATTTTCTGTTGCTAAATCCATTGCTAATATTAAAAAATTAATATATATGTAATCCGTTACTAATCAGTTGCTAAATTTGCATCTGAAATATTCCATTGCTAATTTTAGATGCTATTGACCCTTTTTTTAGTAGTGCTTTTGAAGGTGATTTATAGTTACTTACGCGTCTCATTGGCTGTCACACGATTTCCATATTTGGATAGTGGTTTAAATTTATTGCTTTGGTGAAGCGCAATGTTTCTTCAAGATGGTGGGTAAGAACTAAATATTGAATTAGAAATGTGAAGATTTTGGAAATCATAAAAAGAGAATACAAAAATATTTACAAAACTCTTTTTTTGTCCTGTATATTTGTGTGCCTCTTACCATTGCAGATTTAGCAAATCAAGCAAGTCAATTTCAGGAAATGGTCAATTAAAGAAATCCATTAGAAAAGTAATAATGCGAACCTCGTAATTAGGTGAATATGCAACTCACAACAAGATTGACAATGAAAAAAAGTAGAAATAAATTTGATAGAAGTGTGAAACAATGAATCATGTCCCAAGACACTAGTATTATTGGAATAAGAACCCTCACTCTATGAATATTAATTTGTGAACGAGAAGTTGAAGAAGATGTCACAAAGCCAGTTAATATTTGATAAGTCAGTTTAGTTCATTAAATAACCAAAAAATACGAGAATCTCTCTCACACAAGCTGAATAAATTTGGTAGCAATAGTATTATCAAGTCTGAATATTATGTCCTTATAAAGAGTATTTAAACTCTTGAAAATAAAAACCCTAATGGACCTACCCTTGCGAGCTAAAATTAATATTCTTATAAAATTAACCCAAAACCTATACTAATAAACCCGAAAGTATGGACCTAAACAAGTCTTGGGCCATAGCTGCAAAACAAAGAAGCCTGTAGATATGGAGGAGGCAAAATGAAATGTGCTTAACTGAAAAACAGAAAAGTGACTGCTAATGTTACAAAGTGGGTATCTTATAAGCCCATCAACCATATTTCTTAGGAACATGACTACTACAAGGTTTGGAAGATGTTGGAAAAAAATATTTGCTAAAAAAAGTGTACAAATTAAGACTTTTGCGATCAGATATCATGTGAATTTACATCCTACATTGTTGGTGGATTTGGTCAAGTTAGGATGGAAAATCAAGGTATGGTTAGTGTTATGGGCATTAGAGATATTTGGTTAGAAACCATTACTGGGTGCAAGTTGCAACTCAAAGATGTTGGGCATATGCCCAATATACATATGCACCTAATTATTACAGGTATACTTGATGAAGAAGGCTATCATAACTAGTTTAGGAATAGTAAATGGAAGCTCTCCAAAAGTTCTTTAATTATTGCTAAAAAAAATATGGGTCTTTATATATCACAAGCTAATGTGATTAAGAGGGAGGTGAATGCAATTAAAGATGCCTTCATCGATTTACAACATAAGCGTCTTAGAAACTTAAATGAGAAAGGTCATGGCATCCTTTCCAAGAAAAACTACCTTCCCTTAAAAGGTATGAATTTGAACACTTGCACTCATTATTTAGCTAACAAACAATATAGAGTAACATTTTAAATATCACCTTAATATAGAAGATCACATGTTCTTGATTTCATTCATATTAATGTTTGTTTTATGACTAATAAGTCTCTTAGAGGTTCTTTATAATTTGTTATTTTTATTGATGATCATTCCCGGACAATTTAGGCTAAATATTTAAAATCCAAAGATCAGGTGCGTGATGTTTTTAAGGATTTTCATGCCAAAGTTAAAAGGAAAACTAGTAGAAAGTTGAAATGTATTTAAGCTAACAATGGTAGTTAATACGGTCCTTTTAAAAACTACTATAAGAAAAATGGTATTAAGTTGGAGAAGATGGTTCAAAAGACTCCATAACAAAATGGAGTGGTTGAGAGAATGAACATAACCATTGTTGAAAGAATTTGATATAAGCTCTAAATTATTTTGGAGATTAAAGTTTCCTTGATAAACCTTTCTCCATCAGCTCCTCTTGACTTTGATGTTTCTCTTGACTTTGATGTTTTAGAGAGAGTATGGAAATGAAAAGATGTTTCAAAAAAGTGTTCGATATGCAGGCCATTTATACATGTTTCTAGAGATGAAATGTCTAAGATTGAAAGTAAGACAAATCAATGTGTTTTCCTGGGTTAAAAAATGATGAGTTTGGTTGTAGGTTAGGTAAAAAAAAAAAAGTTGTTAGAAGTAGAGATCTTGTCTTTGAATATCAAACAATTGAAGACTTTGAACAAAAAGAAAAAATAGTGTCCGCTAATTTTATTTCTGCTAATGCGGATCAAAGACCTTTTCACAGTTACCCTTAATGCCTTTGTAAAGCAAGTTAGTGAAGCTTTGTAAGATTGAAAGTAAGACAAAGCAATGTAAGAAAAGATGAAATTCTTGCATAAGAACCACACTTTCAAGTTAGTGAAGCTTTGTAAAGGTAGGAGAGCACTGAAATGGATGTTTAGGTTAAAAATTAAAGAAAATTGCTTATAGCTAAGGCACAAGGCAAAATGGTTGTGTAAGGTTTCAGTAAAAAAAA
Organism: Populus trichocarpa; assembly: GCF_000002775.5. Taxonomy (NCBI): domain Eukaryota; kingdom Viridiplantae; phylum Streptophyta; class Magnoliopsida; order Malpighiales; family Salicaceae; genus Populus; species Populus trichocarpa. The sequence continues at coordinate 9,091,170 of NC_037297.2, read as the reverse complement.
AAAAGAATTGATTTTGAAGAAATTTTTTCACTTGTGGTCAAGTACTCTTTAAAAATAGAGTGTTTATAGGATATGAGTGTCTTTGTGATGACCTCTTTAAAATGAATGTTATGACTATTGTAAACACAAATGAGAAAAAGAATAATAATAATAATGCATATTCTTCATACCAGCTTAAGTCTTGTGATATGTGTGGCATGACATGTCAAGTTATGTGAATTATAATTTTAAATAAAAATTAATAAATCTTGATTTATTACCTAGCATGATTTTTTAGAGAAATCATGGTCGGTCGTCGAAATCACTAAAATATAATACTGACTTAATTATCACAAACAAAATAATTTTGTAGTATGATCATGAAAACCAGGTTGAACCCAAGGGAAATTTCGTTTAATCTTCCTACAATATACTGAAATGAGAAAGAACGGGGGATTTGAATGAAAAATTCAAGAAACAATAATTTCAAAAGCAATAAATTGATATGTCATTAAATCAGTTCAAGGGTCCACACATCCATTCCTATAATTATGTTGATCATCGAAGTAAAATAAATATTCTTTCACATCAAACAAATAAATTTGATATCCTTTAAAGTTGAGGAAAATCGATGAGATTAGAGTATATTAATTAGAAAAAGCTCTCTAATCAATTTCTTATCATTTAGCAAATGTAATATTGAAAGCAATTTTCATTCAGTCGACAGTAGTCTAGGAATAAAATTTGTGCATTTATTCTAATCAAACGTTTAAAAGCTTGACAATTTAACTTGATTTATTCTTCCCTAACAAATCAAGATGAGAGTTGCAGCAATTATGAATTGAAAGAAACTAGAAACCATACATGTCATCTCAAAACAATTCAATAAGGTTGAATAATAATCAATAGCATAATTCTAAACAAGAAAAAATAAATACTTGAATCTGAAAGAATTACAATGATAACGTTACTTCTCACAACTTGCTAATAGAGATGTTGTGTATCCCTCTTGAACCAAATTCAGGAGTTTATTTCATAGTTGCTGGAAAATTGACAAATGCAGAGAAGAAAGGAATGTTCGTCGAACCCTATTTCAGTTGTATTCTACTCTATTTATCCTCTCACTTGGCAACGAAATTTCTTCAGGACTATTAGGCTAATTAGAAGTCTTCATGATACTTAATTTGTTACTTCTTTATCTGGTCCTTAAAGTTGGATAAATCTCTTAAAATTTGTGTTGAAAACTGACTCTGTTGGTATCACAACTGTACTATAATTCCAACTCTGCTGCAACTTAGACTTTGTTTCTAACTTGGTTTCTTGCAATATCTGATCATCCCAGCTGTATTCATTCAATCATTGCATGTTAGAGGCTTGATTTGAATCTTTCTTGGGTCCTAAGGCCCACTGTTTTTATGCCAGACTCTCAGTCGTAATGGAATGCTCGGTACCGTTAGTTTCCTGATCAGATCAGGAGACCCATCTCATCCTTCAGATTATGTCCAGAGTTTGGCCTTGAAAACGATTTTATCTGACTTTGAGTCCTTAATGAAAGTTGTAGTCTTGGATGTATATATGAATTTTGGCTTTTAAATCTCCTGATTTTGATATCAAAAGCTCAAGATATTCTTATTTGAATATCTAGTGTGAAAGCAATGAATCCTACCGCAAGTAGAATTCTGGCCTGAGTTTGCAGGTTTGATTAGAGATCCAAATGAGATCAAAGTTTTGCTCATAATACCTTCCTGGAAAGCTTGACATGTATACTTCGACTTAGATTAAGCCCACGTTCTCATTCAAGAACTCTAACTTGGCAAAACACCTGTCACAAGAAGTTAGGTCCAAAACATAAAATGCAGAATTTCTTATCTTTAGCAATTAATTCACAAAGTCTCTTAGGCATGCCAAACTCATAAAAATAACTTCCAATAAACTCAATTAAGCTTAAAATACATTAAAAAACATAGAGTAAAAGGAGTAAATAACTTCCATTTATTGTTGGTTTTTCTTAGACTTGCTCTTATACTTATTCTTTCTACTCTAAAGCTTAAGTTTGGTGTTTGTGGAGAGATATTGAGTATAATTTCTATAATTGTTTAGTTTGTATGCTAGGAATATTTATCCTATATGTTTTGTAAGTTTATATTTTTTTTAGTATGCATGCTAGTTTTTTGTTGTGATTGCAAGATTACTAAATTTTTTTATATTTTTGTATGATTATTGTAAAAGTCGATAAATATTTAGGTAAAAAGTCGACCTATACTAAGCAAGAATTAAGTGGATCAAGTTGGCCTACTCTAGGGAGGATTTGGGAGGGGGGAAATCAGTTCTAGATTAACCAAAAGAGGAATAAGAATAAGGTAAACAAACCCCCCCCCCCACATCCCCATTACATTTATGAGTGATATAAATGTAAGGGAGGGAAAGAGATGACTCTTCCTCTCCCCCGAAACCGGCAGCAGCTATTGCTATAGCACACACTCCTTCCCAAGGAGAAAACTAAACCCAACTAGCTTGCATACCAACCTCCTTGAGTATTGAGTGAGAGGTAAGTTAGGAAAATGAGAGAAAACCTAAAACATGGAAGAAAAAGGAGCCTAGACCTCTCCTCCATAATCAACAGCAACCATTGTTGCAACACACACTCCTTCTTAAGGAGAAAACTGAACCCAACTAGCTTGCATGCCGACTTTCTTGAGTGTTGAGTGATAGGTGAGTTAGAAAAATAAGAGAAAAACCAAAAACATGAAAGAAAAAGGAGCCTAGAGGGCCGGCTGGAACAGATAGAAAGAAAAAGAAACTACTAAAACCTTTCCTAAGACTACTTAAAATCGTAAGGTAAGTCACCTTCTTATTTATTTCCTTTAGACTTCGGCATAAAAGGAATGTAATATTGGGCTTTTAAATTGTATGATTTCAATATCTGAAGCTCAAGATATTCCCGTTTGAATATCTAGTGTGAAAGCAGAGAATCTTGCTGCGAGTAGAATTCTGGCCCAAGATTGCAGGTTTGATTAGAGATCCAAATGAGATCGGATTTTTTCCCATAATACCTTCCTGAAAAGCTTGACATGTATACTTCGACTTAGATTAACCCCACATTCTCATTCGAGAACTCTAACTTGGACAAAATCCTATCACAAAAAGCTAGGTCCAAAACATAAAATGCAGAATTTCTTATCTTTAACAGTTAATTCACAAAGTCTATTAGGCATGCCAAACTCAAAATAACTTCCAATAAACTCAATTAAGCTCAGAATGTATTAAAAAGCATAGTGTAAAAGGAGTAAAAACATATGTATATTTTACACTAATCAAATCCCCCCACACTTAGCTTTTGCACGTCCTCAGACAAAATTTCAATTTTACTTTTTCAATGTAAAAAATGTAATGCCATCAACGAACAACAATTAAATTCTTAAAACATCATAACATATCATGAATTAAATTCCAATCACTTTAAAATTGTTTATCAAGCGTTTTTATTTCAGAATAAAACAACCAAATAGTAGGCCCTACAAGAATAATCGCTCAATTCTTATGTGTTTAAAAGGTTAGTGTTTTACTCCAATTCCTTCCAATGGAAATGATCTACCATAAGCTTGCAAGTCATCTCACTCTCCGTCATTTAGATTACATGCATTTCACAAATCATAAGGTATTTTCAAGGGTTGTAATGTGGCTTGGTTCAAGGTAGGAGATCTTTGGAAAGGTAGCTTAAAAGCCGCTGAAACCAACAAAACAAAATAACCCCAAAACAAGACAGAATATTAAACACTCCCTCCAACCATTTTGAACTTGGCAAAAATTAAAGCTACATTGTCCTTCTTTATTGGAAAATTTATTGTCCAACAGAACAAGATTTTGGTTCAAACTAATGGATGATATTTTACCTTTTTAAAACTTCAAACCTTTACAAGACCTTTTTATCTTTTTTCTTTCCTTTCTTTCCTTTTTTTCATTTTTTTCTTCTGCACCTGACATAGCGTCTCTGAATTCAAAACACCCCTACATTTATTTCATGTATTCCTATGCTTATATAATGATTTATGATGTTCCATTAGTTCTACAGCTTAGGTGAGACACTATATTGTTTACGGCTTGTATTGTGAGTTTATAATCAAAGAAAAAGTCCATCAACTCAAAAGAGGTTTCAAGGAAACAATTTATCCAAAGGTGGGTTGCTAGGCTATATAAGGTACATAACAAAAAAATATCTTAATCATGTTCATGTATGCATGTAGAAGTATGGTCTTGATTAGAATCAGAGCAAGTTCTAGGGGAACAAAACCAATGGAAGAAAATCACACATAAAAGGAAAATAGAGACTGATATAGATGTGTCGGTCATAAAGCTCAAAGTCTCACAGGTTTGTGTCTATTAAATCCAGTTACTTTAAACCATAGAACATAGCTTGACTAAACAATCTTAAAAAACAAGGTCACAATTCAATCATGTTATGATTTTTTTTATAAACTCAATTGAAAATTCATTAATGATATTAACAATCAAAACATTTCCAAACATAACAAATTTTGGTTTTGCTAAAGATGTAACATAGCCCCTCAAAGATTAACCTGCTATCAAGATACGGGTGCATTTTACAAAAAAAATTGCTAGAACAGAGCATGAATCAGAGCATTATTTCATCAAAATATGAATGATAAAAACATAGCACAGTGCTACCACTATAGACAGCCCCTACGTCCCTCATACTTAGCATGGACATTGTCCTCAATGGACATAGTAAAGAGAGATGGAGAAATAAAGAAAACTGCCCTAATAACCTATTGGGTTTGCCTTATTTTGGCATCCATGATTGCAATTTTTTTTTCTTTTTTTTTTTTTGTGTGGAATGTCTCCACGCTGGGTTGCCTCTCTAAATTGTCTTTCTTCATTGTCTTTGGCTAGACAGAGTTTTCTACGTGTCATGCATCCTTGTATATTGGATCAACCAATTTTACTTCCTTCTCAGTAGTGTCTTCAAAATTCTCAACGAAAAGGCTCAAGTCTGTGGCCATTCACCTTGAAAACTTTTTTAGTTAAAATGCTTTGGATATCAATAGCACCATGAGAAAAAACATTTAAAACAACAAATGGTCTAATCCATCTTGATCGTAATTTTCCAGGCATGAATTTCAATCTAGAGTTGAAAAGTAATACTTTATGTGCAACAAAAAATTGTTTGCGCTGTAAAAACTTATCATGAAGAGATTTGGTTCGCTCTCTATATAGCCTTGCATTGTCATATGCTTCCAATCGAATTTCTTCAAGTTCTTGTAGCTGTAACTTTCATTCTTCTCCCGCCTTTTCAGCATCAAGATTGCATTGTTTCACTACCCAGAAGGCACGATGTTCAATTTCCACTAGTAAATGACATAACTTAGTGAAAACTAACCTATACAGTGACATTCTGATTGGAGTTTTGTATGTTATACAGTATGCCCAAAGTGCATCCTTTAAATACAGGCTCCAATCCTTTCGGTTAGAGTTCACCATCTTTTCCAAGATGTGCTTTATTTCTCGGTTGGTTTGTGGGTGGAAAGTTGTGGCTACTCGATGTACTCCATATTTTCGCATCATGAGAAAAAACGTTTAAAACAACAAATGGTCTAATCCATCTTGATCGTAATTTTACAGGCATGAATTTCAATCTAGAGTTGAAAAGTAATACTTTCTGCGCAATAAAAAATTGTTTGCGCTGTAAAAACTTATCATGAAGAGATTTGGTTCGCTCTCTATATAGCCTTGCATTGTCATATGCTTCCAATCGAATTTCTTCAAGTTCTTGTAGCTGTAACTTTCATTCTTCTCCCGCCTTTTTAGCATCAAGATTGCATTGTTTCACTGCCCAGAAGGCACGATGTTCAATTTCCACTAGTAAATGACATAACTTAGTGAAAACCAACCTATATAGTGACATTCTATTTGGAGTTTTGTATGTTATACAGTATGCCCAAAGTGCATCCTTTAAATGCAGGCTCCAATCCTTTCGGTTGGGGTTCACCATCTTTTCCAAGATGTGCTTTATTTCTCGGTTTGAAACCTCAGTTTGTCCGTTGGTTTGTGGGTGGAAAGTTGTGGCTACTCGATGTACTCTATATTTTCGCATCAATGCTTCAACAGTTCGGTTTCAAAAATAGGGACCTTAATCACTTATCATTGCTCTTGGAATTCCAAACCTACTGAAAATGTTAGATTTGAGAAATCCTACAACAACCTTAGAATCATTAATACTGGTAGCTTTATTTTGTTTTTCTTTGCCTTATTCAAATCATTAGGTAACATTCCAATAACTATGAAATTTACCATATCAGCAAACCAAGGTTCCTTACCTTGCAGATGCAGTAGCTGCTCATCGGGGAATGTTTCGACAATGGGCAATGGTTCTTCCTCACATACAATTCTACACAAATGATCTACCATAAAATTTTCAGCTCCTCTTCAATCCTTGATTTCCAAATCAAACTCTTGCAACAAAAGAATCCATCAGAAAAAACAATCACTTTAGATCCTAATAAATATGATCTAAACTTGTCTACGACAAATACAATAGCTAAAAGCTCCTTTTTAGTGGTTGAATAGTTGTATTGAGCAAAGTTTAGTGTCCTTCACGCATAGCAAATGACATGACTTTTCTTTTTCTTTATTGGCTAAGTACAACTCCTACAACATAATTACTAGCATCGCATATGATCTCAAAAGGCATATCCTAATTTGGTGGTTGTATAATCGGCGTTGAAATGAACAATGTCTTCAATTTTGTCAAATGTTATTTGACAATCTTCCTTGAAGTCAAATGATACATCCTTTTGCAATAACCTTGACAATGGTTGTGTAGTTTTTTTAAAATCTTTGATGAACCAACCTCCTATAAAAATCTGCATGGCCAAGAAAATTACGAATGTCCTTAACATTAGTAGGATATAGTAAGATTGTAATCAAATCAACCTTGGCCTTATCAACCTCAATACCCCTAGTTGAAACTACATGACCAAAAACAATTCCTTATTGGACCATGAAATGATATTTTTCATAATTTAGAACCAAGTTGGTGTTAATGCATCGTTTCAAAACTTGGTCAAATTATATTAATCAAAAGAATTGTCATAAACAGTAAAGTCATCCATAAAAATTTCATTGCAATTTCCAATTAAGTCATAAAAAATGCTCATCATGCATCTCTAAAACGTACTAAGAGCATTATACAATCTAAAACGCATATGTCTGTAAGTGAAGGTCCCAAATGGATAGGTGAAAATTGTTTTTTCCTAATGTTCGCGAGCTATAACAATTTGATAATAACTAGAAAACCCATCTAAGAAATAGAAAAATGACTTACCTGCCAGTATTTCTAGCATTTCATTAATGAAAAGAATTGCGAAATGATCTTTTCTTGTGGTAACATTTAATTTCCTGAAATTTATGCACATTCTCCACCCATTCTGAACTCTTATGGGAACAAGTTTATTTTGTTCATTGGGAACAAGAGTCAAACTTGTCTTCTTAGGAACTACATGTACTAGACTAACCCATTGACTATCGGATATGAGATAGATGATTCCTTGGTCAAGTAGCTTCAGAATTTCCTTCATTACCACTTCCTTCATGGTTGGGTTCAGCTTACGTTGAGGCTCTCTCACGGGTTTGGCATCATCTTTTAGTAAGATTGTATACATGAAGATTGCAAGATTTATGCCTTTTATATCAGCTAAGGTTCATCCGGTAGCTGTTTTACATTCTCTTAAAACTCTCAACAATTTTTCTTTTCTTGTTGTCGTGAGATCATTTGCAATGATCACCGATAATGTCTCACTTTCTCCTAAGTACTTATACTTCAAATGCTTGGGCAAAGACTTCAATTCCAACTTTGGAGCTTGTTCAACATAAGGTGAAACCCTTTCAAGAGAATTCGGTAGTTACAAAGGAGAGTTTACTAACCTGTTTGGCATTTGAGATAGTGAATGCAAAGACATAACTGCTTCTTTTATGTCTTCATTATTCTCTAGCCTTGCATCCCTATCTGTCTTGCTTTGCTATAATACAAAGTTCAACTCATCTTGCAAAAACAATTGTTCAAAATCATTTTGCACAATGGGGTCAATTACATTAATATGAAAAACAGATTCAGAGTCATCAGGATATTTCATAGCATAAAAAATATTAAATGTTACTATTTCCCCATCAAACTCACAAGATAAAATTCATTTATACACATTGATCTTAGTTCTTGTTGTTTTCATAAATTGTCTGCTTAACAATATATGAGTTAAGTTTAACGCAAATGATCATCCATATCTATAATATAAAATTCCATAGGAAAAATCAATTCATTTATTCTAATTAAAACATCCTCAACAACACCTTTTGGGTATGAATTAGACCTATCTACCAATTGAATTATTACCTTTGTTTCTTTTAAAGGTCCTAGATTTAAAACCTTATAAATTGAAAGTGGCATAACATTGATCAAAGCTCCTAAATCAAGTATAACTCTTTATACCCTATGATTTCCAATTACAGATGGTATAGTGAACATACATGGGTCTTTGTATTTTTAGGCAGTTTTCTTTATATGACTGCAAACACGTTCTCTCCAACTCTTATTTTCTTATCAATGTTCAACTTCTTTTTATTGGTGCACAATTCCTTAAGAAATTTTGCATATTATGGAATTTGTTTGATCGCATCCAATAGTGTAATGTTAACTTCAACCTTTCAAAAGGTTTAAAAAATATCATGTTCTGACTCTTCCTTCTTTGCCTTCTTTAATCTACCAGGAAATGGAGGTGCAACCAGATTCTTATTAATAGGAAAGATGGACTTACCACTTAACTCTGTTCTCGGTGCATCCAAGATTGTTGATTCTATTTCCAGCTTGTTCTTCTTGGTTGCTGTTGATTCTGGTGTTGAAGATGGCAACATATTTGCTGTTGATTCTGGTGTTGCAGCTGGCAGGGTAGTTTGCACCACAGTAGCTGCTGAATCTGGCTCTGTTCGTAGTGCATCCAAAATTATTTGTTCTATTTCCAGCTTGTTATTTCTGATAGCTACTGAATCTAGTGTTGCAGCTGACAATATGACCTGCACCATAATAGTTGCTAATCCTGGCATTGCAGCTAGCTGGGTAGTCTGTACCATAGTAGCTGCTGAATCTGGGGTTGCAACTAGTGGTATATTTCCTGATGAATCTGGTTTGCAACTAGCAGCATATTTGTTACTGATTCTAGCGTTGGGACTAGCAACATGGTCTGTACTTCCTTTCCACTTTTAAGAGTAATAGCACTTGCGTTTTCTTTTTGATTAATTTCAGCTTAAGATGACAGCTTCCTTTTATTTGCCTCAATGCTTCTTACATGCGATGCAAGTTGTGAAATTTGAGTCTCCAAATTCTGAATGCTAGCTCTTGTTTCTTGTTGGAGCATCTACATATTAGTGGCTAAAAATTTCACAATTTTTTCTAAATACATACCTGAATTTGATGTTCGAGGAGGAAAAGTTGGATTGCCATTGGCATATGACCGAAATGGTTGCTGGTTTGAGGGCTGACCATATTTAAGGTTTGGGTGATCTATCCAACTAGGGGTGTAATGGTTTGAATATGGTTCATATTTCCTTAGTTTACTGCCAAACCCACTTATCGCATTCACCTTAAGGGGTTGTATCTTTTTAAAGTTGTGGGCACATATTAGTAGAATGTTTTGGGACTGCATAAATGCCATACATTTTGGATTGCCTAACTTGTCCCAACACTACTTGTCTCACAAGAGAAGTTAGTTCTGAAAGTTATGTCTCAATATTAGAATGCATCACCTCATTTACCTTGCTTGTACAAGAGTCTTTTCTACAAGTGCACCACCACATATAGCATCTATCATGCTTCAGTCCATGGGAAATAATCCTTCATGAAATTATTGCAACAATAATTGGTTAGAAATTTGGTGATGTGGGCAACTTGCGCATAACTGATCAAAACATTCCCAGTATTCATATAACGTTTCCCCATTGTTTTGGTGAATTCCACTAATTTATTTACAAATTGTTCCAGCCCGTGATGCTGGAAAGAATTTTTCCAACTTTTTCTTCAAATCATTCCATGTTAGTATTGATCTTGAAGGAAGTTAATAAAGTCAGTCCTTCACCTTGTTTGCCAAAGACGTCAATGAATTCTGAGTTAGCTGTAAACCACGTACGCTGAAGATTTTAGCTTCAGCTGTGCAACTGTGTTGCGTAGATGATTGTTGAGTCGATCACGGCTTAGTTTTCATCAACGATTTATGTGTTAGTCGAAAACTAATGCTCTGATGATTTCAGCATCAGCTTCAAAACTGTGTTGTATTGATGATTTCTGAGTCGGTAGTGACTCAGTTCTTGTCAACAATTTCTGTGTCAGTAGTGGCCTATATGCGATGGCGATTTCTGCCGAATGAGAGTCACCAGCGAACCAGTTTTGCTAATGATTTTGTGTTCCAGTGAATCAATTCACTAACAAGTTTGCGTCCCTAGCGAACTAGTGTTGCTGATGATTTTATGTTCCAGCTAATCAGTTCGCTGACGAGTTTGCATCACCAGCGAACCAATTTTGCTGCTAAATTATGTGTTCTAGCGAATCAGTACGTTGACGAGTGTGCGTCATCGGCGAACCAATTTTGCTAACGATTCTGTGTCCCAGCGAATCAGTTCACTGACGACTCTGCATCACCCGCGAACAAGTTTCGTTGATGAATTTTTGCAGCAGATTACATATCAGAACTGGTTCAATAATTAAAATGATTGCATTGTATGATTGTAATCTATGAACACTAGAATGTGAACATATGTATTCTTGAAATTTGTATGGTGATGAGCCGTGTGATTACCGAATGCAAATATACAGATTTGTGACCATTGATGTGGTAGGTGGTATGACCGGGATCGGACTCGCGACCGAATAAGAACATCCCACAGGAGGAGCAGGTAGGTGGTTTCCACCTTTTTTTTCTTTGTATAATGTTAATGTTATGAAATGACTTGTTTAGGGATGATATATTATTGCGTTGTGAAGAATGTTAAACCAACTATGAAATGTTGATCGAGTTGTTGATGAATTGGGGTTGTTGATGAATGTTAAACCGACTATGAAATGGTTATTGAGTTGTTGACAAATGTAAAAACGATTATGAAATGTTGATTGAGTTGTCGATGAATGTTAAACCGACTATGGAATGTTGATTGAGTTGTTAACAAATGTTAAACTGATTATGAAATATTGATTGAGTTGTCGATGAATGTTAAATCGACTATAGAATGCTGATTGATTTGTTAATGAATGTTAAATCGATTAGGAAATGTTGGTTAAGTTGTTGATGAATGTTAAACCTATTATGAAATGTTGATTGAGTTATTGAATAACTTCAGCTAATAGCATCCGAGATGGATGACTGGGTTATGATTAATGATTAGCCTAATAGCATCCGAGATGAATGATCGGGTTGTGATTGATGATTAGTTTCAGCTAATGGCATCCAAGATGGATGAGCGAGTTGCGTTTGATGATTCGCTTCGGCTAATAGCATCCTAAGAGGATGGTCGGGTTACGTTGATGATTAGTTTCGGCTAATGACATCCTAGATGAACAACCAGGTTGCATTGATGATTAGTCTCGGTGAATGGCATCCTAAAGGGATGATTGGGTTGAATATGATGATTAGTTTAGGCTAATGGCATCCTAGATGGATGGCCAAGTTGATTATGATAATTAGTTTCGGCTAATAGTATATGTAAGAGATGATGGGTTTGATTTTGAGATTCATTTTGGTTAATGGCATCCGAGATAAATGACCGAGATTAGATGTTACGATTAGCTACAACTAAAAGCATCCAAGGTGGATGAATGGGTTAACGTGAAGTAATTAACCCCGACCAATTATTAAACTTCGACCCCACAAATCCTATGGAGAGGTTGGGGCATATGAGTGAGAATAATATATTTAGCGAAATAATAAGGATTGTACAACACATATGAGAAGTAAATGAAAGAATGTACTCATTTTCAGTTTATAACGAAAAGTAACAATAACATCCTTTTAATTGTTTATTATTATTATGTTTAGATTATTTACAATCCTTGTATCCATATTGTTTTTGTAACAACGACATCACACAATCAAGGTGCGTAGGAAAGCCTGTTCCACGAGCTCTCATACTTTCAAAATGTGCTATGTAATAGTATGTTTTAGGTGTTATGTGTTTGATAAGAACGAACGAACTAGTTGAATATTTGTCATTCGATATTTTTGTAAAGACTTGTATCGAAAATTGTAACAAAATACGAATGTGAAAGTACGATCTTGTAAACATGATGTGGTGAATGGATGTATGTGATATTCTTTTTTATGAGAATGTTCTATTATGAAATCCCATGAGTATTGCACTATACTATGAGATGAATTCTGTTACAATAAACCCTAAATATCGTTGCGAGAATGTGTATTGTCACTTTTATGGGATGTTGATTTACTTTACCCTGTATGGGTTGTGCCTTGCTAATAAATGAAATATATTTATAAATTCACAAAATGATATTGTGAAAAGTATCAAGAACCTAATGACTTACAAAAAACAAAATTACATCGATTTTGGCTATGAAAAAGTCGGGTTGTTACATTCTAGTTCACTACGTAACCATATACATTCCATAATCTCTTCAAGTTTATCAAAAGGTTATCAAACAATACACAATCAAGTCTCAACATATACAATTCCTAAAAGTTCTCCTAATCATTATTCCATGGCCGAACAGTGTTGTTAACAATCATGCATTCCATATTCCTAATTGTATTATTCCAATTCATCAACACAAATTAATAGCAAATCCACATTAAGCAAGAGTTCCATTTCCACCTTATATCTTGTTTCTTTAAGGGCGTTCATCATGCAAAGTTTTCTTTCATGGTTTTTTCTCGTGGGTGGACATTGTAGCCTATTTTTTTTTCTAATTTACACATGCAATTCATCATTTATATCACAAGTATGTTCACAATAGCATGCTATAATCACATTTGTTCATCAATCACATAAGCAAAAATCTAGGCATTAACATAATATAATTTTTATTTCAGCTCAAACATGTTTCTAGATGTTTAACAAGATCACAATCTATACATTCCATCACTTCATTTCATATTCTTTTCTTTCTTTCGATTTGGCCGGCCTTTAATTAGGGTTTGTTCATCCATATACATCATTTTTTTTTCTAGTAAAGATTCTAAAATTGTGTCCCCTTCATTCCCTATTCTTCTTCAACCTTCTCATTTAGCTTTTGTGAATTTACAATTGTAAAAACCATAAGTCTTTTACTTTGAGGTTTCTCCCTCTCCCTTATCTTGAAATCATAAAGCAATAAACAAGGGAGTGATATTACTCATCCTCTAGGTTTTTCTCTCCTTTTACTGCTATCCCAGTCGGCCCTCTATATTCTTCATCCTTTTGTGTTTTCGATTCTCCTACCTTTCTCTAACTCTCCTTTCACTCAACCCCTAGCCTATTTTTTTTTTAAAAAAAAAAAATTTGGCCCATTCCCTTCTATTTTCTTATTCTAATTAATTATTTTTAAAGATTTCTTCAAATAAGACCATCAAGATAATATTTATAAAATTTTCCTATCTTGTCATAACTTTTAAATAAGATTATAGTTTTTTATGGTAATATTAAAAATTATTTCATGAATGATTATATATAAATCTAACATCCTGATTTTTTTAGAAAATTCAACAAGGAATATCCATTGAGAATAAAATATTTTATTTTTATTTTTTCATTGTTATTTTTTATGTATTTTTATCAAATCAATCATTCTTTTATTTTCTTATAATGTCTCATAAAAATATAAAGTTATTCTTCTTTTTTTGTTTTGTTTTTATAAAAACCATGATAAGTTTTTATTTAAAACACTTTGGTTCTTATATAAAAAAGACATGTTTTAGAATTGTTATGAATTCTTATATAAAAAAAAATGAAATTTGGATTGAAAAATACATTTTTATTCAAGAATATAAATCATTAGAATTCTTATGAATGTATATAAAAATAGGTTTTGAATATGATCCAACAATGTTTTGTCTTTTTAATTTTTAACTCATTAATTTTATTTTAATTTTTTTAATTAATATATTCTCTTTAATTTTTATTTTTTTTGTTTAATTGTTTTTTTTAAGTAGTAATAATTCTTTTGGTGGCTTTTATAATCTTATAATACCTCCAATAGATTATTATAATTTATCCTTTTTTTTATTAAATTTAAGATAAATTAATTTTATTTGTATTAAGTATTTATAATAATGAAAATCATATAAACTTTCTTTTCTTACGTTTAAAATTAACTCGAAACACTACCCTAACTCAAAGACATTAACTAGTGTAAACTATTTCAAACTCTGAGGTCACTCACAACACTTGTATAAGAGGGAGAAAACAACCTTGTTAGAGTACTATTGTTCTAACTCAGCTCTTTGGAGTTTTAAGTTTTACCCCTATGTTATCAACGGTCAAGTACACTATTATGAAATCCAGTGGTCCACAGGGAAATTTGGGTCTATCTGTTTGGGAATAGTTTTCGGCCATATATTTAGGGATAAGTGTTGTTGTGGTTGTATTTTAAAATGATTTTACTTGAAAATACATCAAAATAATATTTATATTATTTTTTAAAAATTATTTGTAATATCAACGCATCAAAATGATCTGAAAATACAAAAAAAAATATTAATCTAAAGCAAATAAAAAATAAGAAAAATTAATTTTTTTAAAAGCGTTTTTAAAACGCAAAAACAAACAGGGCATTAATCCAAACTCAATAGATATCGACCTGACTCGACCTGAATGAATGAATATTTTTTGGACCCGATGAATAATGGGTAAGGTATGGATATTATTAAACTCGATCTAAAAATCACCCGAACTTAACCTGAAATATATATTTACTAGATAAATGGCTCGGGCTACGCTGCGAGACATGTTAGTTTTTTTGCCAACGTACAAAAGCATATTCATGTGATATTAACGTTTTAAAAGTAGTAAGAAAAATCTAAGAATTTGGTAACTGAAAAGGTCGCATTTGTTATCAGAGAAATGATCTAAAAAGCAAACAAAAACAAAATACCATAAGTCGAGCATCTCATGCTTACTCTCACGTAATTAATTTAATTTAACTAAAAAATAAAATTTCTTTTGAAAAAGCTAGATTCAACAAAGATCGAAAAACATTTCGAGTTAACCCTTGTTACTTTCGAAACCACAGAAAAATCCAATAGAAAACGAACAAAAAAATACTGGTTGATGAAATTAAAAAAAATTAAACATAAAAAAGAAGAAAAAAAACCAAGCAAGCATGAGTGAACTTTGTAAAGCCGGGTTAATCTCTTAAACTTACGACCCGTTAAATTATAGACATTAACTAAATTAATAAGCTCAACATTCGCCCAATTAATGTCAGAGAATGAAATCAATTAATTGAGTTTAATTAAAAAAACAAAATTCATTTTAAAAAAGCTAAATTTAACAAATACCAAAAAAACCTAAGGCAACCCTTGTTATTTAAAAACAAAATCTCATAAAAAGAGAATAAAATGAATGTTGGAAGATAAAATCACAAAAAAAAACTTAAAAAAATAAAAAAAAATCAAGTAAGTCCGAGTAAACATTTTAAACTCAAGTTAAACTCTCAAATCCACAATTTATTAAATTCTTGATCTGGACTTAACCTAGAAACTCAACACTTGAAGAATTAAATGTTGGAGGATGAGATCTATTAATTTAATTTAATTTAAAAATAAAATTTCTTTACAAAGCTAAATTTAATAAAGGCAAAAAAAATTGAGGCAACCTGTGTTATTTTTAAAATAACTAAAAAATCCTATGCAAAGTGAATAAGAAAAATAAAAAATGATGAAGGATGAAAATTATAAACAAATAAATAGTTAATTAATTTAAAGAACTAAAAATTCATCAAGTTGTAAGACTCTTGATTTAGAGGTCAACTTTAACTATACGAACACTCCATTAACAATAATTAACTTGTCAATAAGTTTAGAAAATAATTTAGACATGGTATATATAAAATAAATTTAAGAAAAAAACATATAGAAAATATATTTTTTTATTGAAAAAGATACATTAAGGGTGATTTTTATCTTTCCTTGAATTATAACTAACCACTTATTCAAATTTTAAGAACGAATTTATATTTTATAATTTTTCTTTAAAGACTCAATTTTCCATATATTCTATTTTATGTTGGGGTGATATGCTATTTATATTTAAAATTGTAATAAATAAATGTGGATATGTTTAAGTTTTATTTTAGGATTATAGTACAATTTAAATTTGGTTTTAATTACGAATATACATTTTTATAATATTATATTGCCAAAAATACGTGTGGAAGTAAAACTCATCAAATCAAATACAATGATATAATACCCAAAAATTTTTAAATTGTTTGACTTTACCATAGAATTATTTGGAACAAAAAACTTGAAGTTACAAAAGGGCTGATTAAAAACAAAATTTATTGGAAACAAAAAAAAATCCGCGAAAGTGAAAAGAAAGTTGATGCAAAAATTGCGAGCCTTAAGAAATAATGGAAAACTAATGGGTAAACCGAAAGATGATGGATGAGTGGCCCATAATGAAATGGGACTGAGACCAGCCATGGAAAAAAATCAATCAACCCTCTCCAGACCCCTTCGGCACTTTCCACCGAGAAACCACTGTACTCAAAGAGTAATAGAAAAACGAAATGGCATGTGCGAGTGGCAGTAGCACCAGTTTACTAATATTGTTGAACCAGTCTAGGCTCGGTCCTCAAAGCCAAAAGGGTCAACAACGTATCGACTCATCTATATCTTTTGGTGCTTCTCTTCCTTTTTCAAGTGCAAGAAGAAGAACAAAGGTGGGCTTGAGGCGTATGGCAAAACCAATAGTAAAAGCAGAGACCTTGACTATTGAGAAGTCTGGAATTAAGGTTGTTAGGAATCCTCCGGAGTCCAAACTTACTGAACTTGGTGTCCGCAAGTGGCCCAAGTAAGTAACTCTAAAGCCCTCGATCTGTTTCCATATCTTTGTTTTTGAATTTGCAGCTAAAGTTTTAGTTGTTGTTTTGCTTTCATTACTACGTTTTCTGTAACGGGTTTATGTACCATTTTTTTCATAATTATCCATTAACCTTATGTATGAGAAGTTAAAGTTTCAGATTTAGGAAAGAGTAGAATGTCGAAACTATATTATCCATGAAACTTATTTATACGTAAAATTATGTACCAATTTGATGTTAAAAAGAGGTGTAGGTTTGCAGTTTCTTGTTGAAATCTAGATCTATAATTGATAGCATTTAACCCTTCCAATGAATGGTTCAATGATATTGTTTGGTTCATTGTTCTTCAACTGCGCATTTGTTTTAAATCAAAGCAATAATCTTGGAGCTGTGGCGGGGAATTATGGTGTTTTTGAAACTTGATTCCCAGCAATACACTTGTGCAAAGAAAATGATCGCTCAATGTCCAAAAAAAAAAAGAAGAAGAAAAGGAAGGTGATCGATGCGCATTATGTGTGAAAGGAATAAGCTTTGCTTCCGAAAGCTGGCCCCTTTAAAGAAGCAAGTTTGTCTCTTGAATTGTTCATTTAAGTCTAGTGTTCACTTTGGAGTGCTGTTAGGCAATTCCCATCACAAAAAAACTTTGAGGGGCCCTTAAAAACTAACGAAATGACCGAAGAATTTACCTAAACTGTGAGTCGGCCATGCCCCTGTTCTTAGTTTTTCCTTGGGGCATGGCAAGGTTTCTGTCTATTCAGATTCCTGTTTCCTGGATTGCTATCTTTTGCTAACGGAAGTCATCCAAGTTTATTGCCATTGTTGGATACTTGTTCTCATATATAAGATTAATCTTGCTTTTAGGAGTGATCCCACCTTCTGCAACCTCAATATCTTGAGAACCAACCTCACTTGTACTGCTTACTTCTTTTTCTAAATGGCCGTTCTCAAAACTGATCCCTCTGTGCTGGGAAGATGATTGGATCGTTTTGTGTTTGGATGTTGGTTTTCCTGGAATCTTGTGAATTTTTTTATTGTATGTTCTGCATAAACCTGAATCTCTGCGTGCATGGAAGCTCTGATTGGATTTTCCAATTCCTATGTTTTCTTTTCTGGAGCAATTAAATGTGATATAACTACACACTCTGTGTGTTGATCTTAAAACAAGCACATACACACAACTACATATTGCAACACGCATACTTACACACCATTATGCACTTGGCTTGTGTTGGGAACCTTTCATGTAGTTAAAAGCTAAGAAGTAGTTTATATTTTAATTTTAGATCTTTAGAACAATGTGCTTGTGCTTTTTAGTTTAAGATGAATACTCTAAAGAACTTTGGAATTTGATGAGTTGCAAAAGTTGCACATACTGAAAGAAGAGGGGAGAAAAAAGGAAAAGGAGGTTCTGCCTCTTATAGTTGTGTTTTTTTTTCCACGCATCAATAGAAATTCCTACATTTGGATGTTGATTGTGTACAATTTTTTACAGGTGGGGTTGTCCTCCCAGCAAATTTCCATGGACATATTCTGCCAAAGAGACATGCTATCTTCTGGAAGGCAAAGTAAAGGTGTATCCTGATGGGGCAGAAGAGCCTGTTGAGATTACTGCCGGTGACTTGGTTGAGTTCCCAAAAGGAATGAGCTGCACTTGGGATGTTGCAGTTGGTGTAGACAAGCACTATAACTTTGAGTAATAATCTCTTCAAGTCTGTGTAGCTTAGTTCAGTTTGTGGCTCCTCCTTCTCCAATAAATATATTGTAAACTACATAATTTTTGCCAACGAGCCATAGCTCAACTGGTATTATTTCCCCCTTCTCATAAAATGTCTCAAGTACAAACCTCTATATATAATAATAATAATTTCAAAATAAATTAAAAGTTATGGTGGTTACTTGTACCGTTGTACTGTACACACTCTTCATTTTCAACGTGGATTGTAGGGGTTTTTTTTTTTTTCTCTTTTCATTTTTGTCATCAAACTTCTTTTATTGCATCCTTGCATGTGTTGTTTTGTGGTGTGTTTTTTAAGTTTATTATTTCTTCTATTTAAATGATCTTGAGGATTAAAGGTTTTTATTAGATTTTCAAAGGACAATTTAATAAGATAAAGTTTTAATTTTAAGCATAAATACACAATTAATAGAAAAAAAGACCAAACTAAAAAAAAAGAAAAAAAATTGCATGTATTTTTTAAAATTTGTGCGAAAAAATTGAGTTATGTTCATATATTCTATATTGACTTCTTTTTTAGTCCTTTTAGTTCTAATATTTTAGTTTGTGGTCTAAAATTTTATTTTGTTTATATTTCAGTGTTTAAATTTGAGAGATAATTGAGTCCTTGAAAAATAAGGGAAAAGAGGAAAAATTGTTGGTTAGTTGATATTGTTGTCAATAGATTTTATTTGACGAGAGGAATTTTTTTTTTGTATTTTTAAGCATTTTGTTAGAAAAAATTAATCGAGACTAGGGATTCTTTTTATTAATTAAAGGTTGATTTGAGATTATATGTTTTTTTTTTCCCGATTATGGGATGTTTCTTTATGTTTTTAGGTGAAAAATACTTAAATAAAAAAATTTTAGTCCAAGTTTTTTTGATGGACAGTAACCGTCTATAAGCCCGTCCGTAAAATTTATCCCGGCAAATTCAATGTTTAACCATAGACAAAATATTTTGTTGATAAATTAAAAAATTCTAGTTGTGCAGTGGAATATCAAGGTCATTGAATGTACTAGTTTTAATATGGTTTGGTTCAAAGATTAGGGTGAACAGTGGCTCGAAAGGTGTGAACTCGACCAGGCTCCATAAGGTTATTTGAGAAAGATGAACGGTATACAATCGATATTTTTTTTTGAACACAATCAAAATGACATTATTTCTCTTTATTGCCCACTATTTTACTCAAAACACATTGTTTCATTAAAGATTTTAACCCTAAGTTAATTAGGGTTTTCAATCTTTTCCAATTCAATTTTGGTCTCCTGTCTCTTGAAACTTCATTATTAAACCCTCAATCAGTTTTCATCCTTGGAAATCATCTCAACAATACCACCCTGGAATTTTTAATTGGACCCTTAGCTTTTGGCGTCTTTTACACTTTAGTCTTTGGTTTTGTAATTTTTCAATTTTGTCCTTGAACTTTTAATTCTTGTAATTTTGACCTGAATTGACTTTTAAACTTTGATTTTCTTCAATTGTATCCCTGATGGAATTGATTAAGCCAAACCAAAGTTCAATTGGGTTCTAGAACTTCCAATTTTGGTTAAATTGAATTCCAAACTTGATTTTTCCTCCAATTAAACCTGCGACTAAGCCAATCAAGAATATCAAAAGTTCAATTAAGTCCCAAGTTTTATAGATTCATCATAATCTTCAACATTTTTCCACAACTAAGCCCTAATCTTCAATGTTCTTCTCTAGTTAAGCCTTCTATTGGTACCATTGAATTCCTAAACTTTTTAATTTCATCTAATTTGTGTGATTAAGTCCCACTTCAATCTATTTTTGCCACCTTCAAATTGCTTATCCATTTGTTACCCTAAAATATATTTTTTAAAATTTTTATTTTTTTACTTTTTTAAAATTTTTTACCTTTAAACTAGAGTTTTTTAGCCACTTTATGCTTTTCAATCTTTTCTTGGTTTTCTTATGACCCTTTGGGTTTGTTTAGACCTGCATGTGATAAGGCGAGCTTTATTTATTAATGATGCATATTAACACATATTGCTTGTGATAGGAGGAATACAATTTTATTTGGTATATATATCTATTAATTGGTTGTTATTGTTTGTCATCATCAAAACGAGAAGATTATTAGCTTTGAGATCTTTAATCACATATGGCTTATTTGTTTTTATGATAACAATAAATAATTGATTTAATATGCTTGTCCAAGAATTTAATGTTGTAGGGATTTCTACATATCGTTTGAATGTTATATAAACTCCTTGGATGCTATATAGGCTTGAAGATGTCTAAGCTTAATATATATGTAATCAAATCTTTATAGGATTTAACTTGGCATCACAAAAATTATTTTCATCCTTAAATATTTTATTTTCAAATTCTCATACAAAAATATTTTCATTGCCAAAATTAATACATAGTGAAAATTACCTTATGAAAAATTATTTTATCACATGTTGTGGTATTTATCACTATAATGCTTTTAAATGGATAACATATATTTGGTCAATTATGTCCTTGCACTTTTTATCACACTAAAAGTTTTATATCTATTTTGGAACAAGTTTACTAAACACTCAAGAGCTATTTTAGCTAAGATGCAAGCTTTTGCAACAATTCTTTTCTTCCTAAAAATACCTTATAATTGTTGTTCAATGATTAAGACAACTTAACACTTAAGAGGGGCGTGAATTAGGTGTATCATTAATTTCTACAAATAACACAAATTGCTTCAAGTAAACACAATAATCAACAATATAATTAAAGTGTTTAAAGTAAATAGATAAGGGAGAGAATATGAAAACTTGTTTTTAACATGGTTTGGCAAGCCTACGTTCACATCTCAAATATTAACCCATATTTCAGTATTGTATTCCTTCACTAGTCCTAGTTCAATAGTACAATAGCCACTTGATGAATCCACACCAAGATTTTTACACCACTTGAAGATATTCCCTCTTCTAGATTTCTACACCACTTAAAGATATGTCATTTTCAAGATTTTTTCCACTTGAAGATGTACCCTCTTCAAGATCTTTCCTTGGTAAAATTACTTCACCAATACCAAGAGTTTTTACCTAACTCTCAAAAGTTTATAAGAGTGATTTTGGTATCACAACTAAGTCTCTCAATAGAGTGGATAATACACTTGAAAGTTCTAATATATTTATATCTCATAAGATAACACTTACAGGGTTTGAAGGTGTTTAAGTGTAGTGAGAATAAGATTGAATACTCTTGTGCTAGATTATGAAGGTTTAATAGCACCAATTAGAGTAATTGATGATTTTGAAGTGTTTTTACTCTTCAAATAGATAATATATATTTAGAATATCTCTCTGATTTTGCAATTATGTAAGCTAAATATATATTTCTAAGAAAAACTAGTCATTGATAGCTGTTATAATCCCATTAACAACTCAAATGGTCTACCGGTTTAGATTGGTCAAGCTAATTAATCGACCGGTTTCTAAAGAATTTCCAAGTATTCATCACTAATGAATAAGCAATCAACTAGTTCATTTGGTCATATCAAACGGTCAACTGGTACCAGTAAAATTCTAATTTTAACGGATTAATCTTAGTGAATTCTTAGAATTGTCTATCTTAGATTATATCATATTATGTATCAATCCTTTAATGCATGCAAAGTGAAGTGTGTGAGTTCATTTTAATTGTATTATCATGTAGAATATAAAGATTAAGATGAGCACTAGAATGAACACTTTATTTAAGTCTTCACTTTGCTTTCTTCTTGGACTTTTTGATTGATTTTTTTCATAGAATTCACCATGTTTGTTGATATGTTCTTCGTATAAAACTTGTTTAAAGCTTATTCTCAACCAAATATATTATTAGTATATTTTCATTTTATTGTTTTCATTAAAATATATATATAAATATGAATGTGTGACATTAAATGTCAAGAATTTCTTCTCCTTTTTCCTCTGATTAATAATGGCTAGGAATGGAGTTTTCCTATAAATAATCAATTGATTTCATGTAAGATCTCTCTTAACTTTTCAATATCTTTATGTCTTACATCTTGATGCTTTGGATTTCTCTTATTCTAAAAAGCTTTAATCATTCTCTTGAAAAAACTTTAAATCTTAATTGCATCAAAATCTCTCTTTCACCTTTTTGAGTTATATTACATTTCCATAAATACATGAGCTTAATCTTTGTAATCTTTTCTTGAGTAAGGTGTGATCATTCTCTTGTTAGAGATATATTATTTGTGAAAGTATAAGTGGCACTTAAACCCACTTGGTTATTTATTTGGTTATAAGCCAGATAAAGATTCTAGTCTTTTCCTTAAGAAAGATTGTTAAGTTAGATTTGATCATTAGCCTGTAAAATGATTGGTTTTGAATCATGAACCCATAACAAGATTATGATAAAAGTTTGGTTCCTAAGCCCGTAAAAGAATTGGGTTTAAATCTTGAACCGGAAAAAAAATTGTGTAATTGTTAAGGTCTCTCCCTTTAAGAGTATTTTGTGTAATAATGAATACTTGAATAAAGATTCGAGGAGTGGAGAAGGGGGTTGTCCAAACCACTATAAAAATCAGTGTGTTTATCTCTCTCAATCTATCTCAATTTACTTGTGCTTTGATTAATTGTCCTTGTTGTCGAATTTAAAAAGATAAAATTATTTTTGAATATTGTGTGAATTTTAGCATTCTTAAAGTAATTGAGAAACTTATAAAAAAAAAGTGTTAGAATCTTAGATAAAGCCCTAATTCATCCATTCTTTTAGGTTTTTTAAGTCTTTTAGATTTTCCAGCCACCTTTCCAGTGGTTGAAAATTGAGCATACAAATGATACGTCGTCTGTTGTATTTTATAAAATCAATATTCATCCATCCTTTTTAAAATAAAAATAAAAAAGACCAAGTCGCGCAGGCTGACCTGACAAGTTTTTGATAGACCAGGAGTAATAGGGCACCCAACCTGCATGCCTAGGATTTTATTTAATATTTTTTTTAGTTTAAATTTATTTTACAAAAAATATTTTCAAATATATTAATTATATTATTTTATTTATTTCTTTTATTAATTAAGAATATCATTTTCAAATATATTAATTATATTATGTTTTAGATATTATTTTATTAAAAATCATTTAATTTTTAATTTGTTTTCAAATAAGATTATAGTTGTTTTTTTATAAAATTAGCAAACATTTTTTTATAGCCCATCTTGATCATATTTGTTTTTAAAATTTTATTTGGTTGCTTTTCTGCAAGTATATGTTTTTTGGTATAATTAAACCAAGAATTGTTTTAAAAAGATGAAGTTATTAATCTAATTGGATCCATAACTTGGATCATCGGTTTCGCAGTTTAGCTATAGTTGATCTAGGACAGTTCAAGAAGTCATTGTTTTTTTAAAAAAAAATTATATCATCTTAAAATCTTTTTAAGCTAGAAATTCCATATATCTAATTTTAACAAGTGGATCTATTTCCTATTTGTGTTCGATTTTTTCCACCTTCTTTCCATAATTAAAGTAACGATAAAAAAGAAAGAAAAAAATCAACAAATTTAGTAGTATAATAACAACTTTTGTTATCTTCAAAGAAAGATTACATGAATAACCACTCCACCAACAACTTCACTTTAAATTAAGGTAGTCAATTTTATTTTGTTGGTGTTTTTTTTTTTTAAATGATAAATTTTGATTCTAGAGCATTTCGACCTTCTATTTCAAGATCATGTATTATGTATATGTGTGCATTTCAACAGATATTATTTCATTTCAAATGTAAAAATAAATTAATTCAAATTATACAATAGACTCACAATATAAAGCATCTAAACATAATTTTAAAATTTAAAGTATTTTTAAATAGTCAAGATTAAAGAAAATTTAATTTAAAGTAATTTAACATTGATTAATGCAAACTTTTGATATTTTATAGTATTATCGCTAAATTTCTCCCACCATGCAACTAATTAATATAAAAATTCAATAAATTCAAATGTTATAGATACAAAAACAGAATTTATATTTAAAAAATACAAACAATAAAAGTTATTACCTGAATTTAACTTATCTTTAACGAATTGTTGCTACATTGAAATGTAGAATGTTGCCTTATATTTTCCAGGTAACTAACTTATATTTCAAGCAACGCTCATCAATGGTTAACTTAAATTTATTTATTGGCTCAGATAATCAAGAAGAA
Organism: Populus trichocarpa; assembly: GCF_000002775.5. Taxonomy (NCBI): domain Eukaryota; kingdom Viridiplantae; phylum Streptophyta; class Magnoliopsida; order Malpighiales; family Salicaceae; genus Populus; species Populus trichocarpa. The sequence continues at coordinate 9,066,244 of NC_037297.2, read as the reverse complement.
TCATGTCGCTGCTGGACTAAGTTGTATTGTGTCCTTTCCTTCAGCTAGACAGGAAAGAGGTCCTTTGGATATCTCTTTAGGTGGAGTGGATGAGACATAGTTTGTGTTTTTTTTAAATAAAAAAAACATGTATTTTTAGTTTTTAGAAGTATGGTTTATACTTAAAACGTGTTGTATTTTTGAAAAACAATCACCAAATCTTCAAATCAAATACACTTTGTCTCTTTATCTTACTCGATTAATAATAAAATTACACTTTAGTGTTATCAAACTTTTATCTGAAACAAAATGAATAGGATAAACCTGAAACATGTCAGATAAAAATTTAGAAGAAAAATTCAGAATGATCTAAGATATGAACAGGATGGAATTTATTCTAATTTTTTTAAAATTACATGAGATATACCTGCTATTTCAACCAAAACAGAATGAATTTTACACCTTTTTCGTTGGGAAAAAAAAAAAAGAATTATCAATATTTACGAAAAAAAAGTTGTTTCAGACGCTTTGACAAATAACTAGTGACTCTTTCTTCTGTTTATGTTTTTTTAGGAGCTCATAGAGTGAAGGACAGCCCCTCTCTCTTGAATAAATCAAGTGACTTCGCTGATTTTGAAGTAACTTCACAGAACTTTGCAGCTCTTTGGGCTATTCTACGATGGCATGTCAGTGGAAATGGGTAGGGGTAACAAGAACTAAAAAAGTGAAAGCAGAGTCACCAAAAATCACAGCAATGTTTTGTGAGACGTTACTGCAGGATCAGAGGCTGTCTAACCATCCGGGCGGCCCCAAATTAAAACAAAACTTGATAGTGGTCCGTCCAATTTTACTACCCACAGAGGAGGAGAAAAGGAAAACACATAAGCAGACTATGAAATATAACCTTGACACATCGTTTCTATTAGAGGTTGAATCAATCATCAGAAAAAATTCTTTCTTTTTCTATTGATTCTTTTCCGAAACAGACAATATTAGTATGGTTGTTAAATTACTATGACTTCATCCATAGAACATCTCAACATTGATGCCATCCCTATCAACATCGTACGGGTTCAAATCACCAGCAAAATACATGAAATGGAGAACCGTTGTGAAGACTGAGTGCATCACTCCAACACTGTTTGGCGTATACATTGAGCTTAATAATAAACACAACAAAATCTTGATTCTCACAAGTTTTGATACTTGCTAGAGAGGAGAAAGCATAGTGAAAACAGAAGACCAGAGCCATGAAAATCGGAGTGCACAAATATGAATCCCACACTCTCAAAATATTAGCTTAGGGGGCAGGAAGGAGGTAATAAAACAGAACATAGCATCAACTAGGGCCACGAATCCTGGCAGGGGAGGATCCTTTGGTGCATCTTGAACTGACATTCATGGAACACCAACTTATTAGATTGGGGGCCTAACCCCCTGTCAAAATGACAGAATTTCCAAGTAAAGGAGCACCAGTTTTCATTTAACTATACCTCTTACAAACACAAGGTCAAACGCTTTAGACTTCAAGCTCCTTTGCCGGTAGAAGCCGTACCTGACATCATGCCAGAACGTCATATATCAAAGGAACAATTACCTCTTGGGATGAGCATTGACTCATCTTACCAGTTCTTGGCTTGATTAGGGCATTACGCACCTTCAAAATCTTCTTCTGTGTCCAAGCACAGCTACTGAAAATAGGAACATTACAGAAATCCAACCTCCATGGAGTTATCCACGACAAGTTCTCTGCAAGGCAAGTTAGTGCACATGATGAAAACATAATTCATAGCTCCACTAGATGGCCTGGAGTTTAGCTTTCTCTGGAGCATGGCCAGCGGGGAGTGAAAGGAGATGCGTATGTGGAAACACGAAATAAAATTGAAAATTGACAAATTAGGTCTCCTTAAAGAGAATGAATAGAACTTTTGTACAATGTCCTACGTATTTTCCTCATTTACTTTTCCTATTATCCAATTAACTTTTCAACCAGAAACTATGCTGTTTTACAAGGGATTATTACATCCAATCATGAATTTGATTTTTACAAATAAAAAGAGGAATTGTAACTTTAAGTTAACAGTTATCTTTGTAGTAGTGCTACATGCTCATTGCTCTTGATGAAACCTCTGATTCAGCGTCCTGCAACTCCCCATCAGCTGCCTCAACAGTGTCCTATAACATAAATAAGAAATGCTCAATTAGTAGTCTTTTACAGTACAAAAACACATGTCAACCAGAATAATCCCAAATAATATAGATTAAAAACTAAGCAATAATTTGTCTGATGAAGTCCATTGTTCAACAGGCAAAATACTACTCAAAATAAAACCAAGGAAGCTGGTGATTAAATGTATGAAGGGTGGTTAGAAGTGACTTTCAACCAACAGATTCTACTCAGCCAGTTCCTGTCACAATAATGATTTATTAAATAACACAAAATAGTTCACATAAAAGCATACCAATGGTCGTAGACTAATCTATAAATTGAAACCATACCACTAAATTCTTTACCTTATATTCTGCTAGGTAATGCTCCAATGCACCATCTCCACGCAGGATTTTCCCACCACTTCCAGGAGCATGCACTGAACCTACAGACTCCTCATCAATTACAACAGCATCTACTCTATCACTTCCTGTTTTGATGTCTGGGATCTGAAGCAAATAAGCAACAAAACCTTTAAATATGTCAATATCCATAATCAAATGCTTTATAGAGATGGTGGATAATATCTACTTATAAGCCTTGGGGAATCACATACCTCATACATGGCTTCAGTTAGAATGCTTTCAAGTATGGATCTTAAACCCCTGGCACCAGTATTCTTAGCCATTGCCTTTTTCGCAATTAGTCTTAGTGCCTTATCAGTAAAATGTAGCTTCACCTGGAATTATACAAGTGGTAAATAACCATTACACAAAAGTAATCAAATGAATCTAACTACTAAATGATCAGAGAGAGAGAGAGAGAGAGAGAGTCGTACGTTATTCATGCTAAACAACTTCTTATACTGTTTACCAAGGGCATTTCTCGGTTCCATGAGGACCTGTAAAGAGAAGCCCAGAAATTTACCTTAGCAAGAAAATGTTTTATAATGAAAACTATAATTTCAAATCCGGCCTGCTCATTTCTAGGAGAAACTAAGAATATTAAGTGCATTAAGCAAAATACATGATAAGCACAGATTGAGGTGCGCATTTGGAAGGGCAGGGGTGTTCTAATGTTTCCATTTTAATCAAACCAAAATGGGTGGTGAAATTTTACAAGCCAAAGAAAATTTCCCAAATATTAATGTCAAGTCAGTAATTTCCTAGCTACAGAAATATATACTGCTATCTTAGAAAAGACACTCTTTAACTTCTTAGGGCGATGATGAAAATCAGAGTAAAAAAAAAATGAGGCTTACTAGCACAAACTAAATTAGCAAACTTGAGTGAGCTGAAAGAAATTTCTTTTCTTTTCAGTAAACTAGTAGTGTGAATAATTAGAGTTTGAATGTAACTGCTTCTCCTACATGTTTGTAACATCATAAATTCCTACATTCAGTTGCTAATTATTCTCTCACATTCTGAATGGTTCCTCGTCATTCACAAACAGCCCAAAATGGGATGATAACAAATATAGACTGGCACAGGGCGTATTAAAATAAAAAATAAAAAATAAAAACACAAAAATACCAGTATAACAGAGTATTACCTTAACAAGTTGATCCTCAGTTAGAGCTGCCAAACTAACTAATATTGGAAAGCGTCCAATAAACTCCGGTATAAGGCCATAAGCAATAAGATCAGCACTCTCAACCTGACAATGCAAAATTTACTTTTCAAGTTTTAAGGAAAGGTTTCACCAGTAACTTCCTTCCATGCTTAACAACTAACATCATTAATTATGTTGAAAACTTGAAATATTACATAGAAAGGTAGAAACTCTATAAATATTAAACTCCCATTTCACTAACATAGGAAGGTCTTCATTCTTACAGATTCTAGCAAAGATGAAGTGATTGCAGCATTGGTTACTCCACCTGCTCTCATATTAGCACGCACAGGTGCTCCAAATCCAATTGATGAATCTTGTCGTCTGATAAAATGTCATGAAATATTTTCAGATTAGATACCCTGAAACAGACGAAAACTATATTTGCAGATAATTACCTCTCTGAAATGGTCTTTTCAAGATCAACAAATGCTCCACCACATATAAAGAGGATATTTTTTGTATCTATCTGCAGAACATTTATATGAATTTATGATTAAATTTGTAAAGCAGCAGCAAGACAAAAATAGTGCCAATTCTCTGATTATGATGATGGTGAATAATCCTCACAAGGCAACATCATTGCTGGTTATTATTAATTTTCTGAAATATGAATTAATAGGATGCTGCAAATACATAAGAGGTCCCAACCAAAAATATAAGCAAGCATTTAATATCTTTCCAACTTGGGAGGAAAGAATATAAAAGAAATTATTCATGAGCTCAATGAAAGGAATGCATAAATAAAATGATGCTACGTTAGAAATCTGGAGTACGATAATGCTTAATCTGGTTCCAACAAAATAAAAGCTATCAGCAATACAAAAATAAGAAGATTCTAGGATGAGCATTTCTCAAGCAGTAGACTCTACCTCATAAAGGACACATTGCATATGACAAAAATTCAAGGACGAAAAGGAAAAGGAGAACCATTTTGAGACCATATACCTGTATGTTATCACCCCGAGGATGCTTCCTTGCCCCCTTCTCAGGAACATTTACTATCTGGAAACAGGAAGTTCTGCTTTAGCAATTTTATAACAAGTTTCACATTCTTTAATATCTCTGGGGAAAAAAATCCAACCACTAAAGATTTTCATGTAAACCTCTGCAGCAAACTGTTCACAAAGTGCTGCAGCAACAGTAACTAAAATTTCAAAACAACAAAAATATGGTACAGGAAAACAATAATGAAAAAAATGCAACACGCAAAGCCTATATGGCAACCTGTGTTTCACAAAAACCCATCAGTAAACTCACACTTGTACCTGCAGTTTGCAGATAACCACTATAAGAAAAACACTGTTAAATGTGGCAACTGAATCCTTGTCTTTCGTCACCTAAATTAAGTTTTTATGGGCAAGACTTATAGTGTAAAATGCAGATGAAAAATTCTTCTTAGTCAACTAAGAAAAGTTACAACCATAGGACTTGCCATGTGCTACGAATATTATAGAATTGCATGATGTCAGTAGCATAGCAACCTGTAAATGCCTGAATACCTGTCAACATATTAGAATTCATTTCTTTTTCAGGGGTACCAACTCCTCAATATAATGTAATCAGAGGGTTGCAAAGCGTAAAAAATTTAGCTAGCAGAAAGCAAAATCGTGCAATGCTGTTTTGTTTTTTTTGTTTTTCACATCCAGAATAATAAATCATCTTTCTTAGCTTCGAAACAGAAGTGGAATATGATAAGCAAGAAGTAATACTGCCATGTCAAAGAAACCATGATAAGTTTTGATCACAAAAGTGATTTCGATAAAAATAATAATTTAAATTGTAAGCCAATGAAAGCATTAAGTTGTTGACACAACAATTATATATAATATAATACTTGGTTCGGCTAACTTGTGCCCTTAGGGAACATAATAAAGCGTTGAATTCTCAATTTCCTAGCCATTAGAGAATAGGTGATGGCATGAGGGATCTTTTAAAATTTTCGAATATAAATGGATACCTAAGAACACATTTTACTTTTCCTTGTTATCATTGAGTCTAAAAATATAGGTTCAAGGGAAAAAACATAACTCCCCATTACCCACTAACTTTGGTCCCAACATTCTAATTTTAGTCTGGTAATTCTACGTGGTTCTATAGCTATCCCTTATTTAAATGTAGCATTATATCTTTCTTTTTTCAATTAGTTAAGTAAAAACTACTCTTAATATAATTTAAAACATGGATTATAATACACACCACTTTGTTCTAATGCATGGCGCCTTTATAACACAACTTCAAAAAAATGAGCACACATCACGCATCACACCCTATTGTGTCTTTCCTTTTAAAATTATTAAGGAAGATGAGAATTGGCATAAAGAGAAATGGTAAATAATAGAGTTTAAGGCCATGGATTTTCTATGAAAAAACAAAATGAAGGATATGGATTTCTTAAATTTTGGGAAAGGATAAAAAAAAAACTAACTGAAATTAATTGTATTCTGGTTAGTTCTAGTAATTAAAACAGATTATATTCTGATTAGTTATAGTTAGGTATGATATACAATGCAGTTGAGTAGGTTAAACTTTCAAAGAGCTTTTCCGTTCTAAAAATCAAGCAATCCATTCAACAAAGAAAAATGAACAAAGCAATGGAGACTTTTTGACCATTGTTAGAATCAAACTATCATCTCTTGAATTTGAAGAGTTGATCTCAAATCTATCATGGATAAGTTTATTACATTAATTTAGTACCAATACATTGAGATTTGTTGTGGCCATAAAAGGTCCCTGCACTTCAATTAAATTTAAGATCAAAACTTGAATATAAGAGCCACATATTCATGAAACAATGTTTGACCAGTGGGAGTATCATTCATACTTAGAATAGGAAAAACCTAAAAAACCTGTTTACTTGTAGAACTAATAAAATGCTAATAGAAATAAACCTTACCTTGAATATTTCCAAGAAATCTGAATTACAGAATTGCCCTTGTCTACAAAAACCACATAGAAATACAGTAATTCTGCTTCTTGTATTGTCTGCATCAACATCATTATTTGGCTAGAATCTCATCTAGAACTTGTTTAAATAAGATTTTTAGTTAACTAGTAGTGTAGGATTTGGGGGTTTTAACAGGGCAGTTTGTAATTTTCATTTTCATCGAGGTAATTTTGTCATTTTGTAAAATCTAGTTAGCTACTTCACCACTTCACTATTAAGAAGTTAAATGGCCAGCTAACACTAGCTATGCTGCACCTCCTCAAACACCTCCACAAGTCACCTCCTTATTGGCTTATCCATATATAGAACTCATAATCCCAATTTTAAAGGAAGGAATATGTATGTTATAGAAATTTCAGCAAACTTTGATAGGTGTGATGCCTAAGAATACCTAGGAGTGATTTCTAGGATCCCTGGTGTGATTCTAGGTTTCTTTTCCTTTTACCAATCGACTTCTCCTGAAGATCTTTAGTTCTTGATTTGTTTACTTCCTGAATAGTATAATTATCCTTAAAAAAATCTACCTAAACTACAAAACATCTCTTTAGTTACACCCAAAACCAACTATAACTTCTGTAAACCTCAGTGTTTAGGAGCAGAATATTAAGATCCTGCATCATCTGGACATCAGAAGAGCAGAACTTCCTCTTAATTAAAAAAGTAGCACAGTACCATCATAATTACCACAAATTTTGAAGTTAAAGCTCAGCAGTGGTTTCCAAGCATACTGGGTTACTAAACCAACTTCCAAAGTTCAATCCCTTATTGTCAGAAAGTTAACAGCAATTCAACTTCAAATTCTCCCTGAAGCTTTCTGAAAGATCATAAATTATCAACCAACTTTTTTGTTTGACCCCTTTCTGTCCAAAAAGTGAATAAATTACTTCATTTGCTGAACCTGCAGTTCAAGCATTCCAATAATAAAAAATGGAATTCATCCCTATAATGAAAAATGTCTTCCCATTAAATGTCCACCTATAGACTCCATCGAATCTCTTTTATCTTACACCATCTCCAATTCACTCTTTCAAATTAACGCTGTTGTTAAAGGTATCTGCAAAAGAGTACTCCTGTTCACCAGTCTACTGGTCTCTATGAAGAGGTTACCTTTGACTCTTTCAAAACATTATGACATTTAATTTAAGATTCATTAAATTGCAATATGTCACCTCTGACTTATATGATATATCCAGCATACCTTTTACTCTTTCAAAACTTTATGACATTTAACTTAAGATTCATTACATTGCAATATGTCACCTCTGACTTGTATGATATATCCAGCATGATATCTTAAATTATTATCAGCATAATTGCTAAGGAATCCAAATATCTTGATAGAAACAGCAACTAAATGAAGCCAGAATACAATAAGAATATCATATGGGACAAGTACAATTTCATACAAATCATTCAGTAAAATTTCTGCAATCAGCCTCACAGAGGTGAAACAGTAGCAAGATATCTAGTAAACAAATGGTAAGCAGTATAGTTTCATGTACTCACAGTTCCTTCCAGCATTTTCAATAATGCCTGTTGGACACCCTCACCAGAAACATCCCTGCTTATGTTTAAGCTCTCAGCCTGCAAAATTGTCACAACATTTAAGTCTTAAGAGATTGTGTACATCGAATGTTACATAAACTAAATGGTAAGATGGAAAATTAACAGAACCTTCTTTGTTATCTTATCAACTTCATCAATGTAGACCATTCCTTGTTGAGCTGCTTGCACATTAAATTCAGCTGCCTAAAATCAAGAAGGAACTCTATGTAAGTTCTGTAATATGTGAAAAGTCAAGGGGTTTTCCATTCTTATTAAATTCAGCTAATAAGTTGTGAGAGCATGTGTTTGGGAATGAGCTACGTCAAAATAAAAACATCATTATGTGAAGCAAGCATGAACAGAAACTATACTGATCAAACTTTTAAATAAAAAAAAAAACACCTGCTTAACAGAGAATAGTTTGCTACAACAGGACACTTCAGCATAATTATAATGTTAGTTCCAGGCAAACCCTGTTTGGGATAAACATCCATCAGATATGTAGTCAGTACACAATTCAAATGCTTGATAATGAGTTGCAGCCAACATTCCAGTAAAAAGAATTTCATCCCATAAAGATGGTTAGATGTTGAATAATGATAAATAGTAGTGTTCATCAATAGAGGAAAGCATGTTAGGTCTCTTTGAATCAATGCACATTAGACTTCTTTGAATTCATGCACGAAAGCAAAAGTTTGGGATGGAGATGAATGAATACATGAAATACCCAAAAAAATTATTAGAGACAACTGAAAGGGCTATTCCTCTCATAAATAAACACATGAACTGAAGCACACAACTACGTGCACTTAAAAGGGACAGATCATAGCTTTGATTGCACTTTATACAAATGTAATTTGAAGGGAAAAAATCTCAACTTCAGTAGATTTCAATGCTATAAGTTTAATTTCTGGAAGAATGAATACTTAAAAAAAATATAAACAATAGTTAAAACTTGAATGACTTGTATGTACATGTGCATAAACAATAGTTAAAACTTTTATCGAAGGTAACAATCGATCAAACTGGAACTGTGATTAATTCAGGAAGAGCTGCAAAATTCTGGAACATGATTACTAGATGGAAACCAGTCAATGCCCACCCAAAAACAATTCTGGAACAGGATTATGCTAGTGTTAGCTGAACAAGTCTACCCAAACCCATCCAGAATGAGTTTTTGAGCATTAAATTCAACCCCAGCCTCCAGAAGGAAAAATGAAGAGAACACAATTTCAAACAAACATTAATTGAGTTAAAATTTCTCAGACAACTAACAAATTCAAGAATGTTTAACAATAAAATTAGTTCAATATTTTGTCTCCCATTATGTCCTTTCAGTAGAAACATAAATGGTCCTGTATGAATCAGCATTGCAATTACTTTTCCCCCTCTTTATTTATCACAATATTTCAAGTATTCAAGGCCCCGGCAATTAAGACAATCGAACCTAAAAAGTTCAAATACTACCACCAAAAATATCCAAATTTTTCTTAACAAGCTGCTGTGACTGCCTTGATGACTCTTATTCATCAGAGTTTTATTGTTTTAAAAAAATAGGAAAAAAAAATAACTAGCATTTTTTTATAGGCCAGGATAACCTTGGTTAGAACCTAGAGTGTTAATTCCTACAACTACAATGCGTCCATGGCTGTTTCCTGTTTAACATCAAAATCCATAATTACCAAATATTCTATTTCTAGCTAGTAAGTTCTTTGATGAATTCCACTGCTGCTTCCTAAGTGAGATAATTTCCTTTGCCTCGTAAAGGCATATTTACTTTGAAGAACAGTAATTATCGTTGGCAACCTCCTTCCTCCGTCAAGAAAATACATGTATCTTATAATGTATAGCAAAGGCACAATTAGACACAAATTCACTCAAATCAGGACTGGTGAAACTGAACCTCTACAAAAAGGCACCAAGTGGATAGACAATGCAACTCCAAGGCTAAGAAACAACAACGAGAATTTACATAAGTTCAAAAGATAAAAGGTGAGATATACCGAGAGTAATTTATACAATATTGATTCAACATCTTCACCAACATAACCAGCCTGCAAAAATTAGTTGCCTCATTCAGTTAAACAGTAATGAGCCTGCGAATAGGTACAGAGAGAAAGATCAAGAATCATGTGACCATGGAAAAATACATAGCAAGACAAAAGAAACTAAAATGACACCCAGCAGTTTTACTTTGAACAGTTGGATATAAGTATACATTACAACTCTAGGACTTCCTTCCCTTTTGTGAATAGAATAAGATATGAGAGAAACAAATGAGTTCCATCAATGAGGGTGCCAATTTTCCCTTTTCAATAAAACATGATTAGATTTAATGAAAGACATCAAATATGCAGGCATGTTGAAAACAAAGAAATCATATGATTATTCAAGATTGCCTAAATGTGAAAGTTCAAATTTATATGTGAATGTCCAATACCAACTGTGAAATAAAAACAACCATGAGGTATTTCTAGTCTTTGAAGTAAGATATCAATACAAAGCAGACTTGCCTGGGTTAGTGTTGTTGCATCAGCAATCACGAATGGCACATTCACAAAGCGTGCTAGTGTTTTTGCCAACAATGTCTTCCCTATTTCATATATAAGTTAGAACAGAAGTCCAGAATTCAGAATTCAGAAGCTTGAAAGCAGGACTAACAAAATAACAATGTGGTAAGCACTGATTTTCACAGCAAGTCACAGGGACTTGAAATACATAGAGAAAGTGTAGAGTCATTACCTGAGCCAGTTGGGCCCATCAAGAGTACATTGCTTTTTTCCAGTTCCACATTGTCTTCATCATCTATAGCCTCCAAAGTTCCTGATTCTGCTCCTGGCCTAGTATTAGAATACATCACTTCAGTATTCTTTCACAAGTCAATTAACTGCGATAATCTGAGACCACTTTTTTAAACCAATTAAAATTATACTAAACGTTGCTATTCAAGGTAATGAAATAAAGCACCAATCATTATCAATTCTATGGTTCAATTATTTCAATAGCAGCATTATGAGAAGACAAGAATGTAACTGGAAACTAACCCTTTCCGCAAGGAGGAATGGTAAACCCTCTTATAATGGTTGTAGACAGCCACAGAAAGCACCTACAACATAAACATGAATCACTTGTTGAGTACTCTCAAAAGACTACAAGCTGCTCAAGGCTATGTCAAGCATGAATCCAAAAACAAGCTTTCAGGAAACTGACAGTGTGTCTGTTAAATAAATGATGTTTTATCACTCAGTTCCCCAAACCAGAAACATTTGATATCTTCAACATGCTATATTCAATTTACCAGAGCACTTCGCTTATGTTGGTTCAAACAACTGATACAACAAGCATCTTAACAAAGTCATGTCGACAATGTCCCAGAAAACAAACAACTATGACACATTCATCAAAAACAATCCAAGATGAAAAGAAAGAATAAAAGTGTGATGATTGACTTGACAAGACAATTTGAAAAGGGTTTCTAAATACAATGCAACAAAAACTCTAACAGGACAGCCTTCATAAGTACCCAAATACCAGTGTGAAATCTTTGACACACAATGATAAACCATAATCAACAAACATCTGTTAATAATTCAAAAAACTTATAAGCATCGAAACTCAGAAACTGATTGCAACCGAATACCAACTAGCGAGATCAAAAACCCAAATACGAACGAAATGTAGTTAAAAAAAGCAAACCTTTTTTGCTCTGTCTTGTCCAATAACAAACTTATCAAGACCTTTGCAAATCTCCTTTGGCGTCGGCAATTCCTTCCCCAAATTTGACCCACCCCATCCAGCACCATTCTTCTCACCACCTCCATTCCCACCACCACCTCCACTCTTTTCTCCACCTGGCTTAAAAGCCCTAACCACGCTAACCCCCGGAGCAAACGGCGGACCAGGAGGCGTATGCACAGCCAACCCATTCCCACCCGGGGGTGGCGGAGGAGGAATCCCCTGAGGCCAATTCTCCGGCGGATCCCCTCCATAAGACCTCAACGTCTCCCAGAACGACACCCTTAACCTATTATTAATAGTATTAGTAACATTGGCATAATCCGCCCCCTCTTCACCACCATTACTCCCTTCCTTACCTCCCTTATTCCCATTTTTCCCATTCCCCTTATTACTAATCCTACCAATCTCAACAAAACTGCCTTGTAACGGCGCAATCTTATCCGGCCTAAAATAATAGGCTGTCTTACAATTAGGACAGAAATTCACAGCCTGATAATTATTATTATGCCCATTTCCATTACAAGCGCCAGTATCAGCAGTTGTAGTATTATTAGTATTATTATTAGCAGTATCATTATTGCGACTCAAATGATGATGATGATGATGATCAAGATTAGAATTATTACTAAATACGAAACTCCGATTGGAGAAGAGCACATCCATGTGTTTAGAGCACCTCGGACAATTCGCTTCTGCCCTAATTTTCCGAACATTGCTGTCGTCCTTGGAATTCTCCCACTTGTAGCGCTCTTGGATTCCGATCAATGATTCCTTCCGGCGGTTACACCCGATGTTTAAGTAGTTCAGGTGCGTGGAGATTCCTCTTGAGAAACGGACCGGGGATTCGAAACGGGAAGAGAGTACCAGAGGATTCGTTGCGTCCTTGAGTTTCCTGCATCTCCACAACATTCTAGTTCCAGACATAAAAAGAAGAAAAGTGTGGTTTTCGGAGGAGAGGATGAAAGAGAGAAGATGGGGGTTGTTCAAAGATAATATTTATTTATTTTAAAAGCTGTACAAACACAGAGAGAAAGGAGGAGGGGCAATTGTGAGGAAGAGAAAAGACAAAGCAGAGAGCGTATGTAGGAGGAATTATGGAAAGAAAATGGCTTTCTTATCCTCTACGACCCCTACCCACTTATGAGATTGGGAGTTATAATTTCTTCCCTTTTTTTTTTGAACAGTTTGACACTAATCTTCTTCTTCTTCTTCTTCACGTACGTCTTCGGTCTCTCTCTGCTTTGTGTTTTGGGTGCCTGATGTTAGGATCCAATGCCACGCCTTCTTTGTATTGTCTTAATTAATTAATTAATGATAATTATTTACTTTAATGTTGAGAAATGAATTGCAGAAAATGAGTTCAATTGATCCATGCTATCTGTACTACCTATTAATAAGCACTAACTGGACAAACGTGTTTTTTTAAAAAAAGAAAAATATACAGCTCGAGTCATAGATTTAAATCGATTCTAAATAAAAAAATATAGAAGATAATAGTAGATAAATCAAATTTTAAAAAAATAATTAAGATAACATGAAAAAAAAATTATTTAAAAAAAAAACAAATGATGCAACTCAATTCACAACCCATTAAATATAGAATAATAAAACTGGATAAAAAAAAAGGACCATGGTCAATCTGAGTTGGCATGACAAACTTATAATACTAGTAATCAGAGTTGAGTTAACTCGGGATATTCCGTTAAATCCGCGGTCTATGTTATGAAACTGTAATAATTTAATACAAAAAAATAAAAAAAATTATAAAGCAAATGTTTTTAAGAAAAAATCAACACATGTCAACTTTTCAAACTTGTAATCCAAGTCATTAGACCCAAAGCATCTTATCTAAAAAACTCATAAAGCTCAATTCTCAAAAATTAATTTCAATTATACAAAATGATTATAAAAATAGCGATTAAAAGAATAAAAATTAAAAATAAAAATAAAAATAAAATAAATTTTATATTGGATCGAATAGTGAAATTGAAATAAAAAATCAATTTAGCAAAAAGACTAAAAGAATGAGAATTAAAATTGACATAAAAAATAAAAAGAATTTTTTTATTGAAAAATAAAATTGAAAAGAAAGATCACATTAATAAAGAGAAAAAAATAAAAATAAAAATGAGAACCAAATTGTATTATAATTGTTTATTATTCTTTTATATCTGGTCAAATACCAAATAGTCCTGACTTATAATAATAAAAAAATCATTGTAAAAATACAAAATTACACCTTAACACTAGGTTTAAATTTTTTGTTTCCAATAGTATTTTGATCGTTTCATTGTACAACAAGATAGAGAAAAACTTATTTTTTTCTGGTCAATTTGTTAATAAATAATGGGTTTTGTCAAAAGATTTTAATGTTCTTGAAACCAGTATTAGATTTTTTAGATGGAGGGGTAAAACCGTTATTATAATATTCTAGTTAACAATGTTTTTTGAATATTGTTTTTCCAAGAAAAATTAATTTTTTTAATATGAAATTTGTCCATGGATCTTGTTGCTTTAATGATTAATAATGTGTATTCTTGAAAAAAAAAATTTAGTGTTTATAGCATACTTTTATATATATATATATATATATATATAAAGTTCAATTCTTAATCAATCAAATATTAAATGATAAAATTAAAAATAATATTCAATTAGAAAAATGAGTTGAGTCAACCTAAGTTAACCTGCAAAACATTAATTATGAAACCAAAATAACCACATAAAAAAATTAAAATAAATTATGAAACTCAATTCTCAATCAACTCAATGTTGAAGGATGAAATAAAAAAAAAAGACATGAAAAAACCATTGAGTCAACCAAACAAATTCATGACCCGAGTCATAAGAATAGGATAACTTCATAGATAGCAAACCAAAATAAATTATGAAGTATAATTTTCAATTAACCCAATATTGAAAGATATGATTGAAAAACAATTAAAATAGAAAAAAAAACTTGAGACAATTGGATTAACTCGCAAAATGGGTTGTGAAACCATAATAACCCCATAGAAAGCAGATAAAAAAGATATGAAACTAAATTCTCAATCAACCTAATGTTGAAAGATGAAGTTAAGAAAAAAAAACAATTGAAAAAAAACAAAAAACAAGCTGAGTCAACCCGAGTTAACCTGTTAAACTCGGATCACAAAATTGGAATAACTCTATAAAAAATAAGTTGAAACAAATTATGAAATTCAATATCCATTACATTCAATATTAAATAATAAAATTAAAAAAAAACCTTAAAAAATAAATCGTAAAAGGATAAAGTATTTAAATCCCAAAGTCTTTTAGTATACGTTGATAATAAAATAAAATATAGGGGTCGTCTTGGGATTCATCTATTCAGGCAGTTGCTGAAAATAAATATTGCCATGAACGATGTTGATTAATGTGGACTAATTAATTTTATTTTATCTCACACACATGACGTGCCCACGTGAGTCACTAGCGGACTATTGAAAGTGTAAGGCTTACTTTGAAAGTGAGTCATAGACTAGACTAGCGGACGATTGAAAGCGTGCATAGTGCATAGATATACACTATTTTATATCAGCTAATCCACATGACATGATTCTTCCATCCACCTATATCTTGTTTTATATCCGTCACTTGGGCAGGCAATACACGCAAAAGAACATCTTGGGGAATTCTCAATTTGTTTATTTATTTCAATTGAATCCTAAATTTATAGATTCTACCAATTCGGTCACAAATGTTATAGACAATTCTCCATCAAGTCCTTTTGTTCATGTCATTAACTTTTCCATCCATTTTTTTTAAATTTCCATGTTTGTTTTTGTGTTTCAAAAGTGTTTATGAAAAAATTAAATTTTTTTTCTTTACTTCATATTAATATTTTTATGTGTTTTCAGATCATTTTGATGTGCTGATATTAAAAATAATTTTTAAAAAATAAAAAAAATATTATTTTGATACATTTCTGAGTAAAGAGCATTTTAAAAAACAATCACAACTTTTAATGCATAGAAAATACATATCAGGTGGAAGATGCTAATAGGAATTTACAAAAGGACCCACTTCAAAAAATGCGAGGAATATTTGAATTTAATTGCTAATATATATATAAACTTAGGATGCAATTACAAATTTCTTTTTTTTTTGGTAAACAAATAAAGAATTTTTATAAACACAAGTCAATTTTGCAAGAAATGGTTTCTTTTAAGACTTTTGATGACCATATGGGAACGTAACTAGCGTGGGTTTTTCTCTTGGAGCTCTCGACTCATTGTTTCCTAGATTATACCAATTCGTCATTTATGCCGAAAGTGATAGCAACATCATGTTATTCGAATAATTGACTATTAACTTTCGCATTTAAAAATAAAGTAGTGACATTTTGCTTTCCATTATTCTTTTAACATTCATTTGCAATTTATAGCTATAATCACGACTCGATCTAGTCTCGGCATAAGATAGAAATTCACGAGTTTTGCTACAAATCACGAATTTAAAGTTGTTATATTTTTCACGAATAAAAACCCCTCTTCTTTAAACCAATTGCTCAATCAAGATAAAATGATCATATTCATCAATGAATAAATCACTCATAGGCTTGGACTTCTAAAATCAATCATAACTAATTAAAGATTAATTTCCTAAGAAATATATGAAGCAATTTCTATAAGAATATGAATTTAAAATTACTTATTCTACTCCTTATTATGCCTAAGTTAACGAGCAAGTTGAATTAACCAACAAAATTATCTATAACTTTAAAAAACAATCTTAGAACTTGATCATAATGATATATTACATATGGAAGCTCATGGTACAATCGCTTAGAAAGAAAACATAATGTTATGCTGACATAGTTAAAGTATTTAGATGAAGTGAGACATGTTGTATTAGATCATTTATCACAAGGAAAATGTTGAGTAAGCATACAATAAATATGTTTGGTAAAAAAGTTCCTTAGTAAGTGATCTGGTATGGAAAACCATATTACTATTTTACCATAAAGGCTTAAAATCTTACTAATGGTCTCCAAACTAGAAGGGTCTACACATTATTGTCAAAGTTCTAAACATAGGTCCATATCATCTAGCAAACCAATATGAAGAATTACATTCTTAATCAATCAATGATCGATATTTGAAAAGATATTAACCCTACATAAAAAAAAAAAGAAATGGAAAATGATACTCATAAAGAGGTTAGAGGATCAACTTGGAGATCGTAAGGAAAATGCTCTAGTGTATACGGACTACACTTTAGACCTACTAATTAGGTTATTTATCACAATACAACTTAGAATTTCTTTTCTCTATTATAATAAGGATTTGAGTTGTTAATTTAATACAACTAGTTGTTTAAATTGAATGAATAATTTTGTTCATAAATTATCCAAGCAAATAAAAAATAATTTTTGTTTAGAAATTACTGTACTAAGATGAAAACAAACTAGATTTCATTAAAAAAAAAAGTTGAAATTGTGTTGTTGGAATTGTCAAAAAGTACACAGATATACAAGATTGTCCATTATAGTAAAGAAAAAGCATAGAAATAATTTTATTCTAAACTTAATCCTAAGTCTTTCCATCTGGATCCTATTTCCATCTAGGTTGAAAAGGTTCCGATTTTTGAACAAACTCCCCTCTTTGTTAGTTCATTAGTGTTCAAAGGTAATAAAACCAAGACAACTATAAAGTTTTATTTGAATATTGAACTTTATATTGATGTTATTGTTGGTAATTATGACATGAAAAAAAAACAAAGCAAACTTTTTAGAATGATCAAATTCTTATGATCTTCCTTGTCTTATTTTTGAAAGAGAACTAACAAAATATCAAGTTTCTACACATGAACATGAAAAAACAAATGGAAGCCAATAATGATTTAGGGACTCTAGGTTGTTGTATAACATCCCCAATATTTACATACAATCACTACATGATTTCTTCATGTTAATTCCATGTATTTAGGAATTGTGTTTTGTTCGAATGGTCAACTAGATTAAGCCAGAACCTTAAATTATCATTTTGTTTATCATTTTCTAGTTTTCAATATTACATATATTTCTCATGAAATGAATGACATTTCTATCAAAATTTCAGCGAAGTCTCCTCTATATCAGGAGATCCCAAGTTATCAACTTATTCTTGTTACACATTAATTCTCATTAATACACATCTCAAAGGTGGTCCAATCATCCTAGACTCATCTCGTTATCAGATTAGAATACATTCCAACCTTAATTTACAATGTTTCATTCGTTATAGTCCACTATTATATTTCTTGCAGATGATATACATATATATGCACACAATCAATTTATATGAAAGTGACACAATATAACCACGTGCATTCATAATTTTAATACAACAAAACAACTGATAAAATATTAGAAATCTACAAAGATGTCTAAGTATAGTAATATGTCTTACAATAAGGTTAATATTTATTACCTTCCCAAATTACAATACAAAAGGATTATTGATTACATGTTCATTAAATCTTAGCAAAAGTATTCTAAAAAAAACTCTATCATTCCGCTCGTTGATGAAAGGTACTTGGAATTGATTATCACATAATAAAATCAAGTTGTTACATAAATTAATCAAATAAGAATACAACTTAATTATGCAATTCCACCATATTTTATCTATTGCAATTAGTTTCCTTTTTATGAATCAATCGAATTCCTTCTAATTCAACTTGAACCCCGGGTCAGCTTGACCCATTACTACTAACCCTTTTTTGGGGAATAATCTTACATCTTCTGGCATTTACTCACATTACCCTTATCCATAAATATCCCATCACTAAACGACTAATCTCCCTGTCTATTTTCAAGCAATAAATCCTTCACTAGATATCTAATTTCTTCACCCCATTACCATGCGCTAGTCTTATCATCGGGAAAACTAGTTTCTCTGCTCATTACCGGGAAAACTAGTTCCTCTGCCCATTACCGGGCACTAGTTCCATTATCAGGAAATCTAGTTCCTCACATCTTTAATCCACAATTGAAATCACAATACTTTTTTACAATTGCAATATCTAGTATAATGAACATGGTAAACAGGTAGGTAACTGCTGTCGAAGTTCTAGTAGTGCCTTTCTAATATTGCACAACTCTCGTGACCTCCCCTAGATTCACAAGTATACCACATTATTTTTCATTTCATGTACATTTCATATAATAATATACTAAGTTATTTTCTTTCAATTAACCATCGTTTATTATTCAACTTATATTAAACTTTCATTTCCTTCCGAAAAGACACAACAAATCCATTCATTCCTTAACACATTCATCACTAATTTATACAAATTTTAAATCATTTTACATTCATAAATCTCAATTTTCATCATTATTCCCATTTTGTTGAAACATGCACAACAAAAAAGGATGTAAGTTCTCTTCAATTTATCTCATATAAGACACATTATATATTTATTCTTCTCTCTCTCTCTCTCTCTCTCTCTCTCTCTCTCACACACACACACACACACACTAATATATCATCATTATGCTTGAATAAACACAAATTCATCACGTGTAGTTTGGTCCCCTATTGGCTAGCCATTGAGCCCTTAGGTACACCCTAGTTTTCTTCATTATTTCTTCCTAATTAAGCAACCATCACAACCTAATCTTATCCAATTGACTCAATCTACAGTTAATTTGTATTTCCCCTAAATTTCTACTGTAAAACCTAACACAAAATTCAAGAATTCAACTTCAATTACCTTCCTTATCATATAAGCTTGCTAGATTAGGTTTAAAACTCCTTACCAAGTAATATTCTCAGCTTGGAGTTCCAACCAGTCAAAATTTTCCATGTCCACCTTTTTTTCCTCTTCTTTCTTCACTTTCTCTCTCTTACTCAATCTTCTCTCTCTTTGATTTTTTTAATTTTTAGTGTGGATGTGTTTTTCTCTCTCAAAACCTTTTATTTTCACTCTTATTTATCACTTCTCTAACTCTTAAATGGTGAAAGGAAAGAAGAAAAATGAGAAAACATTATTTCCCTCTCTTAGCTATATTGCCAGCTTTAAGAGAAATAGTAGCAAAACAGTTTAATTATTTTGAAAAATAATGTGACCATTTTATTAAATTGGTTTAATCGTTTTTTAAAACGGCTAGACTGTTTCTAGTTCTGGATCAATGCACATATTCGGCTATAAACCTTTTTTTTTTTTATCTTCTTAACTCTCCTTTCCCAGTTTATTATATTCATTTTATTATTTCATATATTACACCATAATTTTTATCAGCCAAAATTATTCCGTAAATTTATACTGAAGCGCCCGTAATATCATTATCTTTTATTCATACCTTTCTCAATATATCTATAATCATCATTTACCTTATTTTTTTATATTTCAAAAACCAAATTTAGTCAGGAGTTTACATGTTGAATCTCGTAAAAAAATTTATAGTGTTTTCATTCTTTATTAAACTGTTGTTACATTTTGTTCAACCAACCAATGTTTATAGTGGCAACACTAAACTATGAGAGAGCATAATTTAGAGGTGTCATTACAAGGATTAAAAAAAAAAGAGATTAGATATTTTGGTTCATTTATTTTCTAAGAACTTATGGTTTCTTTAAAGGGAATTGAAGTTTTTATGGAAAAAATATATGTGCTCGTAATTAATTGTAAAGTTGGTAAATTATGTGTATTGAGCATTATTGTAAAGTTGGTAAATTAATTACGGTTTAAACATTGCAAGATTTGGAAACCTAAGTGTTATGTCTAAAATAGTCAAGACCCATTTATCTAAAATTATTTGGTTGGATAATATGTAGGTTAGATACACTTAAAAGCATGGTTGATATTTTTGGGTGAATAGTGTCACTTGTCATATCATTAATGGTAAATTCGATCAATCAGTTAATTTTAATACAAATACGATAGAGAAATATTATTTTATTTAAAAAAATAAAGGAATACGTTGTTTATATAAAAAATAAACAACCATGTGTCAACCAAACGAGAACAATAATTTTCATATTTAAACAAGGAAAGAGAACCTGAAGTTTATTATGAATAGTGCAATTAACCAACTTGAAAAGTGATAATCGATTAGGGAAACTAGAAAGCAATTGATTAGACAACCAGAAGTCATGATTGATCGAAGGAAAGCGATCAATAACAAGTGTCATAACCTAAAATATGACCCTCAATTCTAAAATATGTTCCAAAAATCTAAAAAAAGCAAAAACAAATTCAAAAGATATGTTTTCAATGCATTTCAGTCATTTGCACGTCTATTTTATAATTTTCAATTATTTTTCTCTTATTGTCTTTCTGAAGAATCAAATAAAAAAAATGTTAATCCATTCACATCCATTTCATAATTCTTGGTTTCTTATTGAATTAATATAAATATTGTTTTTTAAAAGAAAAACAAAATACAAAAACAAATTAGAAAATCAAAATAAGGAGCAAAACTGGAAAAAATAATGGATCAAAATAAAATTGAATTACTTAAGGACCAAGTAACTAAAGAGAAGATGAAAAAAAAGTTATAGGTTATAAATAGATATGTGAATTATAAAGAAAAGGGGAGTACAACATGAAAAACATTATTCTCTTCCACCAAAACCCTAACCATAATGGGTAGAGAGAAAATGTGATAAAAAAAAAGAAAAAAAAAGAAAAAAAGAGAAAATATGGGACTATTTATCATCTCCCTCCCCCGTATTTTCCCAAAACACCCTAAAAGCTTAGCCAAACCAATAACCTCTATATCATCGTCAATCGAGGAAACAACCTTAAAAACTTATCTATTTGATTTCTCTCTTCTTCGATCTTTAAACAAGGCAAGACCACTATCAGTCTTATCCCTTTAATGAGGACAACACAACCATATAAGCCACATAACCCAATAAAATCAATGTAAGCAGATCCAAAAGTTAGAAAAAAAAAACCAGTAGAGAGAAAAAACCATTGAATCGAACTTTCAACACCTCAAGTCTCTCTTCATTAAAGGTGGTGGATGGCACTGTTGGTGGAATAAGGATGACCATAAAGTGGCATACTAGGCAGAGCCATCTACGTGTTGATCAGACATCGTTGGCATGTGCAATGATGCTTTAACCTTGATGGCCCCTCCAAGCACGTGCCAAAGACGCACCACCATTGTTCCGCCACTGCTACCAACTATTATTCTAGCAGCTTTTGGTCCACCTTAGCCACCTAGAAGATCTATTTCAAACCCTAAATATTTTTTAAATAATTATCTTGTTTTATTGTTGACTTTTTCAGGATTGAATAATTTTTATTGGATTGATATTTATATTTGAATGATGTTGGTCAAGCCTTTTAATCTTGCATATTATTTTATCATTGATTTTAATGTGTTTTGTAATGAGATCTTTTGGATTGATTAGTGTTTACTGGATTGATATTTGTGTTTGAATGCATGTGGTCGAATCCTTTAATTTTGCATCTTATTTTCTTTCATGTCCTTGGCCATCTCTTCATTATCCTTAGGATTATAACATGTTTTCCTTTATGAATGAACATTGATCCATTCAACAATATATATTGACATGGTCTTTTGACTCCAAACTATAGAAAATCAATGCTCATTCATACATATATTTGCATTGGGTTTTATAATTTGTTTATAAAACTCATTAAGGGTTTGACCCACATTAAAAGGTATATTGAACTAACATTCCAAATGTTTTTTTTTTAAAACCCATTCTTGTTTCTTAAACATCATGTAAAAAATGTCTTGCTATTCACTCTTAGTATTTAGGGTAAACAGACTCAACATGGGCCATTACCTTGGATATTAAGAGGAGTGACTCATTCAACCCTGAGGGATATAACTTAACCGGTTAAGCCCTGAGTTTGCTCCCTAGAGGTCACCAGTTCAAGTCCTACAAACCTCAGGGCCACTGGAGACTTACATGGTCATTAACTTCAAGGCCCGTAGGATTAGTTAAGGTGCGCGCAAGCTGACCCGGACACCCATGTTAATCTAAAAAAAAGGAGTGGCTCATTCTTTTGATTTTAAATAAAAAAAAATAAGTCTTAGAAATGTTTAGGTCCAATATTCACCAAATAAATTGGGAGTATTGACCTCTTTAATAAATTCTTATGCATGCATATTAATAAGAATCTAAAAAGTTGTCCACGTGCTATGAATGTACATACATGAGTCATAACACCGATATATACAAATATTGATGATGGGCAACCAAGTAAAACTGGAATCATAAAAAAGTGATTATTAGATAACACATTTTAAAGACAAGTGAACCCCAACAAGGTAATTTTTAAAAAACTTAAATTATAAGGGACCTTTATGCAACTAGATCATATTCCAAATAGATGAACCCATGATGGTCATTACTTGCGTAAGACTAGGGTATGCAACCTTTATTCGTTCAACAAATAATATGAGTAAATCTTGGGTACTAGGATAGATGAATCTTAATAAGGTATTATTCATGTATCCTATCTAGGATTCGAGTTGGGTATGCAACCTTTATTCATTCAACAAATAATATGAGTAAATCTTGGGTACTAGGATAGATGAATCTTAATAAGGTATTGTTCATTGGTTATTCATTTGCATGACTTGATATACTATTAGTGACATGTTATGATTAAGAGTCACTAGTTATAGACATGTCAAGTCACCAACTATTATCAAAAGATAATAACAATTATTGGCAAAGATAAACTAGGCCTTAGATTGATTAGGCTTAAACTAACTACATAAGGTTAAACTTATAGTAGTAGACTTGCCATCACCTATGTAGATAAACCAGTGGTAGGTTATGCATAACAAATTGTTAGGAATAAAAGACAAGAATTAGTAATGCAACTTATCTTAGATAGGGTGCTTTAAGGGTGATATTTTCCTTTAGCATAATCAATCTCTTACCTTAGAACTCTGCGGACCAATTAGGATTTTATAGTGATTATAATACAAGGTGACAACTTCTTTTAATATAAGATATTTTTTATCTATAAACATAAAAAACCATTTCCTCTTCCTAGAAAATAGAGTAGTGGTTATTGCAACATCTACAATAATAGGAGTTTGAATTCACATAAATAACTAGAAAGTTCAATCTTAGTTAGGTCAGGAGTCTTTAATAGATCAAACTAGTCAAATTTGTACATTAGTTATTATTCATGTGATTATCAACAAGCAAATGTTTATATTGAAGTAGGATTCAATGTGTAAACTCTTTATTTGATATAAACAATATGTATATGATTATAATTTGATATTAAGATAAACTCAAACATTGTACCAATATAAATAGACTAACCAATAACTGGAAAAGATGGTTCAGTGCACATATGCAATTTATTTAATCTATTTTTTAACTATTCCTTTTATTTATAATTTTTATTTACTTTATTTTAAAATTATTCATTTATTTTCTTGCTTTATCTACCCTTTTTGCTTTCAATTCCTATTTTCTCTACCTATTATTGTTTCGTGGGGTGCTACTATATATACACCTTTATCAAGGTTTGAAACTTGAAACAACCATATTCCATTTAGTTTTTGCGAGGTTGCTATCCAGCTTTGGTATGGATTCAATTCTAATTATAGTTTATCCTTATTAGAAGAATAAACTATTAACATATAGCATAATTGATCAAAATATGGATGATTACTAAATTGATTGGTTAATGATCAATTGCACAATTATTGTTTAGATCAACATGATTGACTATTGTAAATTATATTTAATTTAGTACTATTTTATTTTAAAAAATGTGTTCTTTTCTCATCAAATCTTTATATTACTTTTTTTTTATATACCTTTTTTGTTCCTTAAAAAAATGATTTGAATATAAAATAGACAAAAAATGATCAAGTTATAAATATGTATAAAAATCATGAATTAAATATACAACAAGGACTAGCTAAAAATTACCTTCATCATCATATAGTTTGGTCTTTTTTATATACCTACTATACTTTGGAAAATTATTGTTTAATGATCAACATAAATTTTCAAATCTAACAAAATGATCAAATTATCCTCATATATATTAAATTGAAAAGCCAACCAAATGATAGATCTATCCTCTCTCTCATCAAGTGACAAACTTTTTCTCATTCAAAAATCAGTTTTTACCTTTTTTTGAATCCAAATCAAATAAAAAAAACTATTATTTATAATCGATTTCTTGCATGATTTACTATGTTTTATTTGGTTGTCTCTTCTTGTGTAGCGCTACTAGAATCTTGCATGGGTTTCATTTGGAACTCAACAGCAAATAATTATATTTTGATTATTTTTTTCTATTGAAGACTTAGAAAATCATTTCTAGTGCATTTTGTTGTTGTTAAATATAATTAATTTATTTGTTTATAGGTTGTTTTTACTTTAAGTAAATAAAAAATCATAAATTTGTGAATGTGCAAACATTGATTCTGAAGCTAGAAAAATCCTAATAAAGTCAATTAGTCTTGTTTAATTGACAATAATCAACATCTCAAATATGATTTTTCTAGTGGAAAAGTAATTAATCTTGTTTTTTTTAATACCCTAAAAAAAACCCTCAATTTAAAGGTCACAAGTTATTATTTTCAGAACTCTAATTTTTTAATATTTCTTTCAAACATATTTAATTAAGCTTTAAACTTTTATTAACTTTGTTAAACTGTTATTGAATCTAATTACTTTTTTCAAAACAATAAAAAAACTCCAAATTACATCTCACCAGTATTGTTCACAAAACCTTTATTTTGTAATCTTTGTTTAAAAACATGTTTGATGAATGTAATAAAGCTTTTATTAACTTTGTTTAACCATTATTTGACCTAAATAGTAATTTTTTTAGAAAACCTAAAAAATGATCCAAAATTATAGGTCATAGGTATTGTTCCAACATTCATAATTTGTTAATAATTGTTTAACCTTAATATAATAGTAAATTGTTCACCATGAAAGTATACAAAATGCTAGATATAATTGCTTATCAAGGCAGTTCTTCTCATATATCCAAAGAAATTGCTACCTTGCCTATATGTCTTACATAGATACATTGTTCATAAATAAGTAGGTGTATGTAGACTTGATTGGCTTTTAGATAAAGGATGATAAAGGAAATAATATTTTTGACGATGCCTCGATGTTAAAAATATTAAGAATGCATGAACAAGTAAGTGAATAAGTAATTCATATATATGTGTGTGTGTGTGTGTGTGTGTATGTGTGTGTATGTGTGATGATGATGATACTGATGTTGCTCCTCTAACATTAAGAATGAATGGATGTTATTAAGACAAGTCCAATGATGGTAAGGCATTTGGAACTAAATGTTTTTCTACATATGATGTTGAAGTTGAAAAAAGCAATAAGGCAACACTAATTTTTGAGTTAAAAGATTTGGATTTTGATGAAAATGATAATGAGTTTGATGCAACCATATTATTTGATAGTTTCA
This sequence comes from Populus trichocarpa, assembly GCF_000002775.5. Taxonomy (NCBI): domain Eukaryota; kingdom Viridiplantae; phylum Streptophyta; class Magnoliopsida; order Malpighiales; family Salicaceae; genus Populus; species Populus trichocarpa. The sequence continues at coordinate 9,039,860 of NC_037297.2, read as the reverse complement.
CCCATATTTAACTAGTGTTTTGCCTATGTTTTATATATAAAATGCCTTGATATTCTTTGTTTTATGTTTTGAAGGCACTTTTGGATGAAAGATGCAAAAAGGAGTAAATTGAAGATAATTGGCAGATTTGACCTTCAGTCGATGTTTTGTACAGAGCGTGAGCTCTAGAGGTTGAAATGAAGTGATTCAAGTGGCATTAAAAAGCTAACATCCATACCTTTCTGGAAATCTAAGGCAAAAAAATAAAATAAGGAAGAGCATGGAAATCGCAGCCTTCAAAGTCAAATCTTGCAATCTGCCAGTGTTGACCTTCGGCCATTCCAACTTGAATATCTGGAGCTACAGAAGTCCAATTGATGCACACTTAATTGTTTTGGAGTCATGACTCAAAGTTATATAAACGCTCCAAATTTCAGCCAAAAACAATTTCATATGAGGGAGATATGATTTTTCAAAGATGACATATGAATTCTGCCAGCAAACAGGTTTCGTGAAGAAACAAGTTCAAATTACGTTTCGAAGCATCTAAACCGATATCCAAGTTTTTATTTCAGCAATTTAGCTTCTCTAAGTCAAAGTTTGAAGATTTCATGCAAAGCTATTTCTCCTTTTTTAGGAAAATAGTTATTGAAGTACTTAAATGTAAACAGTCTACTTAATGCAGGACTATTTTGTAAAATAGAGACCTAGGGTTTCCTAGGATATAAAAAGAATGAGAGAAGAGAAGGGGGGGTAGCCAGCCAAGAGGAGAAAAACGCCCCCCTCCTCTAAGAAACTCGAAATTATGCATTTTTTTTTATTAGTTGTTCAACAAACATGCAAGGCTAAATATTTTTTCTTGGTTGCAAGGACACGGAAACCTTCAGATTTCAAGAACTGTGAGATTTATTTTACCTTTTCTTTTCAGTTTATATGATGAATATGTTTGTTCTCCTATGCTTATTTTCCTATGATTGTTTATTTTAATTGCTAGAGCGGACTCTAAGTTATTATTGTAGACAATCTATTGCTAAGTTTGATATCAAAACCGGAGTTGTGGTATATGAACTTGTGAAGCAACTGAGTTTAATAATTGTGGCGGATCTACGTTATTAATCTTAGAGAGAACATTCAATCAAATCAAACATAGACTGCGGACAATTATGTTTTCTTGATTAATTAACTTATCTAGCTCTTAAGGCTGCCATTGAATTAAATTACTAGTGCGGATACTGTGGTTGTTTGATGGTTAGGGTTAGTTATACGGCGGATCCGTTAACTAACCAATGTTAAGAAGAGATAAATATTCAGAATATAAATTGATGTTTCGTTTCCATGATCAGTTCTGATTTCTGTAGGTGGATGTGTGCTTGTGATCAAGGTTTGTTCTCTTGATAATTTTCTGATTTTATTAAATTTTGTTTGATAGTTTTCTGTTTTCTTTTGCTTTAGCCTAGATAACGTCCAAACCCCCCCGAATTGCATATCATCTAGCATAAAAATCTGACTTGAATCTTCCTCGTGGGATCGACCCCTTGCTTGCTCTATACTATCTTGTGTGTTGTGTTTGAAGCTAGGGTAATTAATTTGTGCGACCGCGGCATCGCAACAAATTTTGACGCCGTTGCCGGGGAAGTAATTTTAGTTGATTTTTGTGCTATTATTTTTATTTGCTGTGATTGTTATTTCTTTTTCTGAAAAAAAAAATAGAATTTTTGCTTGCTGCGGTACTGTTCATTACAGCAGCGATATTGTTCAAAACAGATTTTTTGGTGGAATTAGGTATCGGTCTTTTGTTTCCTAAAGGGAAACGACGTTATGAACAGGACTAGTGGAAAACCACTAGCCCCACCCTATCGAGGCCAAATTCCGCTCTTTTCTAGGGTTTTTAGGCAGTTTTAGTTTTCTACCGTAGGATTTTCGTGCAATTTGCATTGTTTTCGATCTCTTGTGTGGTTGGTTTCTTTTGAGTTTTCTTGATGATTTATGCCAGTAACCCGTTCTACTAACCAAAGTCAAGTGCAGTTGGATCTCGAAATAGAAAAAACTTTACGCAGGTTACGAAAGTAAGCTCGTCTCAACACCTTGGCTATTGCACGACAATAAACACTCAAGGAGCTTGCTGCTCCTAATGTGGAAAATCAGCCATTGTGTATAAACATCGACAATAATGTAAACTTTGAGCTCAAATCTGGTTTTATACATTTGCTACCAACATTCAATGGTCTTGCAGGTGAAGATCCTTATACTCATCTCAAAGAGTTCCATATGGTTTGTGTTGGCATGAAACCGAATGGAGTTGACGAAGAACAGGTTAAGTTGAAAGCTTTCCCTTTCTCTTTAAAAGGGGCAACAAAGGCATGGTTTTTCTCTATTCTTCCAGAATGCCATGAAGAAGATTTTCCTTGAAAATTATTTCCCAGCATCTCGAGTTGCCAACATAAGGAAAGAAATATGTGGGATTCGACAATCTCATGGAGAGACACTTTCTGAGTATTGGGAAAGATTTGAGCAACCGTGCATTCAATGCCCTCATCATCAAATACCCGATCAGCTGCTCATTCAATATTTCTATGAAGGATTGATGCCTACTGACCGTAGTATCATTGATGCTGCAAGTGGAGGGGCATTGGTAGATAAGACACCCGAGGCTGCACGCCAATTGATCTCAAACATGGCAACCAACTCGAAACAATTTGGAACGCGTGGAGACTTCGCAAACAAACAAGTAAATGAGGTAACTATTTCTAACCTTGAAAATAAAGTTAATGATCTTACTTCTCTTGTGCGTTCTTTGTCTTGTGGAAATGTACAGCATGTGAAAGTTTGTAGCATATGTTCCTTAAAAGGACATACCTCAGATATGTGCCTAACAATGCAAGAAGATTACATTGAATAGGTTCATGCAGTTGATGGAGGATTCAACGGACAGTCCCAACATAAATATAATCCATTTTCCAACACGTACAATCCCGGATGGAGGGATCATCCAAACTTATGTTATGGGAACCCACCTCAACAAGGCAATCAAGGCCGACAGTTCCATCCCCATGGATTTCAGCCCCAACAGAATTATCAAGCAAGACAACCACCTCCATTCACAAACTCCAATGTTATGGGGTCGTCATCCAGTGATGATCTTCGTGAGATGATGAAAACTTTGGCTTCTAACACTGTGACCTTGCAACAAAATATCATGTCTTTTCAACAGGAAACAAGGTCAAGTATTTACAACTTGGAGAAGCAAATGGGGCAAGTAGCTTCAAGTGTGGGGAAATTGGAAGCACAAATAAATGGAAAATTGCCCTCCCAAGCATTGAATCCAAAAGAGAATGTTAGTGCGATCATGCTGCGAAGTGGGAAAGAACTTGAAGAGAAAATGTCAAAACAAATTGAGATGGAGGAAGAAGAAGATATAGAAACTGAATTGAGTACAAAAAAGGAACATCCTCCTCCTCCACAAACTGAAACAAAGACCAACACTCCAAAGGTAACTCCTCAATCAATGACTTCTAGTTTTAAAACAATTCCACATTTTCCTGTGAGTTCTTTTAGGTCAAAGAAAGAGGACAAAGAAAAAGAGATTTTAGAGGTTTTCAAGAAAGTAGAACTCAACATTCCTTTGCTTGATGCTATCAAGCAAATTCCCTAGTATGCCAAATTTTTAAAGGAGTTGTGTACTACCAGGAGAGCTTTCAAACTGAAAGGTCATGAAATGGTAAGTATGGGTGAAGTTGTATCTGCTGTTGTTCAAAAGAATATGCCTTTGAAGCAAAAAGACCCAGATGTGTTTACTATCCCATGTGTTATTGGTAATGCTAGTTTCAAAAGGGCCTTGTGCGATTTAGGTGCATCCATTAGTGTTATGCCCAAACATGTTTATGATTCTCTTAGTCTTGAGCCTTTGAATAAAACTAGCATTGTAATACAACTTGCGGATCGTAGTTTTGTTTACCCACTTGGTGTGATAGAAGATGTCCTAGTCAAGATTGATAGTTTGGTCATTCCATGCGACTTTTATATTCTTGATATGGAACATGATTCTTGTGATTCATCAAACAACACTCCTATATTGTTTGGGAGACCATTCTTGAAAATTGCCAATACAAAGATAGATTGTGGTAAGGATACTTTGTCTATGGAAGTAGGAGATGAAAAGATTGAATTTAATTTTCATGATGCAATGAAATATCCTTATAGCAATGTTTATTCTATCACATGCTATGATCAAGTTGATAAGTGTGTGCAACAAGTTTTTGATTTTGATTGTGAGGATGAATTAAACGTAACTTTGAGCTATGGCTATGATTTTACCGAGATAGAAGAGATTGAGAGGCACATATGTGTTCCCCAAAACGTGCACGAATCAGCATTGGCTTTGCAATCATTGCAAACTGTTCCCTATGGTAATGTCTTTGTTGATTTAGTACTTTCACATAAAAAGCTTTTGCCATCTATTTTACAGGCACCCGAGTTAGAATTGAAACCTTTGCCCGATAATTTGAAGTATGTATTCATTGGCGACAACAATACATTTCCCGTTATTATAGCAACAGGTTTGACAAATACACAAGAGGAAAAACTTGTGAAGTTGTTGTGTGATCACAAGAAGGCCATTGGATGGACTTTAGCTGACATCAAGGGCATTAGTCCCTCAATGTGTATGCATCACATACTATTGGAGGACAATGCGAAACCAACAAGAGAAATGCAAAGGAGGTTGAACCCGCCTATGATGGAGGTAGTGAAAGCTGAAATTTTGAAATTGTTAGATGCAGGAGTCATTTATCCCATCACGGACAGTAAATGGGTGGCGCCAATCCATGTGGTGCCTAAAAAGATCGAAATCACATTGGTGAAAAACAAAAATGATGAGCTCATTCCTACTCGCATCTCGAGTGGATGAAGAATGTGTGTTGATTACATAAAGCTAAATCTTGCTACACGCAAAGATCATTTTCCATTACCATTCATGGATCAAATGCTTGAACGCCTAACAGGTAAGTCTTTTTATTGCTTTCTTGATGGATATAGTGGATACAATCAGATTGTTATTAATCATGAGGATCAAGAAAAGACTACATTTACATGTCCATTTGGTACATATGCATATAGGAGAATGCCCTTTGGTCTCTGTAATGCACCTGCAACTTTTCAAAGATGCAGGATGAGTATTTTTTCTGACTATGTTGAAAGAATAATTGAGGTTTTCATGGATGATTTCACGGTGTATGGTGATTCTTTTGATAAATGTCTAGAAAATTTATCTTTGATCTTGAAAAGGTGCATTGAAACTAACCTTGTCTTAAACTATGAAAAGTGTTATTTTATGGTAGAACAAGGAATAGTTCTTGGGCATGTTGTGTCTTCACGTGGATTAGAGGTTGATAAAGCTAAAATAGACGTTATTTCATCATTGCCTTACCCCTCCTGCGTGAGGGAAATTAGTTCTTTTCTTGGCCATGCAGGTTTCTATCGACGCTTTATCAAAGATTTCTCGAAGATTACAGCACCCTTGTGCAAACTATTAGCCAAAGAAGTGGATTTTGTGTTTGATCAAGCATGTAAAGATGCCCATGATGAGCTTAAGAGGTGTGTCACATCTGCCCCTATCATCCAACCACCAAATTGGGATGAGCCTTTTGAGATAATGTGTGATGCAAGTGACTATGCGGTAGGGGCTGTCCTTGGGCAAAGAATATGGAAGAATTTGCATGTTATTGCCTATGCTTCCCGCATGTTGGACGGAGCACAATGCAATTACCATACAACTGAAAAAGAACTTTTTGCAGTGGTGTTTGCTCTTGAAAAATTTAGGTCATATCTACTTGGTACAAAAGTCATTGTTTTTACTGATCATGCAGCTTTAAGGTATCTTTTGAAGAAAAAGGAGTCCAAACCAAGATTGATTAGGTGGATCTTGCTTTTACAAGAATTTGATCTTGAGATCAAAGACAAAAAAGGTGCTGAAAATCATGTGGCTGATCACTTGAGCCGACTGAGGACTGAGGATATACAAACTGAAACAATACGAGAGACATTCCCCGATGAGCAGTTGTATGTGTTACATTCCTCTACAAGACCATGGTATGTTGATTTGGTGAACTATTTAGTCACCAAAGAATTCCCTCCAGGTTTGTCTACATCCCAAAAGGACAAGTTACGAGCTGATGCTAAATATTATTTTTGGGATACTCCTTATCTGTGGAAATTTTGTGTGGATCAAGTAGTTAGGAGATGTGTACCACAAGATGAATTTCATTTCATTCTTACCTTTTGTCATTCTCATTCTTGTAGTGGGCATTTTGACGCAAAAAGAACGGCCCACAAGGTACTTGAAAGTGGTTTTTATTGGCCTTCTATTTTTAAGGATGCATATCATTTTTGCAAATCGTGTGAAAAATGCCAAAAAACAGGTAATATCACTCATAAGAATCAAATGCCTTTAACGAATATTCTTGTAAGTGAAATTTTTTATGTTTGGGGTATTGATTTTATGGGTCCATTTCCTTCTTCTTTTGGCAATTTTTATATCCTTCTTGCTGTTGATTATGTGTCCAAATGGATTGAGGCGAAAGCCACACGAACTAACGATGCTAAGGTTGTTTTAGATTTTGTTAGGACTCACATATTTGACAGGTTTGGAATCCCTAAAGCTATCATTAGTGATCGTGGCATTCATTTTTGCAATCGTTCAATGGAAGCATTGTTACGCAAATATCATGTGACTCATCGGACTTCCACAGCATACCATCCTCAAACGAATGGCCAAGCTGAAATTTCAAATCGAGAAATCAAGTCCATTTTGGAGAAGACAGTGCAACCTAACCGGCGAGATTGGAGTCTACAACTTGGTGATGCACTTTGGGCTTATCGGACTGCTTACAAATCACCTATAGGAATGTCACCTTATAGGATGATTTATGGAAAAGCATGTCATCTACTGGTGGAGCTTGAACACAAAGCTTTTTGGGCCATTAAAAAATATAACATGGATTATGATGCTGCTGGGATTGCAAGAAAGTTGCAATTGCAAGAGTTGGAAGAGATTCGAAATGATGCTTACGAGAATGCAAGGATTTATAAAGAAAAGACTAAGAGTCTCCATGACCGAATGATTACAAGAAAAGAGTTTAATGTTGGAGACAAAGTCCTTCTTTATCATTCGCGTTTGAAACTTTTTCCTGGAAAGTTACGCTCTCGTTGGATTGGACCATTTGTTGTTTCTAATGTTTTTTCTTATGTTGCAGTTGAAATTACAAGTTTAGAAACCAACAAAGTACTCAAGGTCAATGGGCATCGCTTGAAACCTTTCTATGAAGGTTGGACGGCAGAACTCACCGCTTCTGTGGAGTTAGCTGAACCAATCTATGAAGAATGAGCATGCAATATGTCAAGCCAATGACATAAAACAAAAGCGCTTACTGGGAGGCAACCCAGCACAAAAAAAAAAAACAGATTTGCTTTCTTTTTCCCTTATCTTTTATTTTTCGCATTTTACTTTATTTTTGTCATTCTCCAATATTCCTTTTCTTTTATTTCAACATTGAGGACAATGTTGTGTTTTAAGTGTGGGGTATTGGGAGAATGTTGGTTTTCTAATTTTGGTTTTCTTTGTTATTTTTCAAAAAAAAAATTATGTTTGATCTTTTGAACTCCCATTGGTTTTTGAGAATATGAGTATTATGTATGAGAATCAGTTGAGATAGATGAAGATATAAATCAAATGAATGAATGTGCATGCAAGTTTTAATGTTTAATTGGTTTAGGGATTGACTTTGAGAATATGCCATGTTGACTTTATAGTCTTATACCAATGCAAGCTTTTGAGCCTTCAACATTATATTCTTTGATTGTGCCTTCTTTCAATGATATGTATCTTTAGAACTTGCTTCATATCTTGTTAAGATTACATTCACATTACATATATACATGAAGATGATAAAGGCATTATGAATTTTAACCATTTGAGCCAAAAAGTCAACCTAAAGCATATTATCCTTAGTGAGCCCCTTTTGAGCTTGTTTATCTTTTCTTTGCTTTATCCATGTATAAGCCTTAACTTTTATATGTTTTCCTGTTCCCCTGGCCAAGGATTAGTAAAGCATATACTTATGATATCTCATGGAATTATGTTGGAAATTATGTGAAAAGAAAAAAGAAGTGATGCTTGATGAAAAGATGGGCAAAGTTGCCAAAGGTAAAAAAAAAAGGAAAAGAAAAGGAAAAGGAAAAGAAAAAGAAAAGAAAAAGTGTTCCTCTATGTTCTTAAGATTTTATGTTGAAAAAGCTTGAAATCAAAAGAAGTTAAGCATTGGTAATTAAAGATGGAAAATTTATGTGCTTTGATGGAATATCTTGTTTGAAATATCATTTTTCAGAATGCTCTACTTTCTTTGATTTGAACCTTTTCTTTTACTCTCTTTTACCTCACCTTAACCTTAGCCCCATTACAACCAGAAAATAAGACCTTTTGATTCATGCATTGTTTGTAATATGTTAGTAATGGAGATGAGATTGAAGAGCAAGCTTATGGTAGAACATATTCATTGATTGAATTTGAGAGATTTAAACACATAAGCCTTAAACACGTGAGTGTTGGAGTGTATATCAATGAGAGGACCTATCACTTTGGCATGACATAGATTTCATTTAAATCCCGACGATTAATTGAATTTTGAAGTTTGCATGTAAATAAATTCATGAAAATTTATACTCTTTATCCTTCTTAATTGTGTTCTTGTTTATAATGCATATATTCTTGGATATTGATGGGAGATTAGAAGATTAGTCATAGTGATTTAATTTAATTTAACTGCAATTTGATTTTACCTATTCTTTCTCGAGGACGAGCAAGAGCTAAGTGTGGGGGTATTTGATACAATCATATTATTTGATAGTTTCACCCACATTTAACTAGTGTTTTTCCTATGTTTTATATATAAAATGCCTTGATATTCTTTGTTTTATGTTTTGAAGGCACTTTTGGATGAAAGATGCAAAAAGGAGTAAATTGGAAATAATTGGCAGATTTGACCTTCAGTCGATGTTTTGTACAGAGCGTGAGCTCTAGAGGTTGAAATGAAGTGATTCAAGTGACATTAAAAATCTAACATCCATACCTTTCTGGACATCTAAGGCAAGAAAATAAAATAAGGAAGGGCATGAAAATCGCAGCCTTCAAAGTCAAATCTCGCAATCTGCCAGTGTTGACCTTTGGCCATTCCGACTTGAATATCTGAAGCTACAGAAGTCCAATTTATGCAAACTCAATTGTTTTAGATTTCTTACTCAAAGGCCTATAAACGCTCTAAAGTTCATCCAAAACAGATGTCATATGAGGGAGATATGATTTTTCAAAGATGACAACTAAATTCTGCCAGCAAACAGGTTTCGTGAAGAAACGAGTCCAAATTACGTTCCGAAGCATCTCAACCGATATCCAATTTTTTATTTCAGCAATTTAGCTCCTCTAAGTCAAAGCTTGAAGATTTCATGCAAGGATATTTCTCCTTTTTTAGGAAAATAGTTATTGAAGTACTTAAATGCAAACAGTCTACTTAATGCAGGACTATTTTGTAAAATAGAGACCTAGGGTTTCCTAGGATATAAAAAGAATGAGAGAAGAGAAGGGGGGCCAGCCAGCCAAGAGGAGAAAAACGCCCCCCTCCTCTAAGAAACTCGAAATTATGCATTCTTTTTTTTTTTTATTATTATTAGTTGTTCAACAAACATGCAAGGCTAAATACTTTTTCTTGGTTGCAAGGACACGGAAACCTTCAGATTTCAAGAACTGTGAGATTTATTTTACCTTTTCTTTTCAGTTTATATGATGAATATGTTTGTTCTCCTATGCTTATTTTCCTATGATTGTTTATTTTAATTGCTAGAGCGGACTCTAAGTTATTATTGTAGACAATCTATTGCTAAGTTTGATATCAAAACCGGAGTTGTGGTATATGAACTTGTGAAGCAACTGAGTTTAATAATTGTGGCGGATCTACGTTATTAATCTTAGAGAGAACATTCAATCAAATCAAACATAGACTGCGGACAATTATGTTTTCTTGATTAATTAACTTATCTAGCTCTTAAGGCTGCCATTGAATTAAATTACTAGTGCGGATACTGTGGTTGTTTGATGGTTAGGGTTAGTTATACGGCGGATCCGTTAACTAACCAATGTTAAGAAGAGATAAATATTCAGAATATAAATTGATGTTTCGTTTCCATGATCAGTTCTGATTTCTGTAGGTGGATGTGTGCTTGTGATCAAGGTTTGTTCTCTTGATAATTTTCTGATTTTATTAAATTTTGTTTGATAGTTTTCTGTTTTCTTTTGCTTTAGCCTAGATAACGTCCAAACCCCCCCAAATTGCATATCATCTAGCATAAAAATCTGACTTGAATCTTCCTCGTGGGATCGACCCCTTGCTTGCTCTATACTATCTTGTGTGTTGTGTTTGAAGCTAGGGTAATTAATTTGTGCGACCGCGACATCGCAATAGAGTTTGTAATGGAGTAAATGTGGGTGCTGATGTGGGATGTTTTAGTATTGGTATTGATGTGAAATATTCTAGTATGACAAGTCCAATAATGGTATGACACCTGAAACTAAATTTGTTTTTTGTGTATATGATGATGAGGTTGAAAAAACAATAAGGTGGTACTACTTTTTAGATTAAAAGATTTGGATTTAGATTTAGATTTCGATGATGATGAGTTCTGTAGAGGTGTAAATATGGGAGTTGTTGTGGGATGTTTTGGTGTTGATGTGGTTTGTTTTGGTGTTGGTAATGAAGTGAGTGCTGATGTTGGATGTTTTAGTGATGATGTTGGTGTAACTCTGGTGTTGATATGGAAGTTTCTAGTATTGGTGATGGTTTTAGTGCTGTTATTAGTGCTAAAATGGATATTGTTGCGGGTATTGCTGGTTGTAATAAGAGTAGTAATAGGGTTGAAGTTATCATTTTCAGTGTATATATGCAGGGTGTTAATGAAAATAAGAAAAATAATGAGGATGATGAAGAGGAAGAATATGATTACCATATCCTTTATGATGAGGAAGGATTTGAGTTTTTTAATGAAGTTGAAGATAAGTGGATTGACAACTTACAATGGGATACTTCTTTTAGTAAAATATGGATGATGTTTTAGACTATAAAAGTGAATGGAAGATAAGTAGTGATGATGATGTATATGTTAAAGATAATGAAAAATTTAAGAGTATTGATGAATATATGTAGGGGAGGAAAGTGGTAGAAGGAGTAAGAAAAAAAAAAGTTGATCTGACAACTAGTTTTAGATATACGAGATTTAAGGTTACAATTAGTAGATTCATTAATTTAGAATAATCTAAGATTTTCACCAATATCAATCATTTTAAACATGTGTTGATAGAGTATAAAGTGAAGCATGAATATCACCTAAAAAAATATATTAATAAAAAAAGGTTGCAATAACATATATGGGTGATGCTTATGTTTGGAGAATATATGTTTCTCTGTTTTCTGGTACTAACACATCCATGGTAAAGTTTTTGAAAGAAAAGCATAGTTGCATTCAACCTACAAATATAAGAGCTTTTAATTCAACATGGATAGGAATGAAGTTGCTACCAATAAATAGTGTTGACCTAAACATCTCAAATGAAACCTTAATATAATTTTGGAAGATAAGTTTAGGATTAAAACACACCAAATGCAATTATAGAGAGTTAGGAAATTTGGAGAAAGAGTTTGTTGAAGGAAGTCATAAGGAGTTTTTTAAGAGACACCCTAAATATTTCTAGTTGTTAAAGCAATATAATTTAGTTTTTAATGTGTTTTTAGGGTTTGACCCTAATTATAATTAGGAAGTGTATTTACCAAAGAAGTTTTAATGAGTTTCTATTTGTTTAAAAGTAATGAAGTATGGGTTTGTTAAAGGATTTAGGTCATTTATTAGGATAAATAAATTCCATCCCAAGGCTCCATATAGAGGAGTCTTATTATTGGTTGTGGCTTTGAATGACAATAATGGACTGTTTTCCATTATGTATATTGTTGTTGAATCTAAAAACAATGACATGATGATGTTTTTTATATGCAGTATATGGATCCATCAAGTATGTAATACATCATAGGCCATTTAATATAATGTATGACAAGAAAAAGGAAAATCTTGTTTTGTCTAACCATGATGATGCTGATGTTGTTTTTTTTTTTATCTAACTGAAATTTTTTTATTTTGTAGAGTCTATTAAAACTTATTGTGGAGATATTCTCGGAGGCAACACATAAACACTATTCAAGGCGTATTTATATCAATCTAAAGAAAAGAAAAAAGATTTAATGGCTTGAAACATAAGATATGATTTTGGGGTGCCTCAAAAGGTTACACAAATCTTAATTTTTGCAACTATATAAGGGATATGGACACTGAAACTTTAAATTGATTGAATAACATCTCTTGGGCTAGGCCTTTGTTTGACCATAAAGTTAAGATAGAAAATGTAATTAACAATTTGATACATTCATTTAATAGTTGGGTTCGACAATATAAGAGTATGCCAAATGTTATGTTAATAGGAAAAATTAGGATGAAACTTATGGCTAGGGTTCATGATAAATTTGCTTAAACTGCAAGTTGAGAAAACAAATCACACCTTATATCAGAAAGTTGATGGATAATTTTATAGAGAATGCAAGAACCATGAGAATGATTCCATCTAGTTCTGGTGAATATCAAGTCTATGAGGGCCAAACCAAACTTTGTATAGATTTGGAGAAAAAGCAGTGCTTTTATGGTGAATGGATAATGTCTGGAATTTCATACAAACATGTAGTCTATTATGTGCATAATAAAAGAATTAAGTTAGAAGATGTATGTCATATGTATTACACTATTGAAACATTTAGGAATATATACTTTGAGGTGATGTATCCATTACCAGAAGTTGATATGGATCGTAAAGAAAGAGATGTAATTGTTCTACTCCTAAACCTAAAAAAAATGGGGGTAGACCAAGGAAGAATATAAGAAGGGAAAAGGAAGAAGATTAACATGATTCTATAATGAAAAGGGCTTCCATATTTAGATGTAATATTTGTAAGTGATATTGTCATAATTCTAGGGCATACCGAAGAGATAGTGCTGAATAAATTGCTTGTGGCAATAGTGGTAGAGTATCTAGAATTAGGAGGAGATCCAATAGTGCTGCTAGGAGATCTAGGGGAAGTAGTATTGCTGGTAGAGGCTCAAGAGGTTCCAAAGATGGCGAAGGTGGCAAACGTAGTGCTAGTACATCCTCCTTTCAAATCTCAACACAAACATATGCAAGTATTTTAAATATGTTGATAGTTCTATTATTTTAATAAAAAAAATATATTAATTAATTAATTTTCTCTTAAATTGGATACTCGTACATTTACATTCTTTTAACCAAAGTAGTTACTTTGATTGAGGAATATAGAAGAAGACTAATGACTTTGAGCAATATATTGTTGCTATTTAACTTTTAATGTTTTTATTGTAATATAGATGCAATATATCTGGATCATTTATATTAAGGTGTTGTTCTTGTGAAGAATGCTTATTGTTAATGTTTTGTATTTTTGGAATATAAATGCTATGTTGTTGTTGTTAGAGTTGCTTTATGAATTCACTTGGCATATTAATGTTCTTGCATTTTTTAATAGTTAATAGTTGGAAATACATTGATTTTATTTCATTTGTTCAACATGAACAATATAATATTTATAGACATTAACATTGCACATATTAAATTAGTTACAAACAACAACTTGATATTTGCAAAACTAGCCTCTATATTATGATTCTTTATCCGAAATCTACATTGTTCATCATTCATTTTCTTCAATTCATCTTTTTTTTTTTAATTCATCTAGTATTCAGTTTCATTTATAGGTTTGCACAAACCAATGAAAGTATTATTGTATGACCTGTTTATTAGTGTATATACCTTGTAGCTAATCAATTGGTTATACATGACACTAACTTTGTTCATGTAAAATATATTTACTATTAATTAAGGATTTAATTATCTTTAATATTTATTTATGTTTAATTACTAAGTCTAGAGTAAGGATGAAATCCTTGGAATAAAAATGCTTTGCAAAAAAAATATTATAAAGTTATTATAATTTTGAGATTGTTATTGCATTAAAGCATTGTTTTTAAATATTCTTGGTCGATACTATGTTATAACTAGACATTAATTAGAGTCATTGAGATCGATACATATTATGTTTTTTCCTGTATAAAAGAAAATAGTTATTCTTATAAGTTAAGGTATAAAAGATACTTGGAATTAATATATAAATGTTTTTCATATGACATGTACACTAAATTGATCCGCATAAGGATACCATATGAAAAGATTACCTATATCTATGGAAAGAATCATGTGATAGTTGTGTAAGTGATTCTTATATTTGAGATCACTAAATTATCATATATAGGAAATGTTATTCTTTGATCTTGACTAAACAATATCATAATCAAGAGTAACAAACAGATAGATATTGGGTATAACATGAATTATTTGAAGGTATTTGAGTAATGAAGAAAGAATTCATCACTCTAGGTTAATTAGGGAAAATATTCCACAAGTTCTCGAATAATATTGATGAAGAAATCCTTACGCAAGGTGAGATGAAATTTGAAAAGATTTTCAAATCTTATTTAAAAGATCAATGATTATGGTTTTGAAAATAAACATGATTTGATAGAGCAGATACACTATATACTATAATGTCTAAATCAAAACATTTTTTATGAAGGGATAATAATTATACTGAGAAACTACTCACTAGAATGTTAGGTCAAATCAGTTATGAATTTCTTATTATACTTGATTTTTAAATATAAATAAATAAATTTGTTAAATTGATAATAAATTAAATTGTTTAATTTATTTAATCCTATTTGATTTAAGATTATAATTTATATTTAGACCAACATATTAGAGAACCTATTTGGTTACTCACATAGAACCATTGGTAAAAAATTAAACTAGCATGATTAATAAAATGTGACTTGATTGTAAATTTTTTTAGAAATTAAGAGCTACAACTTATTAAAAAATATAATATCATATATAAATTACATTCTTACTTTTAATTTCTTAAACTTATTTAGAATAAAATCATATATTTTTTTAATAATATGAGTGACCAAACAAGTTCCCAACACTAGAACCATGTTATTACAACCTCTATTTTACTTGTAAAATATCTATTTTTTATAATTAAATACTGAATTGTTTTTTTGTAAAACATATAACAATTATAATCCAAAAATAATAATATTATAAAGTTTGATCATAAAAGGATAAGAAACATTTATATTTCAAGTAAAACAATATTCTAAGCTTAATTAAAGTGGAGGTGTCCAAAATTATTAAATGCAACTATTTTTTTAAGAGGTCATTTATTAAGTAAATAAGTTAATAAATATAAAATAAAGTTATTTATGAAACACATTCCACATGTTCCAATTCTATATAAAAAAAGCAATTAATTTTAGCATATGAAAACGGTTAAAACTGAACTATAAATGTTGTTCACTCTCCAAAATAAATTTTAGTTATTAACTATTAAATTTCACTAATTAGAAACATTTTTTTTTATAAACTTTTAAAAGTTATAATTTTTTTTTATTAAAAACACATAAAAAATATTTCGTAACATATTAAAAAAAAACAACAAACTTTGGAGCAATAAAATATTCAAGTGAATTGTACTCTCCAATTAACTGATAATGGGCTTAAAAAAATTATGTTCTTATAAACCCAGAAATTAGAGGTTCAAGTGTTCTACTTTCAAATATCAAACTCTTAATCCATAACTTTAATTTGGGTAAATGACCTATCAAATTGAAGAACTCACAATATACTATAACCAAGTACCAAATTTCTACCATAACACTAATCAAAAGATTAGATTTTGGTCGCTCAAAGTTATTAACTCATTATCTTTTTTCTTTCAAATCCTTAATTTTACTAGCATCTTAAATTAATTTACCAAAAATATATAAAATCACTTTCAGTGGCTTCCTATCAATCTAACAATTTGTTTGGCAGTGTGGTTGCGGTTGCTTTTCAAATAGCTTTTCGTGCCAAAATGCATGCCAATAATGTTTTTTTATTTTTTAAAAATCATTTTTGATATCAGCACATCAAAATAATTTGAAAACACTAAAAACATATTAATTTCAAGTTAATAAAAAAATAAAAAATTTTCAAATTTTGTCAAAAGCGCTTTTGAAACGCAGAAACAAACAGGGCCTAAGACTTCATTAGTACAACACTCACACCTTAAAAACAAGGTTGGCAATTTTGTTTGCTAGAATGACCGATATACCTCATGCCATTTCAAAAAATAAAACAAAGTGGAACAAATTGGAAGGATGAGTGATTCTTGTTGAAGTTATCTAAACGAAACTTAGTCTTCTTGTTACTAGGTCGTTCTATCTTACCTATGGTTTTAGGCTTGACAACCTTCTAATGTTTCTGCTTGTGATAGTTTAATTTTATTCAGCTAGCCAAACTGGAATAAATCTCCTCTTTCAATCAACAAAAATGGAGTAAAAAACACGAATAAGTGGCTAAATGATTATAACATGTCAGAACTAGCTTTCAATTTGATAAGCATTGTGTAAAAAAGTTTTATTTTTTAATATAACATATGCAATTAATAATTATGTTAGAGTCTTAGCCTGGAAGACCACTTCTTGACATTTAGCTAAATGTGCAAAATGATTATTAATTCATTCCAATATAATGTATTTCATACAACTTATTCTTAGTTGTTCAAATGCTAATTCATCTCACACAATTTACCTTGTCAATTGCTTTTAGGATATGGTATCAAAGATCTTATCAGCATTCCCAACCTCAAGTCCATCTCGCCCGTGAAACTCTAATAAGAAAAATAGAACGTCAACATGAATAAAATTGATGACATTACTTAAAAATGATTAAAAATAAAATATTATAAAAACCTTAATTTCTAAATCTTTCTCAATAAAGACTCAATAAAGAGTTTTGGATATAGGAAAAAAATTGATAAAAGAAAATAAAAAGTTTTGGCTCTAGGTTAAATCTCTTCTTTGATTTTCTTATTCCTCTTTTTATTGATGTAGGTTTTGATTGTCTGACAAAATAAAACGTAAGTTACTATAAAATTTTACGATTGTCTGAAAAAATAGAGCGTAAGTTATTAGAAAATCTTACTTTTTAATTTTCTAAATTATTATGTAATTATTAATATAATCACTATTACTTATAGTACTCATAATTAATAAAAAGGCCCTAATAAAAAACTTAATTATATATATATATATATATATATATATATATATATATATTTTACACATGTTCAAGTAATTTTCCCATTAGTTATTACTAGGTTTCTTATCGCGCTACGCTGCCATTACACCAAAATATTTTTCAACTTAAAAAAATATATTCAAGTCACATAAAACTTTTTGATATTATCATTAAACTAGATCCAATGAGTTAAACTTGAAAACTCATTTAAAACTATATTTTATTGAATAATAAAATAAAAAAGACACTTGCAAAACCAATGATTAACTCAATATCTGGATGTTTTGTAAATTTCAAGCACTGTTTCCCAAACAAAAATCCATTATGGTTTGAAAAGAAAATTTTAAATAAAACATTCAAATAAAGTCTCAATATTTTATATATGATTAAAAGTTGGAAAAATGTTAAAACTCTAATAAAAAACTATAATATTATTTCAGAAATATGATAGAATTGAATATAATAATAATAAAAATTTAATAAAAATTCAATATTAAAAAATAAAATTAAAAAACATTAATAAAAAAAACAATCCTCGTACATGGGCATGAGTAGCCCAGGGCGCGTAACCTTTAAAATAAAACTTTGAAACCAGAGGAGTGAAAATTGAGGCCAAAGAAGTTTGAAACACTGTGGCAAGATCATGCGTTCCCTCTATGTATTAAACCCAACAAATCTAAACCAACGAGTCTTATCAATAGTTTCAAAATGCAATCATCTCAATCACCTTAAACAACTCCAATCCTTTTTGACAATCCTCGGTCACTCACAGACCAATTTCTACACTTTCAAACTGATTCGCTGTTGCCTTCTCCAACTCAACAACCTTTACTATGCTCGCTTCATTTTTAACAATTTCGAATTCCCCAACATCTACCTCTACACTGCTATGGTTACTGCTTATGCCTCTATACAAGACCATCAATCGTCTTTTGATTTGTTTCGTTTCATGCTTCGTAGAGGACACCCAAAACCAAACCATTTTTTGTTCCCTCATGTTTTGAAATATTGCCAAGTAACAAAATTTGTGCATGCCCAGATTGAGAAATTGGGTTTTGGACAATACCCAGTTGTGCAAACTGCCCTTATTGATTCTTACTCGAGGTCTGGTTATGATATTGGAATTGCGAGGCGGATGTTTGACGAAATGTCTGAGAGAAATGTTGTTTCATGGACTGCTATGATTTCTGGGTATACCAGACTTGGGGAGATTGAGAATGCTATTACGCTTTTTGATGAAATGCCTGAGAGGGATGTTCCTTCTTGGAATGCTGTAATTTCGGGTTGTGCGCAAAATGGGTTGTTTACCAGGGCTATTACGATTTTTAAGAAGATGGTGGGTCTTTCCCTGGAGGTACAGCATCGAGACATGAGGCCTAATCAGACGACTGTTGTCTGTGCACTTTCTGCCTGTGGTCACACTGGGATGCTTCATGTTGGGAAATGGATTCATGGTTATGTTTACAGGAATATGCGTAGTTCAGATTCGTTTGTGTTGAATGCTTTGGTGGATATGTATGGGAAATGTGGGTGTTTAAAAGAGGCAAAGAAGGTTTTTGACGCAACTTCAAAGAAAAGTTTGACATCTTGGAATTCAATGATTAATTGTTTAGCACTTCATGGACAAAGTGAGAGGGCTATTTGTGTGTTTGAGGAGATGTTGCATTATGTAGCCGATGTAAGACCAAATGAGATTACCTTTTTGGGGTTATTAAATGCTTGTACCCATGGAGGATTGGTTGAAAAGGGTCGTTTCTATTTCCAGATGATGACTCTAAATTACGGGATTGAACCTGAGATTGAGCATTATGGGTGCTTGATAGATATTCTTGGTCGAGCAGGAAGGTTGGAAGAAGCCTTGGAAGTTCTAAGGGAAATGAAGATTCAACCCGATGAGGTTGTTTGGGGCTCTTTGCTTAATGGATGTAAAATACATGGTCGTGCAGACTTGGCAGAGTTTGCAGTTAAAAAGCTGCTTGAAATTGATCCAAACAATGGAGGCTATGGTATAACGTTGGCAAATGTATATGGAAAGTTAGGGAAGTGGGATGATGTCCGCAGGGTGAGAAAGATGTTGAAGGAGCTAAATGTTCCTAAGACTCCAGGTTGCAGTTGGATTGAGGTTGATAACAAGGTTTCTCAGTTTCACTCTGTAGACAAATCACATCCCAGAGCAGAAGAAATTTACCAGATATTGGAAAATCTGGTTTACTTTAATTAGCCCAAGCTGCTGAAGTCCTACAAACACTAACTGAAAATAGGTAACCTGAATTTATTTCATTTTTAAATTTGAAATTCTAATTGTGTGTTGTATCATTTCTTAATCTGAAGTTTACTGTTCTATGAAGAAAGGAGTAAACATGAGCTCAATTGTCTGTCTTTGTTAGCCAATGTAACATCACTTCTAATAAAGCTATATCTAGAAATGAAGTATATGGCTTGATCTAGAGCTGAAAAAAAATGGTTGGTGCAATTTCATCTCTATATGAAGAGATTGACTAAAATGTTCTACTCGTTTAATAGTTCTAGACGCTTTTGTAATTAGAAAATTATAATGCCAATGAAAGGATAGGTTCTAAATTTTCCTTTTTCCTCTCTTGGTTTGGTCACTAAACTTAATTTGCCTTCATAATACTCGCTTGTCCTTGTGTTTTGACAGCTGAGGCTAGATCACATTTAGGCTATAAAATTGTTTGATTGTTCAATATGACCCTATAACCTAATCAATAGCATCGTGGAAAGATCCTTCTCGACTTTTCTAGTCCTGTATGTGACTATAAATGATATTTATTTAACAAGTTTAAAGAAATTTAAGAAGTCGCTCCAGAGGCTTTGTTTCTTTTCTCTTGCTTTTCTAAATGACAAGGGAAAATACGTAACATTAAACTAAAACAAGTTAGTCTTTTACTATGAATTCCCTATTCATTCTCTCACATTTCATTATTTATAGCACTATTTGCAACTTCTCATTCTTGGTCCTTTAAGTTTTAAATTTATTTTCATTTAGTTATCAATCCTTTTTTTCTTTTCGTTTAGCACTTCAAAGCATTGTTTTAAAACTTGAACCCACTTGACTAGTTTATCCAAGGCCTGAACAATACGGGTTGACCAAAAAAACCCTAAATGAATTTGCTCGTTTAAACCCGGGGAAACCTAGTGAGACCTAACTTAATTTTTGTTTTGTTTTAAAACATCATCATGTTGAATTAAGGATAAAAATCCCTAATTCCAAGGACAAACAACCACACAAGAGATTTCCTTCCGACTTCTTCTTCCTAATTCAAGCATCTTTTGCTCTCTAGTCCTCCCTTCAATTCAAGTTTTTTTTTTTTTTCTAATCCACACACATAATTTTTTCTTTATATGATCCAAGAAAAGGTTGAACAAGAAAATTCAGATTCCAACGTAATTGTGCATACCGTCTAATTTTACGCTATTGAGCATATCTTTTAATCCGACAATTGGATTGGACCGAAATATTACCATAAGTTTCTAGATATTATTTTACATTGAGTTAAAATTTCAAGTCAATCGCAATTCGAGAAAGTTTTGCAATACAAATTATAAAGATGCAATACAAATTTGTTATTTGTTGCCTTTTAACTTGTGAACTTTCTATTTGGAGATGATTTTTAGGCATAATGCAATGATTTTAGCAACTTATTTGTGGGAGGTTTTGTAAACCCCGAGAAAAAATAATAAATAAATAAATAAAAGTGAAGAAATTCATGCATATGATTAAATAAAAACAGAAATTCAGAAATTTTTGAATATAAATTTCCGGGCAAAATAATTCGAGACATTATAATAAACCCGGTACTGTTGAGGGTTGAATTTAATTGAAGAGAATAATACACTTAAAGGAAAAAGGGGGGGTCTAAATGCAAATAAGAGAAAATATAGAGTATAAATACTCTCTCCTCACCAAAAAAATCTATAGGAACTATAATGAGAGAAAATAGGGAGTTTTATACCTATTCTCGAGAAATCAAGAGAGAAACACTAAAATTTCAAGAACCCATCCAAGATTAAGAGCTTAAAGATGGGATAAACACTTGAGAGTAAAGGATTACCAAGAAATTGAACAAAAAGAAAAGACAGGAGGGAAATTGAACAAGAAGAAAAGAAAGGAGGGAGTTGAAAATCTTCAACTGGTTGAAGATCAAAATCTTAATTTGTACCGGGTAAGGTATTCTAAACATGATCTTAAAAAAATTCATTTTTCAATTCGATAAAGAATTGATGCCTTGATATTGAATCATAGGTTAGGGTTCTTAGACATAAATTGGGGAAAAAAATACTTATTGTTGAGATTAAGTTAATTCATGTGTGTGGTATGTAGTTTATGAAAGTATTGTGTGAAGGGGAGGGGGAGAGGAATCTGGACAGACTTGTCTCCTAACTTTCGATGAGATTTCGGGTAGGAGGATGAGGGGATTAGGATCGGGTTCCTCATAGAAATTGTAGATTTGAATGTTAGCTAACCAAGGAAACTGATCTTGCTCAATTTGGAAATGTAGAACTCCAGTTATGGGTTACCAACTGAGACTGAGTCGTGACTGATTATGTAGGGCAGTAGGACTAATTAGTAAATGAACAATTTTGACTATCTTGGAGGCAAAACTGGGTTCTCCTCCCTCAGAGAACTAGTAGCCTCGTGTCTTAACTTTCCAACGAGATCAATCTCAGTTAAAATGGAGTTTTAGAACTTTAGATATAGCTAAAAATCTGATGAGTGTTCAGACAGTAACAGTTGGAAATTGGACAGTAACAATTCAAAGTCAAACAGTAACAGTTCAAAGTCAGACAGTAACGGTTGGAAAAGTCAAACAGTAACAGTTCAAAGTCAGACAGTAACGGTTGGAAAAATCAAACAGTAACAGTTCAAAGTCAGACAGTAACGGTTGGAAAAGTCAAACAGTAACAGTTGGAAAAGTCAAATAGTAACAGTTCAAAGTCAGACAGTAACGGTTGGAAAAGTCAAACAGTAACAGTTCAAAGTCAGACAGTAACAATTCAAAGTCTGACAGTAATAGTTGGAAATTGGATAGTAACAGTTGGAAATTGGATAGTAACAGTTCAAAGTTAGACAATAACAGTAGACTTTCATGTGAATACTATAAATAAGAATATAAAATAATTGAGTCATACGAACACTTGTGTATTGAGATATTAACTCTGAAAATATACATGATATATGTATGTATGTGATTATGAGGAAATGAACATGTATAGAAAGTAACATATGAGTAATGGATGAATATGGATTCTCTATAATATTGGCTTGAAAGAATCATAACAAAAAAAAAAAAAAAATTCCTTGTGATTCAGGAGGAGCAACCAGGATTGGATCTTCTGTTAGGGGAGGTCGCGAGACAGACGAAGCAGGTGCGTGATTTTCCCTCCTATTTATACTTATACAATTTAGAATCCTTCTGGTGAATGCAATTATAATAAATATCGTGTTCAATGCAAATAAAACCTAGTATGATTGCCGGCTAATGGCTAAGATTGCCGGGATATGATTGACACGATTAGCTCCGGCTAATGGCATCCGTGATAGGATTGCCGGGATATGAATTGCCGGGATATGATTTACACGATTAGCTCCGGCTAATGACATCCGTGATAGGATTGCCGGGATATGATTCAAACGATTAGCTTCGGCTAATGGCATCCGTGATAGGATTGCCGGGATATGATTTACATGATTAGCTCCGGCTAATGGCATCCATGATAGGATTGCCGGGATATGAATTACAGGATTAAACCTTACAAGGTCACCCAGTTTATGCAAGTAAATAAGATTATTCAATTAAGAATATACAAATGAGTGTTAATTGGGTTTAAAAGATTTACAAGCAAAATATAAGTTCTTTGTTAGAATTCTCATGGATTTGATAGAAAATTAATACTTCATTCGTATTCATTACATGAGCATACATATATTCTTTATCAACATAATGGTATGTTTATTTATGTAACATGTCCATCAAACATTCAGGAAGATCGTTAGTTTAGGACTCTATTTTGTAAAGCTTATGTAAATATTTAACTTAAAAGAAAAGGGAATTAACGTGTATATGTAGTATACTTTTGTGCAAACCTTAATGTATTTATAAAGGTTCAGCTTAGCATGTAGTATTTTTAGTTATCTTGTAATTAACCATTTTGAAATATTTAAGAACACTTCTTATATTGTAAATACTTTCTTTGCATGTTAGTATTCATTTTCCTTTAAATTTTATGATATGATGTGTTGGACTATGTTCATATTGAACTTACTTGTAGGATATATATTTATATAGTGTGGATTGTATGAGGTGTGGAATTATGAGGCTTGATATAAGGTCCGGAATTAAGGGACCTTGTGATGATGGGTTGATTGAGTAAACTGATAGTAGTTGATAACTTGGGATGTCCTAAATGCAAACGAAACTCTGCCAATTTTTGAAAAAAAAAATAAAAATTTACCCTAAAATAAAGAGGATATGTTGGAATCTTTTAACATTGATCGAGTCGTACAGTTCAGACTATTACAAGTTTAGTTCTATAAGGAACTTTAATTAGTAACAACATAGTTTCCAAGTGCGGCAAATATTTTTTAATGTTTCAAAATTCTTTTGTTACAATGAGTCCTTGTCTATCTTAGCTACATAAGGAAAAGAAGACTAAAGTATTTAATGTCAGATTAATTTTGGGTGAATTGTTTTTTCGTATTAATCTGAATTATTCTAAGGTTTTATTTGTTGTTTTATTTTATTATTCGGATATTTATATTCAGTTTAGAGCTAGTGTTTTAGTTTGGATTTGTTTTAGTTCAAATCAATGTTTTACGATGTTTTTAGGCATAGGCTTGTGTTAGCTAATTATTAGCTTGAGCCCATTGATCCAATAATGGTTTATTAGGGTTATTTAGAAGAATTATATATTATTTTCTTTTTTGTAAAATTCAGCAGTCATGATGTTTTGAATAAACTTGTGTTTTGCATGATACAACACTTTTCTCTTTATTGAGATAAAGATCAACAACTAACTTATCCATGTATAAGTGACTTTGTGACATCTTTGTATATTTTAGGTTCTTGTTTCACTATAAACAATGGGTCTAGGTTCAATTTTCAATATTTTTGGTTTTTAGGTACAAGGTTATCTGTAGGTCTAGATTTCTCTGTCATAAACTTGATTTTTAGGTTTTTGGTTTTGTCATATGCTTTATTATGGGTTTCTGAATCTTTATATGCACGGGATTCACATAAGTTGATATAAAAGTTAGGCTTCAAAATCAAGTTATACCTTTATGAAATTTTGTTTTTTATATTTCGCTTTTAAATTTCTCTTTGATTTAAGTCTTCTACTGCTTTGCTTGTGACATCTACTATTACAAAACAAAATGTTGTTGTTTTCATTATTGCCCCTACATATCTGATGTAACCATATTATTCGATAGTTTCACCCACATTTAACTAGTGTTTTGCCTATGTTTTATGTATAAAATGCCTTGATATTCTTTGTTTTATGTTTTGAAGGCACCTTTAGATGAAAGATGCAAAAAAGGAGTAAATTGGAGGTAATTGGCAGATTTGACCCTCAGTCGATGTTTTGTGCAGAGCGTGAGTTCTAGAAGTCGAAATGAAGTGATTCCAGTGGCATTAGAAAGATAACATCCATACCTTTCTGGAAATATAAGTCAAGAAAAATAAAAATACAAAGATCATGGAAATCACATCCTTCAAAGTCAAAACTCGCATTCTGCCAGTGTTGACCTTTGTCCATTCAAAATTCAATATCTGGAGCTGTAGATATCCAATTGATGCAAACTCAATTGTTTTGGATTCCTGACTCAAATGCCTACAAACGCTCAAAATTTCAGCCACAAACGATGTCATATGAGGGAGATATTATTTTGCAAAGATGACAACTGAATTCTGCCAGCAAACAGGTTTCGTGAATAAACGAATCCAAATTACATCCCGAAGCATCAAAACCGGCATCCAAGTTTTAATTTCAGCAATTTAGCTCCTCAAGTAAATCAATCCAGAAGGTCAAGGAAGGCAGCCACCAACCTCAAGCCACCAACCTCAAACCACCAACCACAAACCAGCTGCCAGCCACCAGCCGCCAGCCGCCTTCACACTACCACCATCTCTTGATGTTCACACTTGAACTTTGAATTTTCTTACTTACAATTTGTGTATAAATAGGCAGCTAAGTTCATGATATTAAGAGAGCCAAGAGCCAAGAGAGAGGGAGAGGGAGTGCAGTAGAATCAAAGAAAGAAGGGTGGCAGCCATAAGAGAAGAAACACAAACTCTCCCCTCTACAAACTAGAAATAATGCTTTCTTTCATCTTTAGGAGTAGTTGTTCAATAGATATGCAAGGCTAAGCTCGTTTTCTTGGTTGCAAGGACGCAAACACCTTCAGATTTCAAGAACTGTGAGATTTATTCTTCCATTTATTTTCAGTTTGTATTATGAATAAGCATGTTTGTTTTCCTATGCATATTTTCTATGATTGTTTATCTTAATTGCTAGAGCGGACTCTAAGTTATTATTGTGAACAATCTATTGCTAAGTTTGATATCAAAACCGGAGTTATGGTATATAAACTTGTGAAGCAACTAAGCTTGATAATTGTAGCGGAACTACGTTATTAAACTTAGGGAGAACATTCGATCAAAGCAACACAAACTGACAACTTGGTTGTTAAGATTAATGAATTTATCTAGATCATAAGGCTGCCATTGGATTAAATCATTAGTGCGGACACTGTGATTGTTTGTTGGTTAGGGTTAGTTATACGGCGGATCCGTTAATTAACCAATGTTAAGAAAAGATAAAAATTCAGAATATAAGCTGAAGTTTCGTTTCAAGGATCGGTTCTGATTTCTGTAGGTGGATGTGTGCTTGCAACCAAGGTTTGTTTTCTTGATATATTTCAGTTTTAATTGATTTTGTTTGTTAGTTTAATTTCTACCATAGTTTAAGATCATTGCAAATCAAACCCCCCCAATTACATAACGTATAGCATAAAAATCTGAACTAAACCTTCCTCGTGGGATCGACCCCTTGCTTGCTCTATACTATCTTGTGTGTTGTGTTTGAAGCTAGGGTAATTAATTTGTGCGACCGCGACATCGCAACAAATTTTGGCGCCGTTGCCGGGGAAGTAATTTTAGTTAATTCTTGTGCTGTTATTTTTATTTGCTGTGATTGTTATTTATTTTTTCTAAAAAAAAAAAGAGATAGAATTTTTGCTTGCGGCGGTACTGTTCACTTACGACAGCGGTACTGTTCAAAACAGATTTTTTGGTGGAATTAGGTATCGGCCTTTTGTTTCCTGAAGGGAAACGACGTTCTGAACAAGAGTAGTGGTAAACCACTAGCCTCACCTTATCGAGGCCAAATTCCACTGTTTTCTAGGGTTTTTAGGCAGTTTTAGTTTTCTACCGTAGGATTTTCGTACAATTTGCATTGTTTTCAATCTCTTGTGTGATTGGTTTCTTTTGAGTTTTCTTGACGATTTATGCCTGTAACCCGTTCTACTAATCAAATTCAAGTGCAGTTGGATCTCGAAATAGAAAACACTTTACGCAGGTTACGAAAGGAAGCTCGCCTCAACACCATGGCTGTTGCACGACAACAAACACTCAAGGAGCTTGCTGCTCCTAACGTGGAAAATCAGCCACTGTGCATAAACGTCGACAATAATGTAAACTTTGAGCTCAAATCTGGTTTTATACATTTGCTACCAATATTCAATGGTCTTGCAGGAGAAGATCCTCATACTCATCTCAAGGAGTTCCATATGGTTTGCATTGGCATGAAACCGAATGGAGTTGACGAAGAACAGGTTAAGTTGAAAGCTTTCCATTTCTCTTTAAAAGGGGCAGCAAAGACATGGCTTTTCTCTATTCTCCCAGGTTCAATTGAAACTTGGAATGCCATGAAGAAGATTTTCCTTGAGAAGTACTTCCCAGCATCTCGAGTTGCCAACATAAGGAAAGAAATATGTGGGATTCGGCAATCTCATGGAGAGACACTCTCCGAATATTGGGAAAGATTTGAGCAACTCTGCATTCAATGTCCTCATCATCAAATACCTGATCAGCTACTCATTCAATATTTCTATGAAGGATTGATGCCTACTGACCGTAGTATCATTGATGCTGCAAGTGGAGGTGCATTGGTAGATAAGACACCCGAGGCTGCACGCCAATTGATCTCAAACATGGCAGCCAACTCGAAACAGTTTGGCACCCGTGGAGATTTCTCAAACAAACGAGTAAATGAGGTAAGTATTTCTAACCTTGAAAATAAAGTTAATGATCTTACTTCTCTTGTGCGTTCTTTGGCTTGTGGAAATGTACAACAGGTAAAAGTTTGTAGCATATGTTCCTTACAAGGACATGCCTCAGATATGTGCCCAACAATGCAAAAAGATTATATTAAACAGGCTAATGCAGTTGATGGAGCATTCAATGGACAACCCCAACGTAAATATGATCCCTTTTCCAACACATACAATCCTGGATGGAGAGATCATCCCAACTTACGATATGGGAACCCACCTCAACAAAGCAATCAAGGACGACAGTTCCATCCCCATGGATTTCAATCCCAACAGAATTATCAAGCAAGACAACCCCCTTCTCCATTCACAAACTCCAATGTTATGGGGTCGTCATCCAATGATGATCTTCGTGAGATGATGAAAACTTTGGCTTCTAACACTGTGACTTTACAACAAAATGTCATGTCTTTTCAACAGGAAACAAGGTCAAGTATTCACAACTTGGAAAAGCAAATGGGGCAAGTAGCTTCAAGTGTGGGGAAATTGGAAGCACAAATGAATGGAAAGTTACCCTCCCAAGCATTGAATCCAAAAAAGAATGTTAGTGCGATCATGCTGCGAAGTGGGAAAGAACTTGAAGAGCAAAGGTCGAAACAAATTGAGATTGAGAAAGAAGAAGAGATAGAAACCGAATTGAGTAGAAAGAAGAAACATCCTCCTCTTTCCCAAACTGAAACAATGACCATTACTCCGAAGGTAAGTCCTAACTCAATGAATTCCAGTTTTCAACTAATTCCACCCTTTCCTGTGAATTCTTCTAGGTCAAAGAAAGAGGACAAAGAAAAAGAGATTTTAGAGGTTTTCAAGAAAGTGGAACTCAACATTCCTTTGCTTGATGCTATCAAGCAAATTCCGAAGTATGCCAAATTCTTGAAGGAGTTTTGTACTACCAAGAGAGCTTTCAAACTGAAAGGTCACGAAACGGTAAGTATGGGTGAAGTTGTATCTGCTGTTGTTCAAAAGAATATGCCTTCGAAGCAAAAGGACCCAGGTGCGTTTACTATCCCATGTGTTATTGGTAATGCTAGTTTTAACAGGGCCTTATGTGATTTAGGTGCATCCATTAGTGTTATGCCTAAACAAGTTTATGATTCTCTTAGTCTTGAGCCTTTGAATAAAACTAGTATTGTTATACAACTTGCGGATCGTAGTTTTGTTTATCCACTTGGTGTGATAGAAGATGTCCTAGTCAAGATTGATAGTTTGGTTATTCCATGTGATTTTTATATTCTTGATATGGAACATGATTCTTGTGATTCATCAAACAACACTCCTATATTGTTTGGGAGACCATTTTTGAAAACTGCCAATGCAAAGATTGATTGTGGTAAGGATACTTTATCTATGGAGGTAGGAGATGAAAAAATAGAATTTAATTTTCATGATGCAATGACATATCCTTATAGCAATGTTTATTCTATCACATGCTATGACCAAGTTGATAAGTGTGTGCAGCAAGTTTGTGGATTAAGCGTAGCTTTGAGCTATGGCTATGATTTTACCAAGATAGAAGAGATGGAGAGGCATATATGTGTTCCCCAAAACGTGCACCAATCAGCATTGGCTTTGCAAGCTTTGCAAACTATCCTCCATGATGCAGGAGTCATTCCCCTCATCACGGACAGTGAATGGGTGGCGTCTATCCTTTTGGTACCCAAAAAGACTGGAACCACGTTTAAAGAGATACAGAAAGATGCTTATGAGAATGCAAGGATTTACAAAGAAAAGACTAAGAGTCTTCATGACCGAATGCTTACAAGAAAGGAGTTTCATGTTGGAGACAAAGTCTTTCTTTATCATTCGCGTTTGAAACTTTTTCCTGGAAAGTTACGCTCTCGTTGGATTGGACCATTTGTTGTTTCTAATGTTTTTCCTTATGGTGCAGTTGAAATTACAAGTTTAGAAACCAATAAAGTACTCAAGGTCAATGGGCATCGCTTGAAACCTTTCTATGAAGGTTGGACGGTAGAACTTACTGCTTCTATGGAGTTAGCTGAACCAATCTATGAAGAATGAGCATGCAGCATGTCGAGCCAATGACATAAAACAAAAGCGCTTACTGGGAGGCAACCCAGCACAAAAAAAAATCAGATTTGCTTTCTTTTTCCTTATCTTTTATTTTTCGCATTTTACTTTATCTTTGTCATTCTCTTATATTCCTTTTCTTTTATTTCAACATTGAGGACAATGTTGTGTTTTAAGTGTGGGGGTATTAAGAGAACTTTGGTTTTCTTTGTTATTTAAAAAAAAAAATTATGTTTGATCTTTAGAACTCCCATTGGTTTTTGAGAATATGAGTATTATGTATGAGAATTAGTTGAGATAGATGAAGATATAAATCAAATGAATGAGTGTGCATGAAAATTTTAAACATTTAATTGCTTTAAGGATTGACTTTGAGAATATGCCATGTTGACTTTATAGTGTTATACCAATGCAAGCTTTTTGAGCCTTCAACATTATATTCTTTGATTGTGCATTCTTTCAATGATATGTATCTCTAGAACTTGCTTCATATCTTGTTGAGATTACATTCACATTACATATATACATGAAAATGATAAAGGCATTAGGAATTTTAACCACTTGAACCAAAAAGCCAACCTAAAGCAAATTGTCCTTAGTAAACCCCTTTTGAGCTTGTTTATCTTTTCTTTGCTTTATCCATGTATAAGCCTTAACTTTTTATATATTTTCCTTTTCCCCTGGCCAAGGATTAGTAGAGCATATACTTGTGATATCTCATGGAATTATAGTTGGAAATAATGTGAAAAGAAAGAAGAAGTGATGCTTGATGAAAAGATGGGCAAAGTTGCCAAAGGTGACAAACAAGAAAAAGAAAAGAAAAGAAAAGAAAAACAAAGTATTCCTTTATGTTCTTAAGGTTTTATGTTGAAAGAGCTTGAAATCAAAAGAAGTTAAGCATTGGTGCTTAAAGATGGAAAATTTATGTGTTTTGATGGAATATCTTGTTTGAAATATCATTTTTCAGAATGCTCTACTTTCTTTGGTTTGAACCTTTCCTTTTACTTTCTTTTTCCTCACCTTACCCCTAGCCCCATTACAACCGGAAAATAAGACCTTTTGATTCATGCATTGCTTGTAATATGTTAGTAATGGAGATAAGATTGAAGAGCAAGCTTATGGTAGATTATATTCATTGATTGAATTTGAGAGATTTAAACACATAAGCCCTAAACACGTGAGTGTTGGAGTGTATATCAATGAGAGGACCTATCACTTTGGCATGACATAGATTTCATTTAAATCCTGACAATTAATTAAGCTTTGAAGTTTGCATGTAAATGAATTCAAGAAAATTTATACTCTGTATCCTTCTTGATTGTATTCTTGTTTATAATGCATATATTCTTGGACATTGATGGGAGATTAAGAGATTGATCATAGTTATTTTCAATTTGATTTTATCTATCCTTTCTCGAGGACGAGCAAGAGCTAAGTGTGGGGGTATTTGATGTAACCATATTATTCGATAGTTTCACCCACATTTAACTAGTGTTTTGCCTATGTTTTATGTATAAAATGCCTTGATATTCTTTGTTTTATGTTTTGAAGGCACCTTTAGATGAAAGATGCAAAAAAGGAGTAAATTGGAGGTAATTGGCAGATTTGACCCTCAGTCGATGTTTTGTGCAGAGCGTGAGTTCTAGAAGTCGAAATGAAGTGATTCCAGTGGCATTAGAAAGATAACATCCATACCTTTCTGGAAATATAAGTCAAGAAAAATAAAAATACAAAGATCATGGAAATCACATCCTTCAAAGTCAAAACTCGCATTCTGCCAGTGTTGACCTTTGTCCATTCAAAATTCAATATCTGGAGCTGTAGATATCCAATTGATGCAAACTCAATTGTTTTGGATTCCTGACTCAAATGCCTACAAACGCTCAAAATGTCAGCCACAAACGATGTCATATGAGGGAGATATTATTTTGCAAAGATGACAACTGAATTCTGCCAGCAAACAGGTTTCGTGAATAAACGAATCCAAATTACATCCCGAAGCATCAAAACCGGCATCCAAGTTTTAATTTCAGCAATTTAGCTCCTCAAGTAAATCAATCCAGAAGGTCAAGGAAGGCAGCCACCAACCTCAAGCCACCAACCTCAAACCACCAACCACAAACCAGCTGCCAGCCACCAGCCGCCAGCCGCCTTCACACTACCACCATCTCTTGATGTTCACACTTGAACTTTGAATTTTCTTACTTACAATTTGTGTATAAATAGGCAGCTAAGTTCATGATATTAAGAGAGCCAAGAGCCAAGAGAGAGGGAGAGGGAGTGCAGTAGAATCAAAGAAAGAAGGGTGGCAGCCATAAGAGAAGAAACACAAACTCTCCCCTCTACAAACTAGAAATAATGCTTTCTTTCATCTTTAGGAGTAGTTGTTCAATAGATATGCAAGGCTAAGCTCGTTTTCTTGGTTGCAAGGACGCAAACACCTTCAGATTTCAAGAACTGTGAGATTTATTCTTCCATTTATTTTCAGTTTGTATTATGAATAAGCATGTTTGTTTTCCTATGCATATTTTCTATGATTGTTTATCTTAATTGCTAGAGCGGACTCTAAGTTATTATTGTGAACAATCTATTGCTAAGTTTGATATCAAAACCGGAGTTATGGTATATAAACTTGTGAAGCAACTAAGCTTGATAATTGTAGCGGAACTACGTTATTAAACTTAGGGAGAACATTCGATCAAAGCAACACAAACTGACAACTTGGTTGTTAAGATTAATGAATTTATCTAGATCATAAGGCTGCCATTGGATTAAATCATTAGTGCGGACACTGTGATTGTTTGTTGGTTAGGGTTAGTTATACGGCGGATCCGTTAATTAACCAATGTTAAGAAAAGATAAAAATTCAGAATATAAGCTGAAGTTTCGTTTCAAGGATCGGTTCTGATTTCTGTAGGTGGATGTGTGCTTGCAACCAAGGTTTGTTTTCTTGATATATTTCAGTTTTAATTGATTTTGTTTGTTAGTTTAATTTCTACCATAGTTTAAGATCATTGCAAATCAAACCCCCCCAATTACATAACGTATAGCATAAAAATCTGAACTAAACCTTCCTCGTGGGATCGACCCCTTGCTTGCTCTATACTATCTTGTGTGTTGTGTTTGAAGCTAGGGTAATTAATTTGTGCGACCGCGACATCGCAACAATATCAGTAACATTAAATTAAAAAAAAAGACTATAAAAAGCTAAAGATCTAGTTTTGCCACGAAAAACACTAATACAAAGGAGATTAATTCAAACCATGGTGGAATTGTTTTAAAATTGAGATTCTAGGGTTTTTGGGTATAATAAAATCAAATACTAAATTTGGGGTCATTTGGACTTGTTTTGGTTTGCGTTTTAAATTTGGGTATTAAATTATGTTAATAGGTTTGATTTGTGTCAACTTATAAAACATGTTTTGTTATTGTTGAAATCGACCTAATTAGTATACTAAGGTTATATTTGAGATATTTGGGTGTTCGTAAAGTTATTTTCATTAGTTTTATATCTGTTTTATTTCATATCTTTAAAAACGTTCATATTTCATACGAATTTGTTTACTACTCGTGAAATCATAATTGTAGTTTTGTCTTTATTTTTTTCATATATTTTGAGAAGCTTGGAAATCATAGGCTTGAGGGAGTTAGGAGAGATGGGTAATTCAACTAAAGAGATGATTTGGATAGTTTTGGGTAATATAGTGGGGTAGATAGGAGTTTGGGTAGCATTAAGATGTAAATTTCTTAATTAGTTCATGAATTATGCCACTATGTGGTGAGATCACCTTGTGTTGAGTCATATAAGAAATTGTGAGAGGTTTGTTGAGACTCAAAAGAAGATTAAGGCTATTATAAGCAGATGATTTATTCTTAGTCATTATTATAGGGATTTGTACAAAAAATTACAGTTAATGAACTAAGAAACAAAGAATGTTGATGAGTACCATAAGAAGATGAAGATCGTGATGATTCATATTAATAAAGTGAAGAATAGAGAGGCCACTAAGGCGAGGTTTTTTAATGGGCTGAATCATAAGATCATAATATTATGTGGAGTTGGATGATATGGTGCACATGACAACAAAAATGGAGAGATAGCTCAAGCATAAGGATAGTTCATGACCAAGCTAATCGTTGGGATATCCATCACTTTGGAAACCTAATTGGAAGGCTAATATGGGGGTTACCCAATCTCAATCGAATGTAAGGGAAAGATCCAAAACTCCAGAAGAGAAGGGAATCTCCATTGATTGTAGAGGTAAAGTTGAAATTCCTACTTTTTGTAATTGTGACATGAAAAGTTGTTGTTGTTTGAGAGTTAGCCATGTTGCTTCGCAACGTCTAAATAAACGAGTTATGGTTATGAAGGCTTATGGTAAGGTTGTGATCAATGAGGAGGTTAATGATAAGGAGAAGATGTTGAGGATGCTAGGTGATTAGTTGAGTATCCTGTTGAGAGGGAGATGCTTGTGGTGAAATGAGAACTGGATTTGCTAGTTAGGGTGAGAGATTTGGAGGAGCAAGGAGAGAACATCTTTCATACAAGATGCTATATTCAAAATAAGATATGTAGTATGATAATTAATAATTAGAGTTGCATTAATGTGGCAAGTAATGATTTGGTGGATAAATTAAACTTGTATACTACAAAACACTCTATTCTATATATATTATAGTGGTTGAATGATTATGGAGAGATGAAAGTGCTTAAATAGATTTTAGTTGCATTTTCTATTATAAAGTATTGTGATGAGCCGTTATGTGTTGATGTGTCTATGCATGCTAGTCATTTGTTGTTGTGTAGGCCTTAACAATATGATCAAAAAGCTATGCTTGACGGGTTCAAGAATATATTTTCTTTTGTGAAAGATGGGAATCCTGTAGTTCTTATTTCTTTTACACCTAAGTAGGTTTATAAGGATTAATTAAATCTTAAAAGGGAGAACATAACTGAAAAAATGAGAGCTTGTATGTGAAGGAGAGGTTTATTTAGAATATTTTCTTTGCTAAAAAGATTATGCAAGGTTTTGATGGCGATCCTTTGTTTTGGGTTGATGGTGGTTTGTTGTCTTTAAAAGGTGTTCTTCATGTTATATATTCAATGACAAATCATCTTGAAGAGAGAGGGAATGATACAATCTAAGAAAATATTAAACATGAAAATTCAGATTCTAGTATAATTGTGCTTACTATCCAATTTATGCTATTGAGTATAATTCTCAATCTGATCGTTGGATCATATTGAAATTTTACCAGGAGTTCCAAACATAGTTTTCTACATTGAGTTAAAAGTTTAGATCAATTTCAGTTCGAGAAGGTATTGCAATTCAAGTCGGAAAATGCAATGTGAATTTTATTATTTATTGTCTTGTATTATGGACTTTCTATTTGAAAAGAATTATTTTCCTCATAATACAAGAATATTCAACAATTTATTTATGGGACTCTCTTAGTTCTAAAAGGATCTTTAATGAAAAATAATATATTTTCAAATGTAGCAAAGATTCCTTAATGTTTCAAAATCCTTTTTTAACAAGGATTCCTTATTTATCCTAGCTAAATAAGAAACAAAAGGTTAGAGTATTTAATGACAAATTAATTTTGGGTTGAATTATTTATTTGTATTAATCTGAATTATTTTCTGGTTTTATCAGTTGTTTCATTTCATTATTTAGATATTTACATTCAGTTTAGGACTAGTGTTCTAGTTTAGGTTTGTTTTGGTCTAGAATTAATATTTTAAGGTTGTTTTAGATATTAAGCTTATGCTTGCTGATTATTAGATTGGGCTCATTAGTTTGCAATCCAATATATTGTTTTCTTTGCTGTAAAATTCAGCTTCAGCAAACATGATATTTTGAATAAACTTGTGTTTTGTGTGATGCAACACTTTTCTTTTAATTTTAATTTAAGCTTGGATTACTTTTAATTTCGGGCAAATTAACTTCTCATTTTTTATTCTCTCCACAGGTTTCAACACACACAATTATTACAATGTTTTTTAGGTATTTTTGTTAAAGGCTTAAAGCCTTATTTTATTCTCTCTCTCTCTCTCTCTCTCTCTCTCTCTATATATATATATATATATATATATATATATATATATATATATATAACAATCTTTTATTGACCTATATAAGTGATGATTTCATTATGGAAAGTACATATAGGAGAAAAGATGAACAAATTGGAATAATGCGGCAACACACCTAAACAATAGATAAGTCTTCTTATATAAAACTTGATGCTGTGGACTTCAAGGTTCTTAAATTAGGTGAAGGGAGATTCTTTTGTTGCACCTGCTAGAGATTGTGGAAGGCTAGTAATGACTTGGTTTTCAATGATAGAAATTGTATTGTTTAAATCTAAAAGGATTTGAGGTGTTGTTTTTAATAAACTGTATTGGACTTGATATTGGAATTGTGTTATTGTTTATTAGTAGTTTGCACGGCCAAAAAAATACTTAATTTATATGACAAGAGAATTGAAAATAAGGTGTTCTGATGATACCAACATTAAGTTGGGTTCTTAATGTCTAAAAGAACTAAACTCTTTAATATCAATAATCCAATCTAAACATGTTGTTCTTGTCGCATGTGTGCGGCGTCGCGGTGAAAAATCCACTCTCATAAAGTGTATTCTATCTATCTGGAAAATATAAGGAGACAAGAATTCCTTGTTTTTTATCAGTGAAAAATTGGAATGGGAGTCGCCACCTAATATTTTGGTCACTAGGAATCCTAACTGGTCTCAGAGATCGGGCACGGGGACTGATTGTGTAAAGGGAAGGTATTAGCACCCTAAATACGCCCTACCTAAGAAAAGCTACATTGTTTGATAAAAAACTAAGGTGTTATTGCGTGTTCTAATTGTTAGTCTTCTTAAGGTTTAAGAAAAGTTCTCCTCGATAAGGTGATCCTTATCTTATCGGATAAAACTTAACCATTCTATGTCAACAAAATAAATACTTTTTTAATATCGGGAATACGTTTTACGTATAAATTTGTAATCTCAAATGCTAAAAGAAAATAAAATGATTTTTTTAGGAATTTTTGAAATATTGACCTAGTTCTCATGACTTTAATAAATTGGTTATTAAAGCTAAAATGCATGCTAAAACCTTTTTTTTTTTTGAAATTTTCTTCGTATGAAAATATGATATGATTTTTTTGAGAGACTTGGCCATATGCATGAAAACAAAAATATTTTTTTGTTTTTAAAATTTTTTTGCAATGTTTTGATGAAAACCAGATATTTTATTATTGGATTTGTATCTTTACGGTATAAAAATACAATCCAGTATTAAGCAAAATTAATAGAAACATACGCGAGAAAATTACAAATTTTTTCAAAAGAATTGTTTTTGAATTTTTTTTTGGATTGGACTGGACCTGGTTTAGAAAGAAACTTGGCCGAGATCGGCCCAAAGTAAAACCAGACCAGAACCGGCCGAAAAAGAAAACCTTCTTTCTACAAGGCTGGACTTAGCCCAACCGTGTGGACTGGACTACTAAAGTCCAGCCCAAGAAGATGGCTGGTTACTGTGTTGAGTATAATAACCAGTTATGGGTGTAGAATGACCGGAGATGGGTGTATGGGCATTCTAGTCTGGTATACTTGACGAAGTCCGACACTCTAAACTCCTTCGACACCACCATATTTGGAACTAAACAAACTTTAACTGCTATCACATGGTGAATCAGATTATTTCCTTCAACTGTTCTCAATCTTTCTTCTAGGCCAACCCATTTATCATGGCCCATGGGATTGGTAAACCTATTGTAAGAAGGTCCTTTTGTTGTTGGATTCACGGTGATATGAGCTTGACTTGGATAGACAGTAGTGAAAGGGACAAAATGATTCCCGGTTATTGAGTCTGCCCCTAAGTTCTGAGATGTGTGAGGGACGTGGATTGATGGTGTTTTCATAGGAGGTTGTGCATAAATCCCTTTTTCCATTCTTAGAGCTCAACATTTGTTTAAGCAGATCTGTAAGTCTAGCTACTTGACCTTTGATGCTCTCAATTTCATTTTGATAATAGGCCTCCAACTAAGCTTTTTCTTCATTTTCCATCTTTCAGGTGTAGCAAATCTTGGGTGGGGACCTATGTTTCAACCTGACAACATGTATGATAAATGTATGAGTATATTTCTATACGATGAGCTCGCCCTTCCAGGATTGACACATGGTCGTAACCCTTGCATGATGATACAAGAATTTTGATTCTTGCTCTACAGCCGAAATTTCTTGAGTAACGACCATTGTGTCAACCACAAGTCTTGAGTTTAAGATACTTCAGGAAGGGTTTACTTTGATGCAAAACAAAAGGTTAACACACACAATATAAGGACAGGTTCTATTCATTAAGTGAGACAAAAGGGTAAGTTGACTATCAAGTCTCAAAAAGGGTCTCATATCTGCCTAGTGACGATCTTCATAAAGATAGTATAAAAGCGTTGCGAGAAATGGTTAAGGCACGTATGCCCACCATTACCAAGCAGACACTCAAATATGAGTTGGGTGTTTCATGCATTTGAACCCTGACCAATAGTCATAGGGCAGATCGCTAATCCCCCACCTAACTTAGAATCTTGTGTGTGCTTTCCAAAAATTAAAGTATGTGATGCATGAGGCAGTTCTATACAATGCATGAACATATATGTACAAAAATTAAAGCGTGTAAGAAAATAAATAAAATAAGCTTATTAACAGAAAACACGCAAACCAAACAAAACACAAATATTAGACAAAAACAAAGCTTAGTCCACAAGGTCCCTAGTGGAGTCGCAATTTTGTTGCACGTGTGCGGCGTCACGGTGAAAAATCCACTCTCATAAAGTGTATTCTATCTATCTGGCAAATATGGGAAGACAAGAATTCCTTGTCTTTTATCAGTGAAAAATTAGAATGGGTGTCGCCACCTAGTATTTTTGGTCAGTAGGAACCCTAACTGGTCTCACAGATCGGGCACGGGGACTGATTGCGTAAAAGGAAGGTATTAGCACCCCAAATACGCCCTACCTAAAGTAAGTTGCATTGTTTGATTGTCTGATAAAAAATTAAGGTGTTATTGCGCGCTCTAATTGTTGGTCTTCCTAAGGTTTAAGAAAAGTTCTCCTCGGTAAGGAGATCCTTATCTTATCGGGTAAAACTTAATCGTTCTATGTCAACAAAAGAAATGCCTTTTTAATATCGGGAATATGTTTTACGTATAAATTCGTAATCTCAAATACTAAAAGAAAATAAAATGATTTTTTTTGAAATATTGGCTTCGTTCTCACGACTTTAATAAACTGGTTATTAAAGTCAAAATGCATGCTAAAACATTTTTTTAAAAAATTTTCTTTGTATGAAAATACGATATGATTTTTTTTAGAGACTTGGTCGTATGCATGAAAACAAAAACATTTTTTTGTTTTTTTAATTTGCAATGTTTTGATGAAAACCATATATTTTAATATCGGATTTGTATCTTTACAGTAAAAAAATACAATCTAGTATTAAGCAAAATTAATAGAAACATACGCGGGAAAATTACAATTTTTTTCAAAAGGATTGTTTTTGAATTTTTTTTTTGGACTGAGCCGGACTCGGTTCAGAAAGAAACTGGGCTGAGATCGACCCAAAATATAACCAGACCAGAACCGGCCCAAAAAGAAAACCTTCTTTCTACAAGGCTGGACTTAGCCCAACCGTGTGGACTGGACTACTAAAGTCCAGCCCGAGAAGATAACTGGTTATTGTGCTGAGCACAGTAACCAGTTAATTATAATTAGCTGGTTACTATGCGCAGCAAAATAACCGACTAATTATATTTCATTTGCTGCAGAACATGAATTGCTCATGTTCTGCATGCAAATGAAACAGACCAGCAAGACGGATTAGAGAAGGAAAGAAGATTACCTGGAGTGAAGGAGCGTGTTCGCTGTCGTTGGCGGTGGTTTGAGATAGCAAAAAAAATGATGGTGGCTGCTGCGGCGGTGATTGTTCTTCTTCTTCCTTGTGCAGAGGCTCAAGCCTTTGTTTTTTCCTTATCTCCTTTTGTTTTGATTGTTGTTCCCCCTGTCATTGTCTTTGTTTCGTTCCCCTTGTCCCCGTGTCTTCTCTCTTTCTGGTATGTTTTGTTTCTGTTTCTCTTCTCTCTCTCCCTCCTTTATTCTCCCCTGTTTTCCTTTGGTTCTCTCTATTTCTTTCTTTTTTCTTCGGTTTCTCTCTTCTATTCCTTCTGTTTTTTGTGTTTTTTTTCCTCTCCTTGGTTTTTCTTCCCCTTGTGTTCGATCCCTTCTCTAGCTTTTATAGCCAGAGAATGCATGTGTTTTCCATGATAATAAAGACATTCAGAACCGTTATTGCAGGAGTAATGGTAATGCTCGGCAATGGCAGGGGCGCCCGTTTTTTCTCTAGCTTTATAGCTGAATAAATGACATACGTTTCAGTAACGCATTGCATCGTGGGCAGTTGAGGCTAATTGTTTCTTCTTCTTCCTGCTGAAACAGCTTCCCTGGTATAATGAAGAAGGTGATGAACAATGTCCTTTGAAACGATGCTGTTTTGAGATGTGAAATGGCCATTTTTAGTTTGGTCACTCAAGTTCTGAAATTTTGTAGTCAAGTCCTTGGATGAATTGTAATTGGACCCCTGAACTTTAATTTTTTCCAAATAAAGCCTAAATTGACGTAAAAAAACAATTTTTCTTGCAATCAAACCCTCTATAAATTCAATTAAACCTTTAATAAAATTTAATTGAGTTCATAAACATATGATTTTGGACCTTTCTTTCTCAAATTGAATTTTCCTTGTTAATAGGGCTCTTATTAATAAAAAAATATACTGTCAAATTTAAATCCTTGCATTTT
This sequence comes from Populus trichocarpa, assembly GCF_000002775.5. NCBI lineage: Eukaryota > Viridiplantae > Streptophyta > Magnoliopsida > Malpighiales > Salicaceae > Populus > Populus trichocarpa. The sequence continues at coordinate 8,999,311 of NC_037297.2, read as the reverse complement.
TTGAACCTCCTCAATCAATTTCTAGCCATTTTATGGGCATTCCACCATCCTTTTCTCGTTGCTATTATATTTTGGATTTCTTCCAAATATCTTATGATATTTTTCTTTATTTTTTCATTTTTGCGTGGGAACCCAAAAATAGGTAACAACAGTTCTTTTATGTGAAGGAAACGTTGTACCATGTTTGCTTGTTGTTATTATTATTATTATTTGAAAAACAAGAATCAGCTAAATATTGTAATCCAATTTTACAATTTATTATAAGTCATTTCAATTGTTGTATTGTATTGAATTGTGTTATTGTTTTATAAATTAGAAGCCTTGGTATTGGATATGTGTTTTATATCAATGTTGAATTAAAAACTTTTTTTTTAGTTGACTTGGGACTTGGCCATTGCTCTGGATCAACCCTAGGATCAAATTTAATAATGATGCTTTAAAGTTATGCCTTTTTTGTCTTTTACTTTTTTTTCTCCCTATGGATTGTTTCTATCACGCACCAGAGCTGTTGAAGATTGTTTCGGGATTAAATGGCATGTTGCTTTTGCATGACAAGATTTTCATTTGTCATGAAAAACAAAATTAAAAGAATAAAGATTGAAACTAACAATGACAAAAACTAACACCTTATTTCCCATGTGTACTGGTCAAATGTTGTGTAGATCTACACTTTAATCCCTCAATTTTAAATTTCTGTAATATTTGGTCCCTTTTGGTTTTGGATTTTTTTTGTTTAGGTCCTATTTGTTTTTATGTTTCAATCCCTTGATCTTGAATGAGAGATAGAAAGTTATTGGAAACTTTAAGAAGAGAGAAAGCTCTCGGGTAGCTAGATAAGTCTCGAACTTTAATTTTTCTTACCTTTTAGTCCTTCTTTGATCTTGAAAAAGGAGAGAGAAATCATTTGAATTTCAAGAAGAGAGAAAGCTTTCAGGTGGTTGGATTTTGATCATCAATAACTTTAATTTTGGTGTCTATTAATTCATTTTTGAGAAGGGAACTTAATGGAGATGGTTTCCACCTTTGATGATGTCAAAAAAATAGATCGGAGCTCAAAAAGTTATTTTAATTTGATTTTGAGTTTTCTGGCTGATTGTAATGTGTTTTGTTGTGGGAAACAAGGTTATAAAGTTTCATTGGATATGTATATGTGTGTGTGTGTTTGGTGAAAAAATGATTAAAATCTAGGTGTTGTTTTTAATAAACTGTATTAAGATTCCTTTTTTAAAAAACCTAAAATCATGAGTGTGGCTTGGGCTTACATGCACACCTGAGTTTAAATTTAGGGCTAGGCATACCTATTCTTCTAACCCGCACGCTCCTAACCCTTGTATTTATTTTATTTTATTTTTGAATAATAAAAAGTTGTGTATTAATACTTTCTATGATTCACTTATCAAGATCCTTGAATAATGACTGCATGGTTTATTTATCCTAATTTGGCTTCACAAATAACAAAAACAATTATCACATAATAAAGTTACAGAAAACAATTTTTTTTTTTAAAAAATAATATTGAGTGAGGTAAAATCAAATCACGCATTAAGCGATTTTCATCCATATGTCAACATCCTTAAACAATGCTTAACAGTGGTTTATTTATCTTAGGTTGACTTTATGAATAACAAAAGAAAAAAAAACAAGTATTAACCAAAGAACTTGCAAAAAAAAAGAACATTAAAGGAAACACTTTTTTAAAAAAATTAACTTTTAATGTGGCAAAATCAAATATTTATCAAACAATTTTTCCTCCACGTGTCAACATCCTTGAATAACACCCAAACATGGTTCATTTATCCTGAGTTGAATTTATGAATAAATAGAAAAATCACCACGCAACATAATGAGTTAATATCATGTATACAAAACCCATGCACACAAAATCCACATAATTCAAATATCAAAATTCACAATAACTACCAATATGTTAAAACTTATATAAGATGAGTGGAAATTTTTCCGGGTTCAAAATTGTCCTTCATAAACTATGGGAATTGGCCAAAAGCTTCTGAAAATTGATGAGGTAATGTCAACACGTGCACCTTACCCGTTAGGGTCTATGAAGTGTGTTGTATATAAGGTGCATGCATCTTACGTGCCTCTCTAAACACTAAAAAAAAGAACAAAAAGAGTTTAATTTTATGTTGAATTTCAAGCACTATGTTTGGTGTCTATTATTTAGCCACAATTTAGAGCTTTGCTCAGGCAAATCAAAGAGGAAAGGAAGCTAGAGTGTTGATTTTTTGGATAGATGATATCATAATCCATTGTTACCCCTCAGATTTTCAAAAAAATATATTATAAAAGATAAAAACCTTTAAAAACATACTTTCATAGAAAACATTTCAAAGTTATTTTCAAATCAAACTTTCTAAATTTCTAAAAACAAGAATAATAAAAACAATGTGGGGTAATGAAATTAGACACGACAAAAGATTTTAAAATTAACTTATGATGCATTTAAGGGGTTTAATTGAAAGGAAGTTAAAGAAACAATGTTAAATCTGACTGAACTTGAGAGAAGTTAAATGACCAAAAACCAAAATGACAAGTTGGTATTACGTGAAAGGTTATATTAATCTAGTCAAGGGCTTAATTGAAGAAAAACAAAACTAAGATTGATAGCTAATTTGATTGAAATTAAAGAAATTAAAGAACCAAGGACCAAAAAATAAAAGAGAAAGAGTTTGAAGAATCTATTTGATTTCAACCAGGGATCAAATTGAGAAGAAATCTTGCAATTTGGCTTGATTTATTGTCAATCATACAAGTTAAAGGTGAAAGAGGATGAATCAAGTAAAACACGTTACAAATCAAGTATCCATTTAGACACCTCAAAATCTATCATTTTAATACCTCAAAATCAAATATTTATACCCTTTTTGTCTCCTTCCCATATTTTTTCAAAACCTCATCCATGCAATTATTTTGTTTCCTCTCCTTTATAACCCTAGCCCTCTTGATTCCTCTTTCTTATCATTCCATTGTAATTCCCCATCATCTACTTGAATCGTTTGCTCTGATTTTAAGATTGTTTGTTTCCTTAGTAACCACAACAAATCCCGTGCACCGTAACCCCTCTAACTGTACTTCACCGCTCAACATTTCTTTTAGAATGACAATTTTTTTTATTCTTTTGTGATGTTTATATTTCTTTATCAATGATGTTTTTGTTTTTTTTTTATCTATGATGTTTCTGTTATTCAAGGATTAAGACAACTATAAAATCTAAGAGGTGGTAAATTAGGTGTATCACTAATTTCTATTACTAATACAAATTACTTCAAGTAAAACATAATAACAAACAATATAATTAAAGTACTTAAAGTAAAGAGATAAAAGAGAGAATTTGCAAACTTGTTTTTTATGTGGTTCAACAAGCCTACATTCATACCTCAAGTACCAACCCGTATTTGAGTATTGTATTCCTTCACTAGTACAAGTTCAAGAGTGCAATAGCCACTTGATGAATCCACACCAAGATTTTTACACCACTTGAAGATATTTCATGTTCAAGATTTTTACACCACTTGAAGATATTTTCATTTTAAGATTTTTCCCACTTGAAGATATACTCTATTCAAGATTTTTTCTTGGTAAAATTACTTCACCAATATCAAGAGTTTTTACCTAACTCTGAAAGGTTTATAAGAGTGATTTTGTTATCACAACTAACTCTCTCAATAGAGTGGATAATATAGTTGAAAGTTCTAATATATCTAAATCTCACAAGATAACACTTATAGGATTTGAAGGTGTTTTAGTCTAGTGAGAATGAGATTGAATCCTAACCCTCTCAATTAGAGTATAATTAATGATTGATGATTTTGAAATGCTTTTACTCTTGGAGTAGCTTGCATATATATGATTGTTAAAAAATTAGTTGTTTATAGTCATTATAATCCCACTGACAACTCATATGATCGACTAGTTCCTGCAAAATTCTCAAATATTTATCACTGATGAATAAGTGGTCAACAGTTCATTTGGTCACAACAAATAGTCGACCAATTCATGCATAATTCTAGTTTTGATAAATTAAATCTTAGAACTGTCTATCTCAGATTATATCAAATTATTTATCAATTCTTTAATACATGCAAAGTGAAGTGTGTGAGTTCAATTCAATCGTGCTATCAAGTAGGATATAAATATTTATATTGAGCACTTAAAATGAACACTTAATCTAAGTCTTCACTTTGTTTTCTTTTTGGATTTTTTTGATGGATTTTCTCATGAAATCCATTATGCTTATTGATATGTTATTTGAATAAACCTGTTAAAAATTTATTCTTAACAAGATAGATTATTAGTCTATTTTTCATTTTATTGTTATCATCAAAATATATAAAAATATGAATATTTGACCGAAAGGTCAACAATCTCCCCTTTTTGATGAGTACAATAAATATATAACTTAGATATGAAAATATATCTCTCCCTATCTTTTGCAATGCAATATATAAGAGACTTAACAAATTTGCACAATCTAAGAAATGTGACAACAATTGAATGTTTAATAATGACATATGCATTTAGAAAATCATATCTCTCCCCCTAAATGCTTACATATGTTATTAATCACATTTCTCCCTTTTTTGCTATAAAATTCATATTTTTTCTCTCCCCTTTTGTCATCAACAAAAACATATATAATAGAGAGGAAATAAATAAATATATTATTGAAATCATAAACAAAAAATTCATTGCATAATCTCCAAAACACTATATTATCCATTACAAGGAGAAAATAAAAAAGATAAAACATAAAAACACAAAGCATATGCTCTAGTACATAATCTAAGGTGATGGATATTGAGAGAGAAGATTAGCCATCATGTTTTCGATATCTTTTATGTCACCGATCATTTTCTCTTGGGTAGCTAACTTGTGCAATTGAGTGTCTTTAAGATGATACATATTTGTCTCATAATGAGTAACATAGTTTTTCATCCTAGATGTCTAAGTACTAGTAAAAGCCTTTTCTAGAGAGGAAGTTGTTGGTGATGTCATAAACATTGCTTCAAATTCATCATCACTACCGACATTTTATTTATTTCTTTCTCATCATGCTTTTCCTCAACATGTGCTTGCATTTGGTCTTTTGAAACCCAAACACCATCCTCATTCAACACATACTTCATCTTGGTTAGGGTTCTATTATCAATTTCCATGAGCTTAGAATATGGATTCCAATCCATACCAATTAAGAGAATCCCAAAATGCTTAAATATAATTGTTAAAACTTGACCATAAAAAGATATTTTTGCTTTTGATCATGTGCCATGATCATATTCCTAATTATAATGTATGAAAGGTTAATTGGATGACCTCTAATCACATAATCGATCAAGCATATATTCGTAAAAATGACCTCATCATAATGCTCTTTCTTTGACAAATGTTATGTGTTATCTCTATGAAGTATCCTAAGTTGTGAAAGCAAATCTAGGCTTTTAATGTTAGTTCCATGTGAAAAATAATGCCTACCAGTATGCAAGACTATAGCTTCATCATATACAAATTCTTCAATGGTGGGTATTACTTTCATCTAAAAAATTCTAGGTTCTTCATTGCTAATACCCAAAATATCTGCAAATATTTTACAATCAAATTCAATATGTTTATCTCGCAAGTTACTGATAAACCTAGATTCAATATTAATCCTTATATTAGAAAGAAAAACATTTTAATCAACTTAGGATAAATAGGTTTCTTCAAATAGAATAATATTTTCTAACCCATATCCTTAAATATATAATCTATCCCGAAAGCACATAGATCATATCCTAGTTCTCTTTCTATAGTAATAGACCTATTATAGAGAGAGCTTAAAAACCTTTGAATATTTCACCTTGGTAGGAGGTTAGATCATTGACCCTTTTGCTCCTTGATTCGACGTCTCTTTGATATTTTCTAGGTGTTATGTCTCTTTAATCTTCAAGAAACAACAAAAAAATATGATTAATTTGGTGGGATTTGATGAAAATTTTAGAGAGAATTAGGTTTAGGGTTTGAGGGTTTTAAATTGGAGGTTTTCTGATTTTGTTTGAAAATGACAGATATATATAAACCGTTGAGCAATCGGTCGACCGATTACTATGGGTTAAGTTCAACTAATCGACTGGTTGAAATACAAGCTGAGAATTTCCTATAATTCTCTTTTGATCCGTTCTTTGCACTTAAAATGAAACCTTTCCATGTAAAAATTTATCCAAAAAATAAAGAAATCAAAGGGTCAAAATCTCAAAATATGGGTAGTAGCCTCATTGCCGGTCTTTTAGCTTAACTAGTCAGCTGATTGATCTTGTTGTATGAACCAGTCGATCAACTAGCTCAATTGGTCGGCTAGTTGAGCTGACCTTTATGAACTGATTGACCGGTTCATCTCAGACTTGGACATATAATAAAAATTATGGCAAAACAAATATTTCATGGATTTCATGCTTAAGGGGTATACATTTGATAACTTAAATATATCCAACTTATGTCCATTAATGTATATACGTAAAAAGATCACTTAAACATCTTTAACATGAATAAAACCTAAATTCCTTCTTACTTTACAAAAATCATTCTTACTTAAAGGCTTATCATACTTAACTCGCTTATCAAACTTTGCATTCGAATAACTAATCAAACTCATTTTGTTTCTTTTCGGATACCACCATCCTAAATTTATAGTACCATGCAAATAAAAGAAATGTTTTATGGAACTAACATTGATTCTTTAGGGAAAGCTTGAAAACTCGACATAGACATATACAAAACAAGATATTGGGTCTACTAGCAATTTAAGTATACGAGTGAACCAATCATACATTAATATATGATGATATTTACATTCTTACCATATTTATCCATATCATGTTTCGTTGATGTTTCTATAGGCATATCGGCTACTTTGATGTGTTCCATCCCAAGTCTTTTGGAGATCTTTGATGTACTTGTTTTAGTTGATGAAGAGACCATCTATCTCTTGTTGAGCAAGCACTATCAAAAAACCATTCTTCATACTTTCTTGGTTTCTACACACAAACATCAAGATGAGGTTTTTCATACTCGTACCTTCTTGGATCCTTAGTTCTTAGAAGTATTATAATTTTTTTCTTTCTTAATAGGACAAGCATAAATCAAATGACCTATAGCTCTACAATAATTGCATTTATGGTTAAGGTCATAGGGTTGTTTAGATTTAACAAAATGATTTTTTAAATACTTTTGGTTCTTTTTAGGTTGGTATCCGAAGAAACCTCTTGTGTTAAAAACACATCTTTGGCTTGAAAGCATTGTTTCTAGGATTTTAGAGCCTTGTGTGAATTTAGCTAAGGTTATGTTCAACTTTTCTACTGTTGCGATGTCGCGGTCACACAAATTAATTACCCTAACTTAAAACACACAAAATAGTATAGAGCAAGCAAGGGGTCGATCCCACAAGGAAGGTTTAGTTCAGATTTTTATGCTATACGTTATGCAATTGGGGGGGGGGTTTGATTTGCAATGATCTAAACTATGGTAGAAATTAAACTAACAAACAAAATCAATTGAAAATTGAAATATATCAAGAAAACAAACCTTGGTCGCAAGCACACATCCACCTACAAAAATCAGAACCGATCCTTGAAACGAAACTCCAGTTTATATTCTGAATTTTGATCTTTTCTTAACGTTAGTTAATTAACGGATCTGCCGTATAACTAGCCCTAACCAACAAACAATCACAGTATCCGTACTAATGATTTAATCTAATGGCAGCCTTAAGATCTAGATAAATTCCCTAAGTTTAATAACGTAGTTCCGCTACAATTATCAAGCTTAGTTGCTTCACAAGTTTATATACCATAACTCCGGTTTTGATATCAAACTTAGCAATAGATTGTTCACAATAATAACTTAGAGTCCGCTCTAGCAATTAAGATAAACAATTATAGGAAATATGAATAGGAAAACGAACATACTCATTCATAATACAAACTGAAAATAAATGGAAGAATAAATCTCACAGTTCTTGAAATCTGAAGGTTTTTATGTCCTTACAACCAAGAAAACGAGCTTAGCCTTGCATATCTATTGAACAACTACTCCTAAAGATAGAAGAATACATGATTTCTGATTTATAGAGGGGAGAGTTTGTGTTTCTTCTCTTATGGCTGCCACCCTTCTTTCTTTGATTCTACTGCACTCCCTCTCCCTCTCTCTTGGCTCTCTTAATAGCATAAACTCAGCTGCCTATTTATACATAAATTGTAAGTAAGAAAAATCAAAGTTCAAGTGTGAACATCAAGAGATGGTGGTAGTGTGAAGGTGGCTGACGGCTGGCGGCTGGCGGCTGGCGGCTGGCGGCTGGTTTGTGGTTGGTGGTTTGAGGTTGGTGGCTGCCTTCCCTGACCTTCTAGATTGAATTACTAGAGGAGCTAAATTGCTGAAATAAAAACTTGGATGTCGGTTTGGATGCTTCGGGATGTAATTTGGATTCGTTTCTTCACGAAACCTGTTTGCTGGCAGAATTCAGTTGTCATCTTGGAAAACTCATATCTTCCTCATATGACATCGTTTTTGGCTGAAATTTGGAGCGTTTGTAGGTCTTTGAGTCAGGAATCAATAAAATTGAGTTTGCATCAACTGGACTTCTGTAGCTCCAAATATTGAATTTTGAATGACCAAAGGTCAACATTGGCAGAATGCGAGATTTGACTTTGAAGGATGTGATTTCCATGCTCTTTGTCTTTTTATTTTTCTTGACTTATATTTCCAGAAAGGTATGGATGTTAGCTTTCTAATGCCACTGGAATCACTTCATTTCAACTTTTAGAGCTCACGCTCTGCACAAAACATCGACTGAGCATCAAATCTGCCAGTTACCTCCAATTTACTCCTTTTTTGCATCTTTCATCTAAAGGTGCCTTCAAAACATAAAACAAAGAATATCAAGGCAATTTATATAAATAATATAGGCAAAACACTAGTTAAATATGGGTGAAACTATCGAATAATATGGTTACATCATCTACCTTTTCTTTTAAGGATTTGTTTTTACTCTAAAGTTTATTCAACTTATTATCAATTACAATGTAATCTTTCCTTTTTAAAGATTTTTTTTTTCTACAAGTAAGCATGCATAGTTCTTTTTCAATATGCTATATTTTGAACTAGATTTCTTAAATTCATCATATAGATATTCTAAAGCATCATGCAACTTCTCATAAGTAGGGTTGGATTCATCATTCGAAGATTGTACCTTATTTTTGCTCTCGATTTCCATGAAGCACATGTTTGCCACGTACTCTTCTTTATCGCTTAAACTTGAGTATGATTCATCAGTCCATATAGCTTTCATTGTCCTCTTATGATGATGATTCTTTTTTTTTCCCGAAGAAATGGACAATTTACTTTGACGTGTCATCTTTTGTTGCACTTGAAACATTTAAAGACTTCCTTGCCTAGTTTTTCTTTATTTTCATCTTTCTTGAAGTTTAAGAATCTTTTATTTCCTTGCTTATTCATTAAGAAATTTCAGAATTTTGTTGTATTTTGGACATGTCCTCTTCAATGCCTTCATGATGATCAATATCATCATTATCATTGTGATGGACAATTTTGAATGCCGAATTTTTCTTTGAACTTTCTTCGAACTTTCTTCTTGTTATTGTTTCTCCATGGTAATCTCATGAGTCATTAAGGATCTAACGAGCTTTTCTAATGAAAGTTTGATGAGATCTTTAGCTTTTTGAATTGCCATTACTTTTTCTTCCTAGATCTTTGGTAGGAACTTATGAGTTTTGCTCACAATTTCTGTATTAGTATAAGTCTTACCAAGTGCATCCAAACTATTAGTAATGTTAGTCATTATTGTAAACATGCTAATTATAGAGTCATTAAAGAGCATTTTAAATAATTCATATTGTTGAACTAATGGTTATCAATTTAAGACTCTTTCACTTGGTTAGTTCCTTTTAAAGCATGCTAAATGTCTCTAGAATTCTTACATGATGTGATTCTATTAAATTCACTTCTACTCTATGCACAATATAAAGTGTTCATAGCTTTAACATCCATAGAAAGGAACTTTTGATTGTTATCCGTATATTCACTTCTAGCTTTAGGAATTTCAATACCTTATTCAACTTTAATAAGTCCATGAGGTCCATTCTTTATGGATAAACATAAATTTTAATCAATAGATTAAAGATATATAATCATTTTAACTTTCTAATATGTATAATCATTACCATAAAAAAAGGTGGCCTAGATATAGATGATCCTTCATTTTAGAGATTATAACTAGTGCTTGTCATTTTACTTAAAGTCTAAACAAACTTTATAAATGAGAACTAAGCTTTGATACCAATTGTTGTTTAAGGATTAAGGAAACTATAACACCTAAGAAGGGGGTGAATTAGGTGTATCATTAATTTCTATAAATAATGCAAATTAATTCAAGTTCAACATAATAACCAACAATATAATTAAATTAGTTAAAGTAAAGAAATAAGAGAGAGAATTTGCAAACTTGTTTTTAACATGGTTCGACAAGCCTATTACACACCTCAAATATCAACCCGTACTTAAGTATTGTATTTGTTCACTGGTCCAAGTTTAAGAGTACAATAATCACTTGATGAATTCACACCAAACATTTTACACAACTTGAAGATATTCTTTTTTCAAGATTTTTACACCACTTGAAGATATGCTTTCTTTAAGATTTTTTCCACTTGAAGATACATCTTCTTCAAGATTTTTTCTTGGTGAATTTATCTAATTCTTAAAGGTTTAAAAGAGTTATTTTGTTATTATAACTAACTCCCTCAATAGAGTGGATAATACAATTTAAAGTTCTAATATCTCTATATCTCATAAGATAACACATATAGGATTTGAAGGTGTTTAATTGTAGTTAGAATGAGATTAAATACTCTTGTACTAAATTATGAAGGTTTAATAGCACCAGTTAGAGTATAATCAAGTATTGATGATTTTGAAGTATTTATTTGGAATTCCTTGCTAAATTTGCAATTAAACAATATATATAAGAAAAACTAGGTGTTTATAGTCGTTATAATCCCACTAACGAGTCACATGGTCGATAAATTTAGATTGGTCAAGCTAATTAGTTTATCTGGTCCTGTAAAATTTCTAGATGTTTATCACTGATGAATAAACAGGCAACCAGTTTATTTGGTCACAACAAATAGCCGATCAATGTATGCAGAATCCTAGTTTTGATAGATTAAATTCTTAGAACCGTCTATCTTAAATTATATCAAATTATTTATTAATAATTTAATGCATATAGAATGAAGTGTGCGAGTTCATTTTAACTGTGCTATCAAGTGAGATATAAAGATTTATATTAAGCACTTAAAATGAACACTTAATCTAAGTCTTCACTTCGCTTCCTTCTTGGATTTTTTGATGGATTTCCTCGTGAAATCCATTATACTTATTGATATGTTATTTGAATAAACCTATTTAAAACTTATTCTTAACAAGACATATTATTAGTTCATTTTTTATTTTATTGGTATCATCAAAATATATAAAAACATGAATATTTGACCTAAAGGTTAACAATTCTTTTTGCATATTATCCTTGATGTTTCTGTTTTTGCTTGTTTAATGTGATTTTAGATGTTTGTGAACTTTATAGTGGAGTTTCTGTTGTTGACAAAGACTAAAAATGTTTGTGTGTCTCATTATGATTTTTTTCCAGTTTAAAAACACTCACTTTTGGAATGTCCTATTTCACCTTTTCCATTATTGTTGGTCCTGCATCTGTGAAGGTGAATTAGGGATATCTAATATAATAACTATGATGGTTTTCACTATGAAAACTTGAACTTTAATGTATTGAAGTTTCTTAATTGTGTTGAGGTTGCTAAAACATCTTCTTTAAGCATACTATTCATGGTTTGGTACTTTACTTTTCTGTGATTTTATCTTCTTACATTAGTCATTGTATTGTTTTATTCAACAATGTTTTCGTGAACTCTTAAATGCCCTTGTGAATACATCCTTAATTTATGATAAACATAACATGGTTATAGTTATCGTGTTTGATTTTATAGCTAAGAATGCATTTAGTTCTTATATGATTACAATGCTTCTATGTTTAGTTCTTTTAGTAAGTCGAGTCAAAACCTAACTAAAGAGGTTTTCTAAAAAACTTTTCTATCTTTCCAAGTGTGTTTCAAAGTCTTCTCAATTTTTATTGTTTTTTTTTTTTTTGCATTTAGGCCGAACCTCTCAAAGTTTGCATCTTGTTTCCTTGTTCATGTTTGCATTCATTATCTTCCTTAATGTTGCAATACCTATTCTTAATACATGAGCGAGCAACTTTTTCTGAGCAGCATGAACATGTGTTTATATTGTCATTTGACACAAATAACATAAGAAAATGATACCCTTACTCACGTGTGTGTCTATATATATATGTGTGTGTGTGTGTGTGTGTCTGCGCATTTTCTAGGTTAATGAGTCTTGTATTTTGGTTATAAGACTTATCCCTTGAGAGATTAATCTCACATTAAAATGCCTTGCTTTTAGCAAAGAAAAACATTTCAATATTTTTTCTAAACATTCATTTAGAAAAACAAAATCAAGGATTTCCTTTTTCATATAAAAAGCATTGATTCTTAATTCGTTACTCACCTACTATGTTTAGAGTAATTAAACCATAATAGGTCATTACTTTTGATATCAATTAGGGTAGTATATTTGTTACCTTTTGGTTTTAAAAATGAAACTTTCTTTTCAAAATGCATAAGTTTCCTGGTCCGATATCTATCAATAATTTCTAATATAATTGAAACTTCATAAGTCATTACTCTTAGGTGTCAATTAAGAGTAATAAAATGGTCCATTCATGTTTGATGTAACTGTCCTTTCAAACAATAATGTTAGCCATAATTAATAATGATTGTAATAATAAAATTTTGACTTTGAATAATTGTCCACTAATAATTTCTTTACATAATGAATTTTTATAGACTGATATGCATAGACATTTATTGGAAGTAATATAACGATAAAAGAAAACAATGAAAATATAAATATTTATATATTGGTATACTTCAAGTTAATTTAATCATCATAGGTCATTATCTTTAAACTATATAACTTCTAGTTTAATAAGGAATATCCATTTTGAATACCTCTAGATACGGCCTTTAGGTAAACAAACCATCAATCGGGTTATAGAAATCTTTTAGCAAAATTGTGTGTGATTTTCCATCAAGATAAATGAACCATTAATTATAGGTCATTATTCTAAAATTTATATTGAGCCTTAAGTTTAGGCCAAGGTCAACATGACCCATATAGGCATGCTTTATTATTCACTAAAGATGTTTGAAAGATCATCACTGATTATAAGCATCGATCGGTAATAAACAATCCAATTACATCACGTCAATTCACTAATTGCTTCTTAAATAAATGGTCTGTGAATGCGGTGGAGATTGTGATTGGTAGATTGAGACAGTTGATTTGGTGGTTGGTGAGGGAGGAGGAGATTGTTGTTACAGTGGGCAGTTGTTGCCGGATGGCTAGCGTGGTCTGTGAATGCGGTGGAGATTGTGGCTGTTGGTTAAAGGTTTTATGAGTTTGGTTTATGTGTTATGTAATGGAAGTTGTGAGCGACAATGAGTAGATTTTCGGTTAAGACAAGGTGTTTAAGGTGGCAGTGAGAAGGGTTGGAACATGATGTGTTTGAGAGAATGGTGTTTCTATCGACGAGGAGTTTTCGGAGGTGATTTGTCGACTGCAGAGGAAACAATGGCTGCATTGGTTTTTTTTTTTTGTTTTTTTTTTTTTGAGCGAGAATGCTATTTTCCTGCTTCTTCTTTTTAAAGTGACTTGTATAGGATTAGATAATCCTAATCCCTATTATTGTTGAGATCCTCGTTAAAATAAAATAAATGAAATTTGAAAAATAATATTAAATTTTTTTATATTATTTCTTGTGATTAGTGGTAAATTAAAATTTTCCTTGACTTGTAAAATCTTCCTACAATTTTTCGGTTCTGTTTGATTTTTTATTTATTTTTCTCATTTATTCATCATTTCAAGCCTTTATTAAATTAAATAAATAGCATCAAAAACGACTTTTAAAAAAGAATAAAAATACATTGAAAAATAGGGATATAAATAGATTGAGAACTCCGCAAGGATTATAAAAAGAAAAAAGAAACGGAGTTAGGAAGTATACGAATTTCTGATGCAGTAGATAGTTTGCCAACAAATGGTGATAAAGAGAAGCCATATATTATATTATATATATATATATAGATTATGAGTACCATAGATGGCATACGTACGTATTACATTAGTGCATCAAGTTGGAACATACAAAACAAAATCACACGATCGAAATGAAAAACATCCCTTATTTTCTCACAAACAAGCGTTGCCGATCTCAGGCCTCAATACATGAAAACATCTAGAGCTCTTGCTTTGCTTCATCACTCTTGAGCTTGGCTGGTTCTTCTCCCCCCTCAATGCTAACCACCGTAGGACCCTTGATTTTGTCAAGGGACAAATTGGAAAGTGACAAAATGAGAACCCCATTCTCAAGCTTAGCCTTCACAGAATCCAAGTCCACATTCTCTGGCAGCTTAAACTGCCTGATGAACTTGCCATACGATCTCTCTACTCTGTGCCAGTGATCCCCTTTTTTCTCTTCTTCTCTCTTCCTCTCTCCACTCACTCTCAACACCCTATTCTGGTCAATTTCAATCTTCACCTCCTCTTTCTTCATTCCTGGTACATCTAGCATGATAACATGACCCTCAGGTGTTTCTTTCCAGTCTACTCGGGCTGGAGAGAGTGCCACATGATCGTCCTTGTCGAACCCAAGTGGGATATGTTCCAAGACCCTGAAGGGGTCCGGTAAACGGTCAAGCCAGAAATCAGTCAGGAGACTCCCGGGACGGTCTGAAAATGGCAGGAGAGATGCATTAGAGAACCCAACAAGGCAGAGAACGAGCAGGACTGAGAAGGCAAGTGAGTGCTGCCTCATTTTTCTGTAACTTGTATTTTTGTTTGGTTTTTTTTTCAGAGGGTTTAAGGGACTGATACAACTTGCAAGAATGTGTTTTTGTTCCTGTCTGAAATGGAATGAGCCCATTCCCGGATTTATATAGGCTATAGTTATAGAGCATTGGTTCTTGAACATTCTGGGACTGAATTGTTTTTTTTTTTTTTTAGGAGATGGGGAAGGTTCGAGCCGCTTTGAGAGTAATAATTAACGATAAGCCATGAGGTGGCAAGCTGTGCTTAATTAAGCGGGACAGTTCCTACACGTTCCAGAGACTTCATGTGAATTCTTATTCTTGTATAGAAATTTCTCAGATTTTCGATAGTGGGTTTGTACATTTGTCGCAAGTTTATTTGTTTTTGTGTTTTAAATATATTTTTAATTAATTATTTATTTATTTTTTTGTTTTAGATTAATATTATTTTAATATTTTCAAATCATTTTATATATTATCAAAAATAATTTTAAAAAAATAAAAAATATTATTAAAAAAATATTTTAAAAAATAATCACAGCAAAATTCCAACGACACATGAAAACATGAAGAGCGTGTTTGACAGTGTAGTTGCGGGTGCTTTTCAAATAACTTTTCGTGCCAAAATACATGCCAATGATATTTTTTCATTTTTTAAAAATTATTTTTGACATCAGCACATCAAAACGATCCAAAATATACAAACCATATTAAATTTTAGTAAAAATTAAAATAAAATTCAAATTTTTTGGAAACGTAACCGCAGCCGCGTTCCTAAACGAGCCCGAAATGGTCATGGAGAGAGTCGGTCTCAGCCATTAAACATTGTGTTTTTACATGCACTCAAGTACGGTTTCCAGTAATTAATTGATTAAATAATTCACTTTACTATAGCCAAATTCGACATGACTGTGATGAAAGATACAGGCAGTAGGGGTGTTCACGGTTCGGTTCGGTTCGGTTTAGATCCAAAAAACCAACCGAACCGAATTACAGTATTTTTCTTAAAAATTAACCGAACCGGACCAAAAACCGGTTCAAACCGAACCGGTCTGGTTAAGTTAAATCCGGTTTTTTTAGGAAAAAACCGGGAAACCTAATCCCATCATATATGAGTTTTTTTTTTGTTAAATTGACTTAGCCTTTCATTAAATTAAGCTTTAAAATTTAAAGCAAACTGATGTTCAGCTTTTAAAAATTTACAATGTTCAGCTGAAGAACCAATCAAGCAGAGAGCAAATTACAGCTGAAGAACTCTCTCATAGATACCACAGAAACAAACCAAGAACCCCAGAAAAGCCTGCACAGTCAACACCAGTAACGCAAATAACAGAATCAAAGCCCACATCAGTAACATAATCAAAGCACACAGAAATGAGAAAACACTGAATTTATTACCAAGAATGGACAACCATAAAATCCCAAATTAACTTGAATGAAACAAGATTTTAACCAGATAACACAGAAATGAGAAAACAAGATTTTAACATAATCGAAGCATAAAAGTTAGAAACAGATGTTACAAGCACACAAAGGCCCGAATTAGCATAGGGTTAAACTTTACCTTGCCGTTTTTTCTCTAATGAAGGAGCCCTCTCCTTCTGCTGCAAGTATAGAGGAGGAGGATCGCGACGCCTTGCGTAGAAGTAAAGAGAGAAGCCAAGGAGATGGAGATGTGAGCTTTTGTTCGGCTAGAGAAGAGACAGATGCAAGAGGCAAAGTGGATGAAAGGGAAAGGAAGAAGAGAAAAGTTGTATGTGGTCTGGGCGGCGGCTTTGTGTTATGTTATTAGGGTTAGGTTAGAGAAGGAGATGCAGGAGGTAGAGTGGATGAAAGGGAAAGGAAGAAGAGAAAAATTGTCTCTGGCGGCTTTGTGTTAAGTTATTAGGGTTAGGCTTTGTGCAGTATTTATACCTCCTTTATTTTATTGTTGTTTCGGTTCGGTTCACCGGTTTTGGTTTTAAAATCGAAACCGAACCGAACCGGAAAGATTTCTAGTTTTAGTAATCGGTTTAATCGGTTTTTCATCTCGGTTCGGTTTTTTTGGTTAATTTTCCATCGGTTTTCTCGGTTTTTTCGGTTACTCAGTTTTTTTGAACACCCCTAACAGGCAGCACTCGTGAATCGACTCGAATTTAAATGGCAGCCCCTTCCAAGATGCGAGTTAGTAGCTTATATTTACTAGTGGTTTAGTATGTTTTTTAAAATATTTTTATTTAAAAATATATTAAAATAATATTTTTTATTTTTAAAAAAATATTTGTAATATTTGTTTATAAAAATAATTTAAAAACATTAAAAAATAATCTAAAATAAAAAACATTTAAAGTTTTTTAAAAATACTCTTGGACCATGAAAACAAAAATATCCCTAAAAACATTCTACTATGTTAGTGGTATTTTTCAGATATTATTTTGGCATTCAACTTAGCTTTTTCAAAACAAATTTAGAATTTTACAATATCTTTTAGAGTTTCCGGAAAAAATAAATTAATATTCTTAAAATTACTCAATTGGATATTGCTTCACCAATAAAAGAAATTGCAATTCTAAATGATGACTAAATTTCACAAGTAGCTGGTTAATTAATTCATGACCATGTCTAGTATAATTATGATTTGAATCGTTCAGTACATGGACTGCAAAACGACCATTTATTTATATATCTATACCTATCCATATATTTTTTTTAATATTTTGATAGGTATGGAATATAAATCCATTTTAATTGTTTACTTTTTTATTCTCTAAAAAGTTAGAACTAAGCCCATAAATGTTGTCATAGTAGTATGTCCGAGAAGACAATAAAATAATTGGTCTAGCTCGTATTCTGTAGGTAAAACTGGCTTAGATTCTGATAGAAAATCTATGAATACAAACATAATTATTAATAGAAAATTCCGTTAGTAATTTGAAGTGAATTTTATTGACCGAATATATTTAATTATTAATTTTATTAGTATTTGCTGACGGAATATTTCTGTCAATAAATAACGAGAGAATTATAGTCGGAATAAAAGGAATTTAAAAAACTCAAAAAGTACGATAACATATAATTTTTTATGGAAAATTTTACTGACAAAATTACAATTGGATTCAAACAGAAAAAGCCATATAAAATTGCCGACGGATTGACAAACAAAATAATTTCATTGGTAATTCCATTGGTAATAGTTAATATATGACCTGGCTGTCGACCGTCCCCTCTCCTATTTCTCCTTCTTCCCCTCTACAACTAAACAAACCCTCCCAAATTTGCAACTAACAACCCCCCTCCCCTCTCCCCACATCACCCCCAATCTCAACACAAGCCATCCTTCCTCGACTTTTCTAGTCACACCAACAATTTTATTGCGGATATTCTATTTTAAGTAACTAAATCTACTATTTTTTTTAATTTGAATACAATTTTGAAATGTTAATTTTTTTAATTGTATATTTTTGTTGTATATGTATTTTGTTTGGGTGTTTACTTGTTTTATTGTTTTTTCTCAAACAAACTTGTTGTATGGATACATGATTTTGTACATGTTATGGTTTGTTTTAGATTTTGTAAAATTGTATTTGTTTGTAAATTATTGAAACTTATGTTGAATTACCAACTAAGAAATGTTGTGATGATATAAATAATGACTTGTTTAACAGATATATTTTATATTTTATCAATTTTATTGTCGAGTTATAATTTCCGTAAATTAATGTGTACAAATTTGTATGGACGTAGATAATTGATAATGAATTAAGAGAAGTATGAAAGTAGGTTTATTATTTATTTGACGTAGTTAATTAATAAATATATATTGTTGTCATCATTATTTGACATCAATTATTTGATCATGTCAACTTGGAAACATTACCTTTGACCTAAGAAATTTGTGATTCATATCGATCACTAATCTTTGAGATAGTTGAAAAGTTAAGGTAAGTTGAATCGTATAAATGCTAAGTAGGTGGAACTTATTGAGATATTTTCATATATCATTAAATACAAGCAAGGTAAGAAAAATATAGTTGCATATGCATTATTGTAAAGGTATGTTCTTCTTCCAATATCAACTTACAACAACTAATTGATTTCTTAGGCATGATGGATTTTTATTTGAAGATAAAAGATTATGTGTGCCTAGTTGTTCAATGCTTGAATTGATTGTAAAGGAAGCTAATGGTGGCAGATTAATGGAACACTTTAAAATTACCTAGGTCAATGAAAGGAAGGGGCTCTCTATTTCTTGGTGTACGTAGATTTTCTAAGATGATACATTTCATATCTTGCCATAAAATTGATGATGCAATAAATATAGCAAATCTATTCTTTAGGGAAGTAGTTCAGTTACATGGTGTTTTAAGGAGCATTATATCG
Organism: Populus trichocarpa; assembly: GCF_000002775.5. Taxonomy (NCBI): domain Eukaryota; kingdom Viridiplantae; phylum Streptophyta; class Magnoliopsida; order Malpighiales; family Salicaceae; genus Populus; species Populus trichocarpa. The sequence goes on along the minus strand of NC_037297.2, from coordinate 8,979,941 downwards.
AGATATTAAGTTTTTGAGCTACTTTTGGAAAGTTTTGTGAGGTAAGTTAGGAACTAAAACTTTATTTTCTACTACTTGTCATCCATAAACAAATGATCAAATTAAAGTAGCAAACAAGACTTTAACTCGTTTATTAAGAGCTATTGTTCAAAAGAATATTAAAAAAATAGAAAAATTGTTTATCATTTATTGAATTTGTATATAATGAAGTGTGCATTCTACTAATTATTCCTCATTTAAGATTGTTTATGGTTTTAATCCTTTAACACCATTAGATTCAATTCCTTTATTTTTTGATGAAAGTGTTAGTTTTGATGGTAATTAAAAAGCATAAGTGGTGCAAGACTTACATGCAAAGATACACAAATAGATATAGAAAAAGAATGACCAATATGCATTCAAAGATAAAAGAGGACATAAATTAGTAAGGTTTTAAACCAGGAGGTTGGTTTTGGGTGTATATGAGGAAGGAAAGGTTTCATAAACAAAGGAGATTAAAATTGATGCCTTGAGGAGATGGTCCTTTTCAGATTATAGAGAGGATTAATAACAATGTCTATAAAGTGGATCTACCATGTTAGTATGGTGTTCGTGCTATATTTAATGTTTCTGACATCTCTTTATTTGATGTAGGTGATGATTTTGTTGCACTTATTGGAAAGAAGACTACATTTCCCCGCAGTCTCCATTGATGAATGCATTAAAACTTCATAAATAACATCCGAGCATAGGTCACAAGTTGAGTTCATGGTAGAGCAGAGATTCTTGTTATCAGTTTGTAGAAAACCGTAAACGATTCTTTGAGATTAGAAGATGAACAAATTCTCCTTAACACTATCAGACATTGGCAACTTTTGATTCGTCAAGAGAAAACCAGATTTGGGGAACCTATATTTCAAATTATGAGCATGCATGTTAAATGTATGAGCATGCTTTTATATGATGAACTCGCCCTTTAAAAGGGTGATACATGGTCGTAACTCTTGCATGATGAACAAGAATTTTGACTTTTGCCCAAACTCTACAATGAAAATTTCATGAGTGACAACCATTGTGCCACTTGTAAGTCCTGAACTCAAGATGCTTTATGACGAGCTTGCCTTGTGTAAGGATCATACACTCTAAAGGCATGTTCTAATCCTTTTACGTGAGACAGAGGGTAGGTTTATTACTTAGTCTCTAAAAAAGGGTCTCTTGTTATCCTAGTGATCACCCTTATGAAGGCAATATAGGGGCTCAATAGGTAATGGGATGGCACGTATACCAATCACTACTAGTTCAAGCATTAAAAAAAAAGTTTGATGGTTTTAAGAACTTAAACCTTGATTAAAAGTCATACGGTAAGTCGTTACTCCCCCACTTAACCTGAAGTTTCCATATACGTGCATTTCAAAATGATATATTACAAATAAACTAATGATGCATGAAAATATTCATCCATATCCAATATTCATGCACGGGCATAAGAAAATGCTAAAGCATAAATAAAATGAGACAAGCAAAATGCAAAAATTTAAACACATCAAAAACAAATAAACCACATAAAACACAAAGCGTAGTCCGATATTGTTACAAACAATATTCTCCCCAGCAGAGTAGTCATTCTATCACACGTGGACGTATGGTGTCGGGGCAGGTCAGTGAGTTGCCAACTAGTTATTTGGTTCAGGGTCGCTAGGAAACCCGAGTGTATTGATCTTCTAACACCCCCATCCTTCAAAACAGGTTAAGTATGAAATACTATAATAAGGTCACATCATTTGAATGAGTATGAGTATTCTATGTGACTCCTTTTTGTTGACCAAATTTTATATATATATAAAACGGATTCATACAAGGTTTATCAAAATTTCAGCAAAGTTTCCTTTATAAATGAGCATACCAAGTTTACCATATAAATCGTTCACCTTAGATCTCATTTCGGGTCATCTTGACCTCAAAGCATTCTCAACATCATATATACATTTCACTTTTCATTATCAGCATCATATACATTCACAAGAATATAACTCAAAATATGCGCTAGGAAAAGGAACCAATTAAATAACTTATACATGTTGGTCCAAGACAAATATATATGTAGTAGATTAGTTTAAACACACATATAAATTAGTTACGGAAAATACATAATTATCATCTTACATAAAGTATTTGTCTAAGGACTTCATTACATAAGACAAACATAGATAGAATAACATCATTACAAAAGGAAAGAGTTATTGTTTTTTTTTGTTTAAGTTACAAAATTTGATTACATGCACAACAAAAGTTTTGGTTGTCTTGAAGTCCGTCTATTGCCTAATTATCTGGTCCACTAATTTGCGAAGGTCCTATAACAAAGATTAATTAAGCAAACTTTTATATTACGAGTATAGTTGTACTTTTAAGTGTAACAAAAATAAAAGCACCCATTATTCTTATCAAATCTTATAAAAGTTTTCACGAATGATGATTTCATCTTCCACAATAATTACACCAAACATGTATGCACATACTCATAAATTAATTAACATGCAAAATTACCAAAATATTTACGAAGACTTCACCATAATAGTCTTTGTAATTCAATGGTTTCTAAAACCTTTGGAAAACACATCAACGTTTGGCTTTCGCTAATTGCGAAAGCAACTCAAATTTATTGGTTTCCAAAACTTCAAAAACAATCCCAACATTGACTTTTGCTCATCGCGAAAAACAACTTCAATTTTATTGGTTTTCGAATACTTCGAAAACAATTCCAACATTTGCTTCCGCTCATTGCAAAAGCAAATTCAATTTCATTGGTTTCTGAAACTTTAGAAACAATCTCAACATTGGCTTTCGCTCATTGCAAAAGCAATTCAATTTAATTGGTTTTCAAAATACTTCGGAAACAATCCCAACATTGCCTTTCTTTTATTCGGAAGCAATTCAAATTCATTGGTTTTTAAAATTTCAGAAACAATCCCAACATTGGCTTTCACTCATTGCAAAAGCAATTTAAATTCATTGATTTTCAAAACTTCAGAAATAATCCCAACAATTGGCTTTTGCTCATTACAACAGCAACTTAATTTCATTAATCCTCCCATCATATTCTTAATTCATCCACATTACTTTCATGTTTAGTATTCATCACTAATTCTAAAATTTAGATCTAACTTCATGAGTTAGAGGCAATTCAATTTCATTAATTTCCGATAACTTTAGAAACGATCTCTATATTGGTTTTTCACTCTTTAAAAAAACATGTCAATTACATCAATCTTACATCATAATCATAATTCATTCATAGTACTTTCATATTTCATTATTCATCATAAATTCAAAAATTTAGATTTAACTTCATAAATTGTAGATGAAATTTCACTTACCTCCTTCTCCGGTTGAGTGAGCTCCTCTGATAAAAGATACATCAGTAAATTCTTTAACAAGTTTACATACACATTCTTTACATAAGACATACTTCTTTTAATTTCATATCAAAACTCATTATGTTCTACAATACATGACAAAGCACTAGGACGCCACTTAGTGTTTCTCTCCCCTCTAGAGTTGTAGAACTCATTTTTATTTGGGCTTTATTTATTTGGAGAGGTAAGTTATAAATATACAACTTAGATGAGAGGGTTAAACTTAGTTATGCCATTTACACTTAAATTCATCGAAATACTATGGCACGCGGGTCTCTCCTATAACATATTGTCTGACCCTTCTCTAGTGTATTACCAATATCTAAAGTTATATAACTCCATATGGAGTAAGGTTTGTTCCTTGTAAAAGTTAACATCATTGAACACAATTTTCATGAAGACAATTACCCCAAATTTTCCTAGTGGTAAACCTAAAGTTTTGGTTTAAAGTCTGGTACACATTATGTCCAGAATTTTCCAGTCTGACCTGTCTTCAGGTTTTTGCCAATATCTAGAGTTCTACAGCTCTGATTTAAGTAATTCTAGTCCCTTTAAAAAGCTAACATCCAATTCTACAACTTTCATGTAGGGTAACATCCCAAATTCTATCTTTAACTAGATCAATTTCTGGTCACTTTTTAGCTAACAAACTGTCTAGATTTTTTATTTTATATGTCTAACACACAAACAATCATTTTCATGCATTTCTTCCCTTCTTTTATCAGTATCACATACAGAATATATCATTTCTACATCAATAATCACACATGGGATTTCAATCATTCAAAGATTAAGCTTCACAAGAGCATGCATCACAAGAATTTGTTTATGTGTTTGAGTTTCAACACACTGTAGTTTCTTGTATGATCTTACACTTGTTATTTTAACATGCATGCATTATTTAGCATCAAAAAGGTTTTCCCCCATTTCTTATTCAGATCTGGCTAAAGGCTTTCAAGCCTTCTCTTAATCATCTTTTTCATCATTTTTGTTTTTTTAAAAAACATTATCTAGCCTTCTTCATCTCTCATTCACACTTTATCCTTACCTTCCATCTACCTAGAAAATCCCTCATGAACCCTAATCTAAGAGCTAGCGTTTTTGTATAAAACTTATGCAAAGTATTGGAAATTAATCTAGGAGGATGTTAGGTTGTTTATAGTTGTGTTTTTGTTTTGCCTCTCAAAGCTCTCTCTTTTAAATTTTTTGGTCTCTCTTCACTTTCCTTCAGCTGCCGCTAGCCCTCTCACTTTTTCTTCCTAAATTTGCTTGGTTTCTGGTGTTTAATCTTCACTCAAACCCTTTATTTCCTCTCATAGATTTGATTGCATGTGTTTTCTTTACTAGTTTCTTTGAGAGGAGGTCTTGAAGAGAGAAAAATAACGTTTCTTTTCCTCCATTCCCTTCTGTTGTCAGCCCTTCTTTTCTTTCTAAGGATGATGGGTTCTCTCTCTCTCTCTCTCTCTCTCTCTCTCTCTCTCTCTCTCTCTCTCTCTCTCTTATTTTTGACCCTCACTTATTCATGCCTTTCAATTTAGTCCTCTCATCTTTTGCCTTTCCCACATTAGGTCTCAATTTCTCCTTATTCACTTATGTGTATTTCATACTTTAAGTTAGAGCTTTTGTATTTTACCATTGGGTTCTTCTTACTCAATCTCATGCATTCATGTTTTAGGGGTTTACATTCTCCCCCCTTTAGATTTTTCATCCCTGAAATTTCAAATGATGTACATGTGGTAGAGAACAATGTAGGATGCTTCCTCTTTATTTCTGACTTCCTCTCCCATGTTTCTTCTTCAAATTATGAGTTCATTCACAAGAGTTTTTATTAGCTGAACTTTCTTGTTCCTCAGTTCTTTCTCACTTCGATATAAGATCTTCACTGGCTTCACTTCTAACGTCAAATCTTCTTTTTTTTTCTATAGGAACTTGTGGTAGAAATTATGATGGATCAATTTCTGCTTACCTTAATTACTACACATTCAATACATTGTGTATTTTCTCCAAACAGGGAGGTAAACTTAATCGGTAAGCCACATGCCCAATTCTCTCCAAAATCTCAAATGAGCCAATATAAAGTGGGACAAGTTTTCCCTTCATTCCAAATTGGAAGATATGCTTTTATGGTGCCACCTTCAAGAATACCTTGTCTCCCCTTGAGAACTCAAGGGGTCTCCTCTTATTATCGGCATAACTCTTCTACCTATCCTAAGCTTCCTTCATTTTTTCTCTTATCACTCTCACCTTATTAGTGATGATTTGAACAAGTTCTGGTCCCAATAGTTTTCTTTCCCCAATTTCATCCCAATGCAAGGCCTCGTATGGTGCCATACCAATAGTAGCGTAGCATGTATTATTGTAAGTGAACTCCACCAAAGGTAAATTATCTTCCCAATATCCCTCAAATTCTAGAATGTATGCCCTCAATAGGTCTTCTAATATCTGAATGGTCATCTCTGATTAAACATCTGTTTGTGGATGCTACGTTATGCTTAATTTCAATCTTGTACCTATGGCATTTTGGAGACTAGGCCATAGTTTAGAAGTAAATCGTGGGTCCATGTCTGACACTATGGAAATTGGAATACCATTCAATCTAACCACCTTATTTACATATACCCTGGTCAGTTTATCTACCGAGTCCATCATCTTTACAGGTAGGACTACAATCACCCCCATTGCATCATTTCATTTCTTACTCTTCGATAGTTCTGTCACAAAATTCATTGTGATGTATTTCCACTTCCATTTAGGAATTGGAAGGGGTTGCAACCCATCTACAAGTATTTGATGTTCAATCTTTACTTGTTGACACAATGCACATTTAGCCATAAACTCCGCTATTTCATTTTTCATTTTGAGCCACCAATAAAAAATCTTCAAATATCTATACATCTTCGTACTACCCTGATGGATTACCAGTTTCGATTCATAGGCCTTCTTAAGTATTTCTTCCTTCAAATCCCTGTTATCGAGCAAATATATTATATTCCTCATCCTTATTATTCCATTTTCCGACATTCTAAATGGTGAATTCTTACTCCCCTCCATCTTGTCCTTCTCTCTAAGTACATTCACATCTCTCTCTTATTCTTCCTAAATTTTATCTCACAAAACTTGTTGAGCGCTTAAGTTAGCCAACAACGAATCCCATAAATAAGTCATATGGTTTGCCAATTAGACTTGTAAACTCTCTAACTCCAAAAGTTCCATATGGTTTCATACTATTAATCCATTTATCCTTTCCTTGCTTTTTTGGCTCAAGGCATCAGCTACGACATTTTCTTTTCCTAGTGATAATCGATTATGCAATCGTAATCTTTGATTAGTTCTACCCACCTTATCTGGCGTATGTGTTAATTCCTTCTACATCAACAAGTACTTAAGGCTTTTATGATCGGTAAATATCTGTACCTGAGCCCCGTACAAAATAATATATCCAAACCCGTAATGCAAATACAATTGTGGCTACTTCTAAATTGTGCATCAGATAATTTATCTCATGTGTTTTTAGTTGTCTGGAGGTGTAGGCAATTACATTGTGACACTGCATTAGTACACACCCCGACCTTTTCTTGGAAGTATCACTATATACTACAAACCTTTATGATCCCTCTAGGAGGGCCAACACTAGGCCAATGTCAATCTTTTCTTAATTTCTTGAAAACTCCCCTCGCACTCCTTTGTCCAATCGAACTTGACTCCCTTACGGATCATTTGGGTCATTGAGGAAGCAATCTTTGAAAATCTCTTTGATAGTACCCAACCAATCCTAAAAAGCTCTGAATCTCTATCATGTTTGTGGGATGTTCCCATTTCAAAACAACCTCTACTTTTTTAGGGTCCACATAGATCCCCTTATTAGATATAACATGGCCTAAAAACACCACTTTGGATAGCAAAAACTCACATTTGCTCAAATTCACATACAACTTATTTGTTCTCAATGTTTCCAACATTATCCTTAGATGTTGCTCATGCTCTTCGCGGAAGTGGGAGTAGACTAGGATCTCATTAATAAATACTACTACAAACTTATCCAGATACGGCTGAAAGACCTTGTTCATTATGTCTATAAACATTATTGGGGTATCTGTTAATCCAAAAGACATTACTAAGAACTTGTAGTGTCCATAACAAGTCTTGAAAGCCATATTTTGGATGTCTTGCTCTTTAGCTCTCATTTGGTGGTACCTCGATCTTAAATCAATCTTCAAAAACACTTGTGCCCTCTTTAGCTGGTCAAATAAGTCATCAATCCTGGGTAACAAATATTTATTTTTAACTGTCACTTTTTTCAACTATCGTTAATCTATGCATAATTGGAATATTCTATCTTTCTTCCTTACAAACAACATCGTGGTTTCCATGATGAGTTGTTAGGTCGGATAAATCCTTTCGCCAATAACTCTTGTAGTTAAGTCTTAAGATCTGCCAACATAACTCTTGTAGTTAAGTCTTAAGATCTGCCAACATAATTGGGGCTATCCTTTAAGGAGCTTGTGATACCAGGGTTGTACCCGAAAAAACTTCTATTGACACTTCAACCTCCCGTCCTGGAGGTAATCCAGACAAGTCTTCTAGAAATACTTTTGAAAATTCTTGTGCTATTGGGATTTTTGACAATCTCATTTCTTCACTCCTTATCTATTACATAGACGAGGTAGACCTCACCTCTTTTCCTCACTAGTTTTCTAGCAGTGAGTGTTAACACTAATCCCTCACACATTTCATTTCTTTCACCCTTAAATTTCACCTCCTTACCATCAAGTGTCCTAAAAGACACTACTTTAGTATGATAATTTGCATTAGCATGATATATGCAAAGCCAAGCCATCCCTAGGATCACATCAAAATCTTATATCTTTAAAGGAATTAGGTCTACCATCAATTCACACCCTCCTACATTCACTCGACACCCTCTATAGACATCATTTACTATTATCTCTTCCCCTAATAGAGTACAAATTATTAAACCCTTACTTAAACTTTCTACAGGTATTTGTAATTTGTTAACAAATGTTTATGCTATAAATGAATGTGTAGCCCCTGGGCATATTAGTACATAACCCTTAAAACCATCAATTAGAGTCATATCTGCCACTACTTCTGTCGATGCCCTGGCTGTCTGTTGGTTTAAATGGTACACTCTACCTGGGGTCTTGTCTAATCGACTCTGACCCCGACCCCGACCTCTACTCATACTCGCACCTGATTGAGCAAGCTGAATATATTCCTTGATTGGCCTATCTATAGTGATTGAATGTTGTTGGCTCTGAGCATGTGCTCGGTTAGGGAAATTTCTCCTAAAATACCCATACTCCAAACATAAATGACACCCATCCTCTAAATATTGACAATTCTTCAACCTATACCCTTTTTACTGATAAATGAAACTCTTTCCGGACGTAACCCTGCAATCTCTTAGATGGAAGTGGCTACAAACTCCACATCGTGAAAAGGAAAAAACTTTTCCATCCATAATGTTTGATGACCCACCACCCTGAGTCGACCCTAATCTACTACCACCAGTCCCATATGCAGCTCGGCATAACTGAGCATACCTGCTTAAAGATCCCCCGATGGAAAGGCTATCCCTTTTTCTATAACTCTGTGTTTGGGTTTTTCCACTACACCTTTTAAGGAAAAAAGGTCTGCTTAAGCCAAGAATAGGCTCCTTTCTTTTTATGTTCTCCGCTCCATCCTGTCTCCAAGTGTGAGGTTGTTCCTCGTTCAAAACTGACTCCAAAGTTTGTGCCACTTCTACCAACTCCCTCATGGTGTGAGGTTGGAAAGTTACCAATCCCTTTCTCAATTCTCTTTCGAGACCATCCCAAAATCTTTCAATTCAGTGTTATTCTGTAGGTAGTAGTTCAATGAAAAAAGTGGTAAGGTCTTGGAAACGTCTTTCATATTATCCCACAATCATGGTTACTTGCTTTAACCCTAAAAACTGTTGTTCCTTTCTTCTTTGATGTTGTCAGGAGTAGTATCTGACCTTAAACTCTCTACCAAAATCGACCCATTTAAGTGTTTCTCCTGGCCTACGGTTCCTCACTGCGGTCCACCAAGTCTGAACACTTTCAACCAACAGTTGTGGCACACAGTTTACTCTCATCTCTTCAAGCACCAGAACCTGAGTAAGCAACTCCTCTATCTTTTGAAACCATTATCCTGCAACTTTTGCATCCTCATCCCTCAAAAAAGGCCGACATCCCATATCCTTCATGTTCTTAACCCAATGGATAAAAGTATGAGTAGTCTCCCTATTGGTCGAACCTGTAGCCCTTGTTATACCTGACATAATAGCCTTGACCAGTTGTTTAAAATAAGTAGAGTCCGACAATAGAGGAGATGTCTTTGGTGGTGGTGCAGGAGGAGCCCTTTCTCGTTAAGTTGTCACTGATGGCGCCTCTCATTGTGGCATTTCTGAAGTAGAGGATAATATAATACCCCTCTGAATAGGTGGCTCTCTTGGTACCACCTGTTGTTGACTCTTCCGTGAATGGGATGTAGTGTCATCACTAGATCAACTTCATGATCCCCCACTTCATCATTATAATCTATTTGTTCTTGTCCTAAAAATGGCTCGACTATCATTCCTCTATGTGTACGTACCATCCTGAAACAAACATTTAGCTTCCTATCAATATCTAAAATAATCATCATTTTATTTGCACTTCATTTTATCACCACATCATTCCTAAAACCCTAACCAGGGCTCCGATACCAAAATTGTAACACCCTAATCCTTCAAAACAGGTTAAGTATGAAATATTATAATAAGGTCACATCATTCGACTGATTATACGTATTCTATGTGACTCATTTTCATTGGTCAATTTTTTTTTATATATAAAATGGATTCATACAAGGTTCACCAAAATATCTATCAAAATTTTAGCAGAGTTTCCTTTATAAATGTGCATACCAAGTTATCGACAATTACTTTCATTTCAAAATCTTTATAACCACATAGATCGTTCACCTTAGATCTCATTTCGTGTCATCTCGACCTCAAAAGCATTCTCAACGTCATATATATACATTTCACCTTTCATTATCAGCATCATATACATTCACAAGAATATAACTCAAAATATACACTAGGAAAAAGAACTTATTAAAGCACTTATACATGTTTAGATAACCCAATTTTGACCAATTTGCTTTTTTAATCTACTTTTAAGGGGGTTGAGATTTGAAATTAAAAGATCAGGGGCTTGATGTAAAATTTGGCAACTTCAAGGACCAAATTGAGAAAGTCATTCCTAGTCCAAAACAGCACTGTTTCAAACATGTGTTGTTTTCTTCCTCTTCCTCGGACACTGAAAGCCCTCCTACAAAGAAGGAAAGGAAATTGTGAAACACTGGCATCCCACTCCAACCAAAACACAAATTGCAAATCTTATCTTCATGAAGATTACTACCCCGGGGAGATAAGGATCGAACCTCAAGTGTCCAAGTCCCAGCAAAAAACCAACACCTCCCTCTTAGCCATGCTTATTGACAAGACCAAAGAGTTGATGTCTTATCCCAAGTGCAGAAGTGTCGAAGTAATAAATAACCCAGTAAGACTGGGGTTGAACCACAGGGAGATGAACTATATAAATTACAAATAATATTGTCGCACCTGGACATCGCGGCGACCTTAAAATTTTTCTTGATTATGGAAAAAGAACAGATATCTGGCATCTTGTTTTTTTAGAGAAAAGATCTCCTTTAAGGAGTTGCGACCTAGTATTACGGTCACTAGGAACCTTAACTGGTCAACAGAGATTCTATGGTACGGGACTGGTTGTGGCTAGGGAAGGTATTAGCACCCCTAACGCACCCTACCTGAGGTAAGCTGCATTGCTGGTTTTGTCTTAAATTGCTAAAAATTTGTTGATTTATGCTATGATGGTTTACTTGTAATATTCCTGACTCTGGCGTCAGTAAATAGTCAACTACGGATATTTCCAACTCTGGTGTTGGTAAATATTACGTAGCTATAAATTTAACTCAGTATTTTTATTTTTAACTCTAACATCAGTGAATAAACAAATAAAATAAATTTATTTTTATGCATGCATATATTTTTTTTGGGCTGGGCTAACCCAGCCAGCCCCACCCGGTCACTGGCCCAAGCAAGTGACCCGGCTGGGCAAACAACACGCGTGAGCTGGTTCACGCGTGTCTAAGTGTGAAGTGAATTAAAATTCACATGAACAGTATAGCATGAATTAAAACTGAAAAGCGAGAAGAGATGAAGAAAAACTTACCTGTGGTCTGCTGCTCCTGAAGATGAAGACGAAGTTGAGGGCGGTTGGTGCTCATTAGGGGCAGCTAGCATAGCAGTCACGAGGCCACCAGTGCTGGTGCCTGAATCACATCAAAGTAATCTGCCAGTCTTGCGTTTGCACCATCCAGCTTCTGGTGCAGCTGCGGGGTAAAGACGAAGACGATGGTGACGACCGGTTAGCTCTGGCCGGACGATGTCTTCACCCTCCTCGTTTCCTGTCTGTCTCGATGGTGATAAAGGCCTGAGGTGCTGCTGGTTGAATGGAAGCTCCCTCCTCTGTGTTTTCTCGTTTTCGTCTCTGTGTTGGGCTTGTTTGCCTTCCCTGTTCTGTTTTTCCTCTGTCCTCTTTTCTTGTTTCTGATTCTTTGTTCTGCTGCCTCTGGTTTTGGAGGCTGGTTGCTGAAGACTGTGACGACGATGGTCAATGCCGGTTCTCGTCTCTGCGCTTTCGTCCGCTAGTGTTTTTTCTCTGAATTTGCATCTCCTTTGCTCCTGGTTTTATATTCTGTCACCTTCAGTTCTGAGATGAAGGGACAAAGACGATGGTGGGGCTGATCCTCGTCTCTGTGTCGTTCCTCTGCTTTTCTCCCCTTCTCTGTTTCTCTGTTTTTTTTTTTTTCTGTGTTATTCGTTCTGTCTCCGTTCGTGCTTTCCCCTTTTTCTGTGGCCTTCTCTGGCTTTTATAAAGCCAGAGAATGGCCTTTCTTCACGTGTTCATGCCTCACGATTATGAGGCACGAACGCCTCTGTTTCTTTGAGAAGAAACAGGGGCAGAAAATTTGCTCTCTCCTGTCTTGTTCGTTTCCCTGTCCTTCTCCTGTTCTCCTCCCTGTTTTTTTTTCTTCTTTTTTTTTTCATCCGCCAGTTCCTCTCGCGCGCTCTCTCATCTTATCTGGCTTTATAGCCAGAGAATGCCAAGCATTTGAAACGGTCTTCAAGCCTTTACTCCAGAAACGGTTCCTGGGAAAGAAGGCGAAGAAGGCGATGAATAATCTTCTAAAAACGACGCCGTTTGTGTGATGGGAATAGCCATTTTCAATCTGATCACTGAAGTTCTGAAATCGTGTAATCAAGCCCCTGGGTAAATTGTAATTGGACCCTGTATTTCGGCGCCTTTTACATGCTAGTCCTTGGAATTTAATCTGTTGCAATTGTGCCCCCAATTAACCCCAAACTTTGGTATTTCTTCAATTAAGTCCCTGATTTCATTAATTAAATTAATTCCAAGCTCAATTAAGTCTCACGACTTATCAATTCTGCAATTAAACCCTTGATTTGATTAATTAAACTAGTTAGAAGTTTAATTAAATCTCTAAACTTCCAATCATGTTGCCCTTGACCCAAATTCATTCTTTATTTCATGTTTTATTTGTTTTTTTATCATCATTTTTCTTTTTCTTTTTTATTATCATTTTTCAGTAAATAATAATAGTAATAATAATAATTAAAATAAAAATGGTAAAAAATTGGGTTATGACAAATATATATATTTTATAAAACAAAGAGTTTATGAGAATTTTATGGGATATTAATGTAAGAATTAAACAATGATAAAACAATTGTCAAGGTTAGATGATCCACTAATGGTATTTCAAATAAGTATAGTATAAACTCTTTTTATTACTCAACTGGAAACCACACACAAAGAAGGTTCCAATCGGATTATAAATTGTTAACATGATTACATTAGTTATCTTATTCGAATAATGCTAATACTTGTAAATGTTATCAGGTATTCATGATGTTAATTTATGTTAACAACAAATCAAGTTCCTTTCATAGCACAGGTGTCGGTTATACCATACAGTTGGGCTATGAAAGTGCCAAGTATTTTTTGTAACAAGAGTTATACAACATAAATCTAGATTAGCCATTTAATAAACAAAGTATTAAGAGTGAATAAGATAACAAATACAAAACATGTTAGTATCAAACATTAAAGTCCATGTTGAGTTTATATTATATTTATTCTTACACCATTAGTGTATCCTTTTCACCTTGACATGATAAACTTAGCTAAACCTAATGTAGAAGAGGAACATAAATAAACAAGAGGAGAACATGATTATATAAGTATAGTAAATGAAATGAAAGGCATAAACAAGATATTAATGAAAGCAAAACTTAAGCATTACAAAAATATAAAGAAAGAGAGCAAGAACATGATCTTGATCTGAAAACCAAGATCCCTGAATGCATGGCAAATGCCTCCTTTTATAGGCCAAAATTCAGAACTATTGATTTGATGACTAATTGTTGAGTGGGTGGCCACCTCTTGACTTGGTAACACTCCTTATCTTCTTGTCTGCAGAAAACGTCATTGCTAGCATCAAAATTTGAACATATAGTCTTCATGAAAGTTCTAGAAAATTGTCTCAGCTTTCCAGCAAAATAAGAATCGGTGCATTTGGACTTCTAGAACTCAAGATATGGGCTGAACATTGAACAGTGTCTGGGCTACATGATAGATTCTGACTTCTCCGTTGTTGTTACCATTTGAACTCGAAAATGGCACTTTTAAATCTTGGACTCTCATGAAAGTTTTAGGCCTATATCTTAGCTTTCCATACATATAAACCAGACCTAAATCTAAGTTCTACAGCTCCAGTTAAGATCCGATAACTGAATAGTGTTCCAGTTTGGACTGAACCAGCATCTCTTTTTTTAAGCTTAGCCCTCTCTTTGTCTTCTCAATTTTAGTAGTTAAACTCATCAATCAATCATTTGATTTATGTGATAGGCCCGCATTTAAGATGAACATTTACCATAACATAAAGATATCTTATATTATTAGACATGTTATTATAAAACATGCTCTAGTTAAAGAGTTATTGATACTTTAAGTGCAAAATGATGATATAAAACCTTGATAAAATGCGCATTTAAATACTAATCACTTATCAAGAGAAAAGTCGTGCACGGAGGGAGGACCAGGGACGTTCCCTATAAATACAGATCTCCAGAGGAATAGGGGGAGGAAAAACAAAGAGCCTAAAAAAACAGAGGGAACAAATAGGAGGAAAATCGAGAGAAAAAGAGAACCAGACGGAAAAAAAAAAACAAACATAGAGAGGAGAAAAGACAGAAAACAAAGAAAGTATGATAGAAAGAAAGAGAACAAGGGAGGAAAGAGAGTAAGAAAAAAACCCCAGAAGAAACCATACAAATAAGAAGAACAAGATCAAGAAAGGAAAGAGAGTAGAAAGGAATCAAAAAAGAAAAGGTTGCCTTGCACTGCTTGGTTCTTGTTCAAAAAGTCTGCAAACCAGGTAAGCTTTTGTTCTCTCTCGTTTTGCATTTTAATTACATAGGTATTGTAGCAAGCGTGCGTGAACAGCTCACGCACGCTTGCTCTTTGGACCAGCCGGGTCACTAGCTTGGGCTAGTGACGAGGCTGGTCCGGATGGGTCCAGCCCAGCCCATACTGGTTGGGCTGGACCCAGCCCCAAAAAAAAGTTAAAAAAAAAGAGTAGGCCGGGTGTGGGCTTTATGCCCAGGCAGCCCAAATTGTGTTTACTAAGGGTGTGTTTGGCAAAACACACCCTTATGTCTTGATCATAATTTTTATGCTCATTCTAGTTTGATATTTGGCCAAATGAGCTTTTTTTCAATATTAGAAAATTCCAAAAATATTTGGGGATATTCGTTGATTTATTTATGGGCCCCTCGCACCTTGTTTTATATTTTTCCTTTGTGTTTTGTATTTTTTTCAGCTATGTGCTTAATCTGTGGACTATTACTGTTAAATGCAAATATGTTGTGCAATGCTTCTTTTTATTTCCATCTAAAAAGAGCAAATAATAATAAAGGATAAACAAAAAGAAAATGACAGAGAAATATTCTTCTTCAAATTCATTTTTTTGCAAAATTATTCACTGACGCTAGAGTCAGGAATATCACATTGTTTTGGGTTTGTGCAATATTTACCAACGCCAGAGTTGAAAATATTTGTAAAAACTGTTCATTGCCGCTAGAGTCAGGAACAAGATAGGAAGAATAAAAAAAGGAGAAAAAGAAAAAAAAAGAACATATTCTTAGCAATTGTAGACAAAATTAGCAATGCATTTTGCCTCAGGTTAAACGCTTAGGGGGTGATAACATCTTCCCTTTTTGCGTAACCAGTCCCATACCATTAGAATCTATGTTGACCAGTTAGGGTTTCTAGTGAGCATAATACTAGGTTGCGACTCCTTACACTAGACCGTTTCCACTTAAAGAACTAGATGCCAGATATTTGTTTCTTTTCCAATCAAGAAATTTTAATCGGTCATTGCGATGTCCGGGTGTGACACATGTTGGTCCCAAGACATATATGTATATATAAAGAGAGTAGATTACTCTAAACACACATAGAAATTAGTTACAAAAAATACATAATTATCATCTTACATAAAGTATTTGTCTCAGGACTTCATTACATAAGACAAACATAGATAGAATAACATCATTATGAAAGGAAAGAGTTATTGTTTTTTTTTTGTTTAAGTTACAAAATTTATTACATGCACAACAAAAGTTCCGGATGTCCTGAAGTCTGTCTATTGCCTAATTACTTGGTCCACTAATTTGCGAATGTCCTGCAACAAAGATAAATTAAGCAAAATTTCATATTACGAGCATAGTTTTACTTTTAAGTGTAACAAAAATGAGAGCACCTATTATTCCTATCAAATCTTATAGAAGTTTTCACGAATGATGATTTCATCTTCCACAATAATTACACCAAACATATATGCACATATTCATAAATTAATTAACATTCAAAATCACCAAAAATTTTGTGAAAACTTCACCATACTAGTCTTTGTAATTCAATGGTTTTTAAAACCTTTGGAAAACATCTCAACATTTGGCTTTTGCTCATTGTGAAATCAACTAAAATTCATTAGTTTCCAAAACTTTGGAAACAATCCCAACATTGACTTTTGCTTATTGTGAAAACAACTTCAATTTCATTGGTTTTCAAATACTTCAGAAACAACCCCAACATTGGCTTTCACTCATTATGAAAGCAAATTCAAATTCATTGGTTTCCAAAACTTCAGAAACAATCTCAACATTGGATTTCACACATTGCAAAAGCAATTCAATTTCATTGGTTTTCGAAATACTTCAGAAACAATCCCAACATTTGCTTTCTCTCATTGCGGAACCAACTCAAATTCATTAGTTTCTGAAACTTCAGAAACAATCCTAACATTGGCTTTCACTCATTGTGCTAGCAACTCAATTTCATTAATCCTCCCATCATATTCATAATTCATCCACATTACTTTCATGTTCAATATTCATCAATAATTCAAAAATTTATATCTAACTTTATAAGTTGGAGGCAATTTAATTTCATTCATTTCTGATAACTTTAGAAATGATCCTCATATTGGTTTTTTGCTCTTTACGAAAGCATTTCAATTACATCAATCTCACAACATAATCATAATTCATCCATATTACTTTCATACTTCAGTATTCATCATAAATTCAAAAATTCATATTTAACTTCATGCATTGTAGACTAAATTTCACTTACCTCCTTTTCTGGTCAAGTGAGCTCCTCCGATAGAAGATCCTGTATCCGGTGTTCCCCTTAAACCATACGAATATTTTTTGTTAGTACATTCTTTAACATGTTTATATAAACACAAGAAATACTTCATTTAACTTCATATCAAAACTCATGATGTTCTACAATACATGACAAAACACTAGGACGCCGCTTAGTGTTTCTTTCCTCTCTAGAGTTGTAGAACTCGTTTCTATTTGGGGTTTATTTTTAGGGTGAGGTAAGATATAAATATACAACTTAGATGAGAGGGTTAAACTTAGTTTTGTTGTTTACATGTTTAAATTCACCGAAATACTATGGCACTCGGGTTTGTCCTATAACATACAACCTGACCCTTTTCTAGTGTTTTAGCCATATCTGAAGTTATATAACTTCAAATGGAGTAAGGTTTGTTCCCTATAAAATTTAACATCATTGAACATAATTTTATACAGACATTTAACCTAAATTTTCCCATTTGTAAATCTAAATTTTTGGTTTAAAGTCTGGTGCACATTATGTCTAGAATTTTACAGTTTGGCCTATCTTTGGGGTTTTACCAATATCTAAAGTTATATAGCTCTGATTTAGTTCATTCTAGTCCCATTTAAAATTTAGCATCCAATTATACAATTTTCATAAAGGGAAACATCCAAAATTCTATTTTTAACAAGATAAAATGTCTTGTCACAAGTTAGCTAACAACATTGTCCAGATTTTCAATTTTGTATGTATAACACACAGACAATCATTTTCATGCATTTATTCCTTTTTTTTTTATCACTATTATATATAGAATATATCATTTCTACATAAATAATCACACATGGGATTTCAATCATTCAAAGATTAAGCTTCACAAGAGCATGCATCATAAGAATTTGTTTATGTGTTTGAGTTTCAGCACCTTGTAGTTTCTTGTATGATCTTACACTTGTTATTTTACCATGCATGCATAATTTAGCATCAAAAAGGTTTTCCCCCATTTCTTATTCAGATCTGGCTAAAGGCTTTCAAGCCTTCTCTTAATTATCTTTTTCATCATTGTTTTTTTTTTAAAAAAAACATCATCTAGCCTTCTTCATCTCTCATTCACACTTTATCCTTACCTTCCATCTACGCAGAAAATCCCTCATGAACCCAAATCTAAGAGCTAGTGTTTTTGAATAAAACTTGCCCAAAGTATTGGAAATTGATCTAGAAGGATGTTAGGTTGTTCCTAGCTATGTTTTTGTTTTGCCTCTCAAAGCTCTCTCTCTCAAATCTTTTGGTCTCTCTTCACTTTCCTTTAGTTGCCGCTAACCCTCTCACTTTTTCTTCCTAAATTTGTTTGGTTTCTGGTGTTTAATCTTCACTCAAACCCTTTATTTCCTCTCATAGATCTGATTGCATGTGTTTTCTCTACTTGTTTCTTTGAGAGGAGGTGTTGAAGAGAGAAAATGGCTTCTTTTCCTCCCTTCCCTTCTGTCGTCAGCCCTCCTTTTCGTCCTAGGGCTGACGGGTTTTCTCTCTCATTTTTTTTTGTTTTCATCTCTCTCTTATTCATGCCTTTTCAATTTAGTACTCTCATCTTTAGCCTTTCCCACATTAGGTCTCAATTTCTCCTTATTTAGTTATGTGTATTTCATATTTTAAGTTAGAGCTTTTGTATTTTACCAATGGGTTCCTCTCTATTTACTTAATCTCATGCATTCATGTTTTTGAGGTTTACAAATCTTATCAGAGATTCAAATGGTAAGAGACCGGTTGTGGCCAGGGAAGGTATTAGCACCCCTAGCACACCCTACATAAGGTAAGTTGCATTGTGTGGTTTGAATGTGGTTTAAAGATTTTGATGGGTTCCTAATCAGTGGTATATATATGGCATAGGATGAGAATTTTTTCGAATGAATAAATCTAGCATTTTGAATTTATTATGGGCTCATGTGCCCAAATAAATTCTTATAGACAAGTTTTCCGCAATTCATGTATTGCGATAAAAATACTCTCAATTAAAATTGGTGAATATTTAAAATAATAATGAGAATTTTTCTGCTCAACTCCTGACATTAAAATTGGTCCATCATTTATACTAGAATGTTGACCACTAATTCCATGAATTAAATTTTGTAGAGGTTATTGAAATAAAGACCACGTTCTCATGGATCCAATAAAATGATTATTAAATCCAAAATGCATGCTAATATATATTTTGTAAAAATGCCAAAACACAACATGTATTTTTATATATCTATATTTTAAGCAAAAAGATGATTTTTTTTTTAATTTTTGAGAGAATTGGCCGTATGTAATACGCAAAAAGACACTTTTTTATTTTATTATTATTTATTATATTTTTTTTGTTTTTTCGAAAGCCATGTTGGCCAAAAAAAAACAATTTTTCTTGAAATAAAAACTACCAAAAACAAGCCTAAAGGGTGTTTGCCAAACACACCCTTAAACCAAAGAAAACTTGACAAAAAAAAAAAAAAACCAAACCAAACAAGGGCTAAGAACTGACTCGATTTTGACCTGACTGGATTGATCCAAAAACAAACAAAATAAGGACTCAAACCCAAAATAGATTCAACATATGATCAAACATAGAAAGAATGAAGAACACCAAAAACATTCAAAGGTAAACCCAGCAACACAAACATCAAACCATACTAGATTTCAAGCAATAAAAGGAAAGGTTTATTGTAGCATCAACTGCTCAAATGTCTTTGCGAAGATGGACATACCTCTGCAACTCAAGTTTGCTTAACAGCATCTGCCAAGTTCCAGACTTGTTGCCTCGACTCCATTAAATCCAATGCAACCATTGTTTTTCTAGGTGGTAATCTCGACAAGAGATGTTAATATCATGGTGGGGTCTTGGGCCATTCATTTGAATGGTGAGCAAGAAGCGAATTGAGTTTTCAAAAGATGATGTCATCGGCCATATTGTCACCACAACATCCTCAAAATGACAAATGATCGAAAATGCTTGGCAAACACAGATATTGCCAGAAAGGTTGATCCAAGAAGGGTGTTAAATTGTCAGTTATTTTGTTATGGAGTTTTATCATTCTACATTTTGTTTTGGGATCACGTCTTATCCTTTAACAAAAACATGTTTTTTCCTTGTCTCTTTGTTGTTCTGAAAGCATGAGATGTTTATTTCAATGCGTATTTTGATAAAATTTTTTGATCAAACTCCAACACGTAAAATTAAGGCTAATCAATCCTAAAAGATTAAAAGTCTTTTGATTACAGAAATGACTTAATGTGTGTTGAAATGACATGAGATGACCAAACAATTTTGAACTCATACATGAAACTGAACCACAAACCATATAACTAGGTTTTAGTAGTATGCATAATGACATGAGTGGATTCGGTAGTTATGGACTCGTGAATCATGCTTCTTATAAGTCCAAATCATTACACTAGACAAAGTCAAAATTTATCGGTTCTAACCGACCTTGCTTGAAATGAGAAAATGTCATCTTTGATATCCCTTCACTTTCTAAAGGTTATATCCCTTGTATCCCATTTTGAGCCTGATAGAATATTTCTTTTTAAAAGAAACCCTAACCATGATCACACCCCACACTGGGGGCAAATGAGAGATATTTTGAAGACACTAATAGAATCAATTTGTAAAAGAAAGGCTTAGAACAAAAGTCTAATGATTGAGAAAGGGCTAGAAGAAGAAAAGTCATAGATTGAGGGCCATCCAAAGAAACTTTGAGGAAGGCTATGTAAAAGCAAAAAAAAAAAGGTGGAAAGGAAGGACAATGCCTATCAATTCTAAGAGGGGCAAAATAGGTTTCAATTGAAGAAAGACACAGCAAATGCCAAAAGTCAACACCAAAAAAATCAAGTTTCATGTCTTTTGGTGTGTCTAGGATAAAGCCTATAGTGTCTTCAAAAAGATTAGATTGGTTATTCATCAAAGAAAAAGCTGGATTTGCATTATGACCTATGTTAAAAGAATTCTGATCTTTGAGATTAACAAGGTTATAGGTTACTTTCTCTATAAAGACAACAAGAGGAAAAGAGATTGATGAATAATTGATGTTGATCCTAAGTTCTTGAAACCTCAAACACCTTTTGAGCTTGTGAAATTCCTTTCTTTCATAACCATGAACCATAGCCTGCATTACGTGCTTTAAAAAGCCCTTTTTAATCAAGTAAGCAATCTGAACCGATAAATGACGATCTCAAAACTTGAAGAGTTGTTCCATAAGGGTCGTGACTTCATGAATCAAGCTACTGGTTATTATGCATGCTGATAAAATTGGTACTAAGAAAAAGAAACAATCTTTCTTGATAAAGTCTCAAGTTTTGACTTGAACATCTTGTTTCTTGAAATCCACAAAAGGTCACCTCATCACAGACCATTAAAAGATATATCCAAAATCAGAGTTTAAAATGGATACAAAGAACCATGGAAAAGCCATTTTAATCTTACAATGGGTCAATTTTTGTTTTAAAAATACAAGACAATTAAAAGATTGCATATTTGGAATGGCGTGTGTTGGGTTTTTTTTATCGAAGAAGCTTGATTTTCAAAATCTTTTCCAAAACTGACATCTCTCTTATTTCATTTCAACAATTAGACTTGAATAGAAATGATCTTTGAAATATGAGAGTTGATTCCAGAACAAGATTGTCAAACAAGAAGAACATTGACCGAATTTGCAAAATCCTTAACAAGAATGACATCAACACTTCTTGACACCCTTTGAAAAGCTGAGCGGTTGGGGTAATACAGTGGACCTTGAGACGGAAAATAAATAGTATTCAGATCAGCTAGGAGCGAAGAAAGATGTTCAAATGATAAATCAGTGAACGAACATATTCAGATCAACTGAGGGCAAAGACAATCCATGATATAGTGAATTTCAACAACAATTGATGAGCAACACTGCATCTGAAGGACATCTTCATCTTGGGTTATCCTCTGAAACATGGCTATGATTTCTAACAAATGTTATTGTGTAGTTGCATTCTAATAAATGGAGAAAAAACCCCCACCAAGATTGATTGTGGGACCATCTGTTTTGTAGCTCAAAGGCAGACTTCACCGCATGAATATGGGTGATAAATTGAACATCATTGATAATTCCAATGCATTTCTTTTTATAATCTGATTAGATGAACTGAGAGGAATCTCTTGAGAAGAACACTGAGCATTCAACAAAAGAGCCTTTTACTGAAGCTATGAGATGCATGTCTAGATAATTCGACGTTTCCAAAAAGGTAGATGATAACATATACTTGAAGGGTATGTTTCAATTGGAGGCAAGTTCATGACTGATTTACAATCTAAGACGAGGTGGACACTAGAAAACCTCTTGATGTGTATTGGCAAGAGGTACACATCCAATCAGAGAACAATTCTCAAAAGAATCCAGAAGAGGAATGATTGATTAAGCTTCTTAATGATGAATCAAACAACACCACACTTATGGGTAGAGTCAAGCTTGATAAACAACGAGAGCAGTAATCTTCGCATGCAGCCTAGGATGGGCACTGCATTTATAGCTGAGTGGATGGCTAGCACATGAATGAGTCAATGCATCGAAAGAATAAAGAAGGCTTTGGAATGCAAACAAACGCACCCTATGACAATGGAGCATCAAAGAGAGGGGACCTATATTTCAAATCAGGTAAGGATGCATGCATGTCATCTAACCTCAAATCATTGCACACATATTTTTTAGTTATGACAGAAAAATCCTTGACGAAGTCTAGTGAGATTGTGGACAACGAAAGAAACATTGCATTGATGATAACAAAGAATCGATTTTGATCATGGAATAAGAAGAAGATTAAATGAACCCTACCATTAGGAAAATCTCAAAGAAATGAGAAGATCAACCTTGTCATCAGGAGGAGTTTTCAGGTCAACCCTGCAATCGAGAAGCACCAAGTTTTCAAAACCCCACGATCGGGAATTATTAAGTCAACCCTGCAATCAGGAAGCATCAATTTTTCCAACCATGTCATCCTTTCAGGACTTCATCAAGTAAGTCATATTTTTTTTTATCATCTTGGGTATGTCACCCATTACAATGAGACCATCTTCCACTTGGGTAGGTCACACATTACAATGAGACCACACTCCACATCTTTCACCTGGATAGGTCACCCATTAGAATGAGATCACTTTTTACACACAAACTTTGGTTCTGGTTAAAGGGGATCGTCATATGGGATCTCAGGTTTGCCCAACCATACAGATAGTGGTTCTGGTTAAAGAGGATCGCCAGAAGGGATCTCAGGTTAGCCCAACCACACACAGAATATTGGTTATGGTTAAAGGGGATCGCCAGAAGGGATCTCAGGTTAGCCCAACCACGCAGATTTTGGTTCATGTTAAAGTGGATCGCTGGATGGGATTTCAGGTTAGCCCAACCGCAACACTGATTTTAGCTTTGTTTAAAGGAAGTCGCCAAATGGGATTTCAAGTTGACCAAGCTACACACAGAGACATTGGTTCTAGTTAAAGGAGATCGTCAGATGGGATCTCAGGTTGATCGAGCCATCAATATTATCTTAGCATTGGAAGAAAAGTGAGAAGAACCCTACCATTAGGAAATTCTCAAAAGAAAAAAAAAAAAAAGTTCAAACCCTGCCATCAGGAAGAACATTTTATTTGGCTCTGGTTAAAGGAGATCACTAGATGGGATCTTAGGTTAAAAAAAAGGAAAAAAAAAAGAAAAAGAGAAAGAAGAGAAAGAAAAGAAAAGGAAACAGAAAAAGAAAAAAGTAAAGTCTTTAGATGAGTGGATCATTCAGCAAGTTAGGAAGACAAGAAGATATGTTTTCTTTACAAAGCTTACTATGCAAAACATTGAGGAGTTTTGCTTCGTAAGCATTGTAAAGAGGGGGCATCTGTTGCTACACAATGTTTTACCCATGTTTTTGATAAATTTTCAGAAAAAAAACCAAAAATAGCAAAAAACAACGAAAACCCCAAAAAAATGCATTTTGGATATATTTGCATTGTTTTTAGCATTTTCAACATCGTCTCAAAAGAATTGAAATTTTCAAAGGTATTTTGAACGCGTTCAACTTTTAACGCATTATTTTTACAATCATTAATTTTCCTCGTTAAGTCGACGTTGATATCGCTTGTTTTCAAAGAAAATATAAAAAAATAGAAAAATCAAAATTTACAGAAATTAAAGAAATTAAGGGACCAATGTGTTTGTGGCCAAGCCACACTTCTCCTATAAATACAAGTGTACACAACACACACAAAGGAGAGAGGGGAAATTTTGAAAAAACCAAGGGAAAGACAAGGAAACCTAAACCTAAATCCATCTCTATTCAACCACCCGCACTTCCCATACCCAGCAAACCAGCCGCCACCACCCAGCAGCTACTGCCTCTACACCCAGATGCCATTGCTCTTTTTTCCCTCCGACCGGGCAGCCACTACCATCTCCATAGCGGCTTCGACGGTCGCAGGCGACAATAACAAAGTCAGCCTCGTAGCAACCTAACAGCCAGATCTGCCATCAGCAGAAGGAAAAAACGAATCGTGAGGAAAAGTGACTGGAAGGCTTTAAACAGATCTTAAAAAAAATTAAAATAGATTGCTTGTGGTTTCTTGTTGCAGGTGATGGTGGTTCTCACTGCCGGCAAGGAAGGAAAGGGCGGAAGAAGCGAAGCCAAATCCACCTGATTTCAAGGTCCTGTATGCGGCGGCGCGTGAACCCACGCACCGCTAGTAGTGGTGGCGCGTGGAGAAGACGCGCCGCCACGGATCCTGCAGTTCCAGAAGTCTTCCCCTGCAATTCCTGGATTTTTTAGGGTCTATTTTGTAATTTTTGAATTGTATAATGTATTGTTTTGATTTATTTTAATTTTTATTATTATTTTATAACATGTAAATGTGTGTGTGTGAGAAAAACATAATGAAAAAAAAATTGTGTGTGTTTGTATTTTCTTTTATGTATGTTTTAGAATTATAAAATCAAAAAGAAAAAAAAAGAATTTTATGTTTTGATTTGCACATGACCAGGATTTTGATCTTATACATAAGATATATATAAAAAAAGTTTGTTTTGTTTTTTTATTGATGTTAGAAACGTTAAATTTTCTTTGTCTGATAAGATAAGGATTTTCTTACTGAGGAGAACTTTTTTTTTCTTTTTTTATACGCAAGAAGATAAATTGTCAAAACTTTTAAATTACATCGAACCACGAAGCAGCTTACCTCAGGTAGGGTGCACTAGAGGTGCTAATACCTTTCCTAGCCACAACCAGTCCCTTACTCGTGAATCTCTGACAAGACCAGTACACTTGGGTTTTCTAGTAACCCTAAACCAAATACTAGGTGGCGACTCCTAAGAACTAACAAGCAAACGAATGAAAATCACCTTTGACGCCGTTCATATTATAGCAACATATCACAAGGTTCTTATCATGCAAAAATCAGAATTTATTTTCCTCTTATTTAACCCACAATGGCCGGCCACTCTTGTCCTTTTGGTCATTGGTGTTTCTTTAGTATTTTTGCATGGTTACATGTTTAAGGCAACCTACACTACTCTAATTAACTTAATTTCAACCATTTCTGCAATTCCCCCAAATTTCACTTAAGAACCCTAATTTTCAAACTTCAAATCGGTTCACAATTCTTTACTGAATTTAAATTTGTTTTTACAATTGATTTAGAGCTTCTTACCTTGAGGAAATTTGGGTGTAAATTCTGATTTGATTGAAGATTTTTAACTCCCCCCTCCTTGCATGTAGTCGGCCCCTCCCCTCTTTTTCCTTCACAATTTCTTCACTTTACTTCTTGTTAATTCCTTGTCAAATGATGTTTTTTTCTACCTAGTAATCTAAAACTTGTGTAAACTTAACAATTTAGTTGTTTTTCTCTCAAATTTGGTGAAGGAAAAATCTGAAATCTTCCCCCTATTTCTCTCTCAAATGTTTGGCCACATAGAGGAGAGAATGTGATATTTATAGTCTCATTCTCTTTTAATTATACTTTGGCCGATTCTTTCATCCTTTTTTACAATTGAATTATTCCTCTTTTCTTCTTTTTAAATCCCCCGTAGCAATTTAATTTATTTGATTTTCTCCAAATATTTAACCATCTCCATTTTTTTTTATAAAGGTTTATTCTCGGGTTTTACAGTGAAAAGTCTCATAAATCTCTATTTAGGAGAAATGGATTGCTATACCTAGAGTGCTAGATTTCTATTTTATGACTTACATAGTTTTTTTTGTCTAACAGACAACCTCTTCAAAAATAAGAGGCATAACTTTATATTTATAGGGAATCCTAAAAACCTATAAATGACAAAATATTTATTTTCCCTTTAAATAATATTCATATTATTTAAGGATAATTTAATAATTTAATCAATCAAGTCACTACTTGATTATTCTAGGACTAGAATTATAATCCATGAATTAAAAACAATTCTAGTGCTTAATTTCTAAAATTATTTTCAATCTAGGCACACTTGATTAATTATTTCAATTTAATTTATGACTAATAGTTCTTAATGTGTGTGACCCATTAGGTTCCTAATATGTTGACCCAAATATAAATTATAATTCTAAATGAATAGAATTAAATAAATTAAACAATTTAATTTATTATCAATTCAATAATTGATTAATTTATATTTGAAGATCAAATGCACCGTCTAGAAACGTATTATGATCCCTCAAATATTAGGAAAGTCATAAGTGGTTTAACTTAACCTTTCAATGATTGCTTTCTCAGTGTAATAATTATCCTTTCATCAATAATATTTCGATTTAGACATTTTATCATGGAGTGTGTGTGTCATGTCAAATCATATTTGTTCGCAACATTATAGTCATTGATCCTTTGAATAAGATTTGAAACTCTTTTCAAATCTCATTCTACCTTGCACAAGAATTTAATAATCAATACTATTTGAGAACATGTGGAATAATTTTTTTAATTCACCTAGGGTGATGAATCTTCTCTTGATCACTCAAATACTTTCATATAGTTCATGTTATATCCAATGTTTGCCCATGTGTTACCTTTACCAAAATAATATGTAACATGATCAAAAAATAACACTCTTTATATAAAATAACTTAGTGATCTCAAGTCTAAGGATCACTTACACAACCTTCATGTGAGCATTTCCAAAGACACAAATGATATCTTCATATGGAATTCTCATACGTGTCAGTTCAATGTACATATTATCTGTCAAACACCTGCATACTAGTTTTACGTATATCTAATACCTCAATTTCTGAGATCAATTGATTCTTTTCATAAAGGAAGTAACATAATATGTACTAGTCTCAACAACTATAATATATGTCCATTATTAAAAGCATAGTTTTGAAACCCGACCCGGTCATCAACCCGATCAAGTGATCGGGTCACGGGTCAGATGGGTTGACCCGGGTCAACCCAAAAAAAAAACACCTATAAAAAAAACATATAACTAGTTACAATGCAACACTTACATAAACCAAATTTAAATTATAAACCAACAACATAAATTTAATTCAATATCCAAAACACAAACCAAATATAAATTCTAAAATATTTAAAATAAAACATCTAACCACATAAATTCTAAAATATTTAAAACAAAACATCCAACAACATAAATTCAAAATCAACAACACATTCACTTTTATTGAATGAACACATTAAATTCTTTTGTGTCCATAGGAGCAAAATTTGGATGAAATGTCGATGGAATTGAGCCAATCTCGTCAACACCTAATAAATCATCAACATGCTCCTTTGAAACTTCATCGTCACAATCATCTTCAATATCATTAACATTTATGACATCTACATTTCAAACACAATTAATAAATAAATATTATGTGTTAAACAAAATTTATTTTAAATAATATTTATCACTAAATAATCAATCATTAATTACCATCATCTAAAGTATCTTGTATGGTCATAGTTGATAGAGCTTGGTGAAAACTCTCTGCTTCTTTAGTTGTCAAGATTGACAGGTCATCTTCTACTACCTAATTTTCAATGTCAGAATTGTCTCAACATTAATTGGATCATAATTTCATCCTTTCCAATAATTTCTATATATTAAAAGTGAAGATAAACACAATATAAGTATTAATAATGTTACCAAACAAGATAAAATAATATTTAAGGAATTAGAGAAAAGAAAAATAATTTTGTTTCAATCTTAGATTGCAATGGACGTAAACAAGGTCATTAAGCTTTTGGTGCTCCAATCTATTTCTCTTCTTGGAATGAATATGTTCAAACATACTCCAATTTCTCTCACATCCCGAAGAACTACAAGTTTGACTTAACACTCGTATAGCCAACTATTGTAGATTTGGAGCGCTGGTTCCATATGTCATCCACCATTCATCTATACAAAAAAATAATAAGTAAAAGGAGACTATGTCAAATAATATTTTTAAATATAAAAATTATATATCTGGAGGCATAAGGGTGCGATTATTTATTGCGGACACTCGACCAAAGTCATGTTCAGCATTCCTAAACAACTTCATCTCACTTGTAATCTTACTTTGCAATGGTAGATTTCCATGTGCATACTTCTCAAGAACATCTAGAAGTCCAGAAATGGTGCTCATATGTTTATCCATTATATTTGCATCATATTGAAATAGAGGATTCAACCAAAATGTCGCTGCATAAAGATTTCTATAAAGTTGTCCATCCCACCGATTATTGATAATGTCTATGAAACGTTTCACTCTAGCCTTTCTCTTTTGAAATCTCCTCATCATTTCTTCTTTTGCATGATGAATAGCATCATACAAATATCCCATCGAAGGTCTATCATCACCATCAACCATTCGTAGAACTCGAATTAAAGGCTCATTCATTCACACAATTATTGCACATTCTTCCCAAAACAGAGAGTCTAGCACACTCTCAACAAACTTTTTTCCTTTGCTATCTTTAGCATAAGCAGATGAGACCCATTCCCTAGATGTCACCATAGCTCTCAACTCATCTTTATGAGCTAAAATGCTTTGCAATGTAATGAAATTGGTAGCAAAACGAGTAGGAGCTGGACAAAGTATTTATTTTCCTCCAGTGAACTTCCTCATCAAATACAATGGATAACAATGATTATAAATGTATTTTGTGATACCAGAAGCATGCTCAACAACACAACAAAATGACTGCAATTTACCAATGTCCTGGAGTATGAGGTTGATGCAATGAGCAGCACAAGGAGACCAAAATATTGAAGGGAATTCTTCCATCAATAACTTGCCAGCAACAACATAATTTGCAGCATTATCAGTCACCATATGCATAATGTTTTCTACCCCAACATACAAAACAACCTCTCTAAACAACTGATACAACAATCTAGCAGTCTTTGAGACATCTGATACATCCATAATTTTCAAAAAAACTGCTCCTTTAGGACAATATACTAAGAAGTTAATTAAAGTCCTCCTCTTCTGATTTGTCCATCCATCAGCCATTAATGTGCAACCAGTCTTCTTCCAAATCTCTCAATAAGTCTCAACATAAATCTTGACTTCATCAACCGCTTTTGCCAAGTAATAACCACGAATAGCATGCAAGTTTGGTCATTTATAACCAGGACCCATGGCTATTACAACATCTATGGCATGCTGATAATACACAGAGTTAACAACATTAAATGGCACACATGCATCAATCATCCACTTCGTTAAAGCAAGATCACACCGTTCAACTGCTTCCTTCCTTTGCCAATAATTCTGAAGAGACTTTTGAGCACCAGGAGTTGTTCTCTGCATGAAATATGTCCCTAATGTTGCAGATTTCTTCTGCTTTCAATAACTTGTAGTCGATTGTTTTACAGTGCTGGTGCTTTGAATCTTTTTCTTTTTTGCAATCTTCGGTGGTAACATATGTTTTTTAGTATTGACATCCTCATCATCCTCATCATCATCATCACCATGATCATCATCTTCTAAGTGCCTAATCATCATCTCTTCATGCTCCCTTTATTGTGCATTAAATGGATTGAAATTTGCTTGCATTTCTCTAACTTTTTTTTTTGTTTCAGCATTTCCTTTAAGATTCAAAACCATTTGATGTCGAACATCAGGAGGACATTTGCGACATTGTTCAACTTCTCCTTTAGCTCCAGCTAAATGTTGTTTAAATCGATTAATACCACCACCCGCAAATACTTTAGCACAATATAAACAAACTAATTTAGTTTTTTTACATCCAACACTAAGTTCAGGAGCTTCTCTACAATGACCCCATGCTAAATCTGTTCTTCCTCTGTTACCACTTGACATGGAAATTGAAGGTTGAGATGATTGGGTCGTTGAAAGATCACTACTTGGAGTACTACCATCATGTGAAGACATTTTAAGACCTGACATAATTTATAATAGGGAATATAATTTCAAGCCAACTCACTTTGCAATCCATTCATTAGATTAACAATGACAGCCTCATTGTTAATCACACATAACAGAAAAAGACTACTCAGTTGATGCTCTAGGAAATTAACAATGGCAGCCCCATGGTTTTCATTCAATGTAAAAGAATTAACAATGCAATTGACACAATACAAATTCAACACAATACACTGAATACAGACACCACAGATTCAACACAATGCTCTAGGAAATTAACAAATCTAATTAGGCAAAAGAATTAACAATGCTCTAGGAAATTAACAAATTAACAATGCAATTGAAATCGATAACAAATAGAATCATGGTTTCATTTTGTTGGCTTGTAATTCAACACAATTGTAACAAACTAACAATTCAATTCCACACAATACAGACACCACCACACAGCTAACTTATAACTGCCGAATCATGGTAACACCGTAACAGCATCAAAAGAATCATGGTAATAAGCATCAAATCATACACAAACAGAATCACGGTAACAACATTCTAGAGTTCATCATCGATTAACATTAAAAACTGCAAACAGCAGAGTTTTCATTTTTTTGGCAGAAGTTGAAATCGAGCTGCAGAAAAGAAAAGACAGAAATTGATTCAGAAATCAGCCTAGAGAAACAAACCTAAGGTGACTGGGCTGCGAATGAATCAACGAACAACGAATCGATGTCAGCGATTGAAATTGATGCCAGAAATTGGGCTGCGAAGGAATCGGTGCCAGTAATTCAGAAAACGACCAAGAATAAAGAAAACAGAGAGTGAAAGAAGGAGATTCAAACCTTTTTCGCAGAGAAACAACAACGATCAATAGTCAAGACGTCCTCTGCTCCTCTGCTGGGTTTCAAAGAGTTGAGTTAATTAGGTTTGCAGCAATTGTCCCCAATATTGCTACGTTCTTCTTCACTCTTCAATCTTCAGCGTTTTGGCCTTTTAAAAGGCCAAAACAACGTCGTTTAATGACTGCCAATATATATAAAAAAAAAGTGATCGGGTCTCACCTGGGTGGACCGGGTCCCGGGTCGACCGGGTTTCGCCTGGCCAATTCCCAAGCGGGTTTTTGCCTCCACCGGGACCGGTCCCAGGCCCGGGTCGGCCGGGTCCCGAGTCGACCCGCCAGGCCGGTCCGGGTTTTAAAACTCTGATTAAGAGAGCATTGACCAAGAACATTTAGAAACAATATTTTGATACAATAGGAATCAAAGTTGTCAAAAACACTTTTTTGACATGACACAGAACATACAATATAAACTCGAATCTTAAAATCGTAAAATCGCAAGTAAAATATTTTAACTAAAATCATAAAATCACAAGTAAAATGTTTTAACTAAATTGCAAGATCCAGTCAAGTAGTAAATAATAATATAACACAATTAAAATAAAAGTGAAATAAACAATACAGATGTCCAAATACCTTAAAATACATAATTCAAACAAAAATTCATACATGTCTATAGAATTTCATTAACTAAAAGTTAACAAACCTAAAACAAACAATCTGTTGGTGTGTCATGTAAACTAAACACATCCTCATTGCCTTTATCTTCCTCATTATTCCTAAAACATTCATCAAAATCATTACCATCTAAAGGATTATTACTGCTACTACTAGTACCAGCACCGATATTATGAACATTAGTGCTACTACTAGTACCAACACCAACACCAATATTGTCAATAATATTTAACTCCAAGCTCCTTGAATTATCTGGATTGACATCATTGTGAATCTCTAAATCATCTTCAGTTCCATGACACTCCATTCCAGCATCATTAAGATTTTCTTCATCGTCACTTTCATCTTCTTTACCATTTTTCCTTCGTGTTGTACTATCAATGACACCAAGCAAATCAAAGTTTGATGAACCATCATGTTTCTCTCCCTCGGTTATCCAATCATCATCAGATGAGAGATGATAAAAAAAACTTCACCAAAATCATTAGCTTGCTTTTTGACTTGGTTATCATTTAATTTCAGATTGCACATTACAAATATCAAGTCATTTATTTTTTTCTGGTGCAAATGATTTCTTTGTTTCGTATAAACCTATGTAAGCAATTCAAATTGATAACATATAAGATTCTTATCAAATATAAAAACATTAAAATTAAGAAGAAAAAAACTTACCATCTCAAATGCAATCCAGTTTCGCTCGCATCCAGATGAACTACAAGTCAAGCTTAGAACTCAAATTGCAAATTTTTGTAGCTCTAGACATTCATCCCCATAAGAATCCCACCATTTAGCTAGAGTCTTTTTATCCCTTGTTATCTTAGCAACCTCAATACCAAACAATCCATTTGCCTCAATACAATTATGCATCTATAAAATATTAGACAAAATAGGAACACAGAGAAATCAAGACAGTATCATTCAGAAAACATCGCAGAAGAATAAAACTCATCAATCAATATTGGCACCAGTATAGAATAGAATTCATGTTTAAACACATTTCTTTTCTTTCTATAACTATGCAGATAATGTCCTAGAATGTTCTTCCCTTGCTTAGTTACTCACCGATAGCACTTCAGCTTCTCAAAGTTGGTGGAAGAATTCAAAATAAGCTCATCCAATCGTTAGCATAATACATTCGCATACAAGGCAACAGTAAAACATGTAGAAAACATATTGGCCTCCTGCGGCAACTCTCTCTATTCTTCAGAAGTTCCAACACGACAATATTTATTGGATGCCTGCCAGCAACTATTCTTTGCTGATCTGTAATGCTACATTCAAGGCTGTTGTTGGATGTTTCAATTTATGAGAAGCTTATCATGGCAATGATGTGTTGTTTTTTATTTGGATGACTTTGTAATTCTGACATTTAACAGCAGAAAATCATGGGGCTAATGATAAGATTTTTTTTTTTTGGAAACTAAGTTTTCAATCTACCGAGGCATCAGTCTATCATATTTTTAAAGTTAATTGCCTATAATGGCATGTAAACTACCAATGGTTAACTTATAGGATGCAGCAGCACCAGCATCTTTTCCCATACACATGAAACTAGCAAGCATGCTCAATACACGTGAAAGAATCTATAATTCTATATCCCAAAAAGGTTATCCTTTAATACCCCTGCCTTCTAAATCAACACCAAATTAGGATATAATTTTAGAATACATATTTTAAATTAATAAAGAAAAACACCATGGAGTAACAAAACTCCACAAATCTCTAACAATTCAGCATCCCTTCAAAGCCTCACAATTTCTCAAGAACTGCAAATTTCACTAACATAAAACTTCCTCGCTCTCTTTCACCTGGTTCTTAAAAACCACAAAGATAGCATGTTGTAATTATTTGGGAGAGGAAAAAAACAAACAATGTCCAGAACATTTCCACCGTCTAGCCACATCATAAAATCTATGCAACAATTCTTACCTTCTTCTCATGCCAGAACACAAAATAGCAAGGAAATAATTATCATGCAACAACAGCATCCTAAATGCTCAAATACCAGATTCCATTTCAAATAAACCACCATTGAATAAAACACAGAACATGACAAAATGAAAAACTCGTGACCTGATAGCAAGCAATTATTAAAAACCATACAGAAAAAAAAGCTTGGTAATAAATTCTTACCTTCTTCTCGCCAAGAACGTTCTGGTGAGTGGAGAGTCGAAACGTGTAAAATCAAAGGCGCTGCTGGTGAGTGGAGAGTGAAGAATGGGACCGATTTCTCAGTCTGATTTCTTAATCTGCTTGGTCGCTGGTGATTTTGGGGTTCTTGCAGATTTTGATTGGGGAAAAGGGGAAATGGTAAAGCAGAAAAGGGGAATGGATACGTTAACAGGGGAAAGGGGAATGAATATGTTAACAGGGGAATGAATATGTTAACAGGGGAAAGGGGAAAGGGTAAAGCAGAAAGGGCAGTTCATAGTTGTTTACTTGTTTTTCATTTCAGCACAAATCATGAAATCAGACCGGTTTTCATGTTTTTTACGGGTTGACCGCATTTTATGCGAGTTTGACCGATTTTACCGGTTTTCGAGTTTTAAACCTGATTTTACACATTTTATCCCTTTTGACTCGTAAAATCACCCGATTTTACGAGTCAAAACTCGTTTTTAACAACCATGATAGGAATATCATAATTATAACATCTTTATAATTTCTTTTGCAAAGTGTATTTGTTCCATAGACTTTATCTTTACTCTAGATTCATTTATCAAAAATTAAATTCATAAATTAAAATATATATTAAAGATAAATAATGGCTTTACTAATACAATTGAGCAAAAACAAAGCAAACCCTACCCAGACTGTGTGGATGTTGATTATCCTATTTTAAGAGTCGTAAAAATTAGTGCTTGCAAACAATTCTCGAAAGAAGATGGTGAATGCATGAAAGAACATACATTGAAGTTCTTTTATCAATATGGAGATGTTGGTTAAGAACCTTATCTACGTCTTGTGCCAAAAAAGGTCATCATTAACCAACATAATTCCATGCATTGACCTTTTTTTATGACCATCTTCTTTTCCACCCATATTAAACGGTTGTTAGATGAATCTAATAAAGAGGATAATGAAGTTTTTGCCTTTATTTGAGTGCCTAACTTTATAGAGAATGATGGCCTAAAGAACAAGACTTGCCGAGAAAAAAAAAGGCTAAACCTAGAAATAAATCCTTCACTGGTGAAAATTCCTTTGATATCACACGAGCATATGAAATATATCTTGATCACTTAAAGCTCAAATCTTCACACTTCAAGAAACATTCTTAAAAATAATGCTTCTTGACTTAAAAATTATATAATCCCTTTTCATTCTTTTAAAATGTTGTGCTTCAATACTTGAAATATCCATGATAAGAATTTGTAATCCATTGTTGTTTCCATCAAACTCAATCACATTATAGATACAACATTAAATAATTTCAAGTATGATAATCTCATTTAGATTAAATTAATTTATTAGTCTACTGAAATTAGAGTTGATAACCATTAGGCCAATGCCTCATCCTCTCTATCTTTGTTTATCCTCATACATGTTGCTTTAAGGCTCTAGAGGAATTGCCTACCTTCTTTAATCGTGCAACCTCGAATGTAAGAGCATCATGTTCAAAAGTTGTTGAAGTCAAGGATGACTCAAGCTCCTTCCTTCTTTGCCTTTCTTCTCACAACAAGAACTTGGAGTTCATATGGATATTCTTAGACATTTGCAAGTTTTTGATGGCATCAACTTTCTCTTAGATGCCCAAGAAAAATTTGTATTGGGTAACCTTAAATGTTCCTCCAAAACAGGAATTCTCTTCACTAGCCCTTTCATTTCTCTATCTTTTTATGATAGTTACGACATATTTTATCAGAGATCTTAAGGAGAGGTGGCCGCACCCCCTCTTTTTTCACCTTATATCTCTTAATATTGTGGAATTGAATCTAGGCAAGCTATAACACAAACAAATATGATATTAAAAAAAAAACTTGTAAGAAGTAAAAGTAAAAACAACGAAGACAGATGACTTATAAACATGGAAAGTTTATATAGTTCCTATATCTGGGAATCAAAGGAATTCTCCAATTTTCCCATATTGGGAGGGAATTGGGCTAATTGACCTAACAATTCGACATTGGCTTGTTTAAGTACGCCTTAACATTAGACCTAGAAAAGAAAAGGGATTATATCATCTTCTATAGATATTCAATGTCTAGTGGGCTTGGTATAGCCCAGCCGATAGTAGAACCAATCCTATTTGGTAGGAGCTAGCTGTTTCTTTACCCAAGTGCCAGGATATAGGAGTTGTAAGCCCTAGGAGTTTTTGACTCACTGCCTTTAAGATGGCTTCGAGTCTAGATAGAACTTTATCCTTACTATTCACCAAAAACTGCAAAAAAAAAATGTCAAAACTCAACATTAAAAGAAAAGGAGTGCAACAAAAATATGTGAGGAGGGAAGGATGGAAGAGAGGAAAAAAAAAGGGGCCTTTTATAACTCAAATCCTAAATGCTAGATAGGCATCTGCACATGCTCCTAAACCAAGATACACATTCATACATGATTATAGACACTAGACACATACATCATACTTTTTACATGGTTCTCCTAAATGTCTAGACACTTTACTAAAAACCAAACACAAGCTTACATGTGCTCCCAAATGCTAAATACATGTCGATGTGAATGTTGATGGTAAGGTAAGAATCCTTGAACTCATAAACAAAATATAAATAACCTAAAAAAACTAAAATTATATTGATAGAAAACTTAATCCAATGATTACTTAAAGTAAGAAACCAAAATTATTGGATGAAAGACCCTAATCTTTTAATTATAACAAATCAAGAACTAAAAGTATAAGGATGAACGCTACAAAGATAATTAATCTTTAATAATTCTTGATAAGTTCAATGAATAACCAAAAGTATGACCAAAACCTCACACATACAATATTATTTCTAAAAAATACAGTGTCTTTTTTTGTCCCCTCTCAAAAAAGGTATTTATAGTTCACAAAATAAATAACCTTGATGGAATAATGGGATGTAAGTAAAACCCAATTAAAATTAATACATCAAAGTTTGTAAAATAAATATAAAAAAATTCAAATCTGATTTTAATTAGTATGGTATTGAGTTCCTAAAAGAGTTGCTAAAATAATTATGCTTGTATAAATAAGTTATGTTGTTGTTAACCTTGCCTCGGAATTAAAATTGTTGACACCCTTTATATCCTTGTAAAACACAAAAATATTTATCAAATAATTAAAGCTCCCAAAAGCTACCATTTATATTTCCTTAGCAAATAAAGAATCAACTGCTAACTATGAGTCCGTGGTAAATCAAGATTCCTTGCCAAAATAATAACTCATGTCTGCTGACTTTGTCACTATTGCAGCCCAGTGTTGCTAAATGACTTAGTCTCCTTTCTTTTGCATGGATCAAATTAATTAAAATTTCATTATTTATTGTTGAAGTTTTGAAACTTATTTGGCTTAAATATCTTGAATTAGTCTATTAAATATCTTTTTAATTTTTTTTTAACCTTATAATTAATCTGATTAGCGCTTCTTCTAATCTATACTCAAGTGATGATTTTTGGTTCCTTATCACATGTCCCCGTGTGCTCACAAACACCAAACATGCTCCATGTGTCTTCTAAATGACTTGTGCACATTTAGACACAAACACCATGCACTTTCTCACATGCAATCCTAAATTCCAGTCACTCACCTATACATGTCTTTTCTACTCTTCTCATATGTACACATAATCCAATTCACTTGTATAAGCATCTCATCAACCCATTGGGATATTTGCTCTAGACAGTTATCCATGACAAGATCTAGTAGTCAATGGCGCTATCCCAGCTGTGTTTAACGACGTAAAGGTTGTTCATTAAGACTAAATAAATATGCCACCCGAGCACAAAGGTTTAGTCAGCCTAATGCCTTAGGCCACTAAGACTTGGTGGGCAACTAATTAGCCAAGCTAAAACACACGACATATGGACCTTACAAGGAGCCCACATTGTATACTATAATGGACAAGAATTTTACACGCAATGGACAACCAACCCTTAACAACCATCACCAACATGGCACAAACCCGAATGGGTCTCTAAGCAACCCATCAGACAAAGACTTTTGATCCTTTATCAATTAGATGTGCCTTAAAGGGAAAAGATCAAACTAGGGTCCTTCTAGGCATCCTAACCTACCCCACACCCACTATAGTTACAAAATGTACACATATTAAATGCTCACACATCTTTGGAGTTGCTTTTATCAAGTAGACAATGTTCGTAACATCAATATCTGCATTCAATAGTGATCCATCATCTCCAAAGATACTTCCGCTATAATCATAGTCTAAGACTATAGGTGATTAAAGTATTGACATCTTTGTCCATATCTTCATGCAAGTTGCTAGGGTTCATGTTCATATAAAAAAGCATAAGCTTTAGGGTAAAAGGTTTGTAATCTTCATTTTTTTACTCAATTCATCATCTCCAATCTCTTTTTTTCTTTCACATATAGAAACTCTACAACGCATAACACATTCTCTTTGGACTCATTTTCCTCCATGCATGTACAAATTTAAGTATGGGAAGCTCCCCTATCCTACAAAAGGGACTTGTTTTGTTGGAATATATAGAATGTGATTGATAAATTAGAGTTAAAGTCTATAGCTAATTAGAAAGTGGTTAGTAGTTAGAGTTTGTTACTAACAGATAAAAGTTAGTTATACCAGCAAGTCTATATGTATGTGTGTATATATATTTATATATAGCATCATCTTGTAAAGCAAAATTAAAGAAATATAAAAAAGGACAATTCCTTTCAATCAGAACACATTTTTCCCTCTCTCATATTCATATTTCTATTTTGTATATTTTTACATGGTATTAGAGTAAAATCATTTTTTTTCACCATTTTCTTGATCTTTCTAAGCTTCACGATGTCTGATCATCTTGAGGATAATGCTTCTAAGACACATATTGATTCATCCAATGCTTTTGTTCAGAATCTTTCTGATGATTCATTCGGCTACTACTACTTGCATCCTTCTGACAACCCTGGTGCTCTTCTGGTCTCTGAGATCTTCACTGGTGAGAATTACATTGCATGGAGTCAATCCATGTCAATTGCTTTAACAGTGAAAAATAAAATTGCTTTTGTTGATGGTTCTCTAGTTCAGCCTATCACCACTGATCATTCCCTTCGTGTTGCCTGGCTAAGATCTAATAATCTTATTATATCTTGGCTAATGAATTCAATTGCCAAGGATATTCATGGTAGTCTTTTTTACTTCACAGCAGCTTTTGATATATGGGAAGAACTAAGAATTAGATATCTTAAAAGTGATGGACCAGGGGTTTTCTCTTTGGAGAAATCTTTAAGTTCTATTTATCAGAAATCCAAATCTGTCACTGAGTATTTTAGTGAATTCAAGGCTTTATGGTATGAATACATCAATTATCATCCAATTCCCAGTTGCAAATGTGGAAATCTTTATCATTGTTCATGTAATATTCTAAAGCATCTGACAGATCAACAGCAATTAAATTATGTCATCAAGTTTCCTGTGGGTCATCATTATTCTTATTATGCAGTCAGGAGTCCACTATTGTTTCAATCTCATTTGCCATCTATGAGTAGATTTTTTTCTTTACTTTTGCAAAAAAAAAGTCAGAGGTCTTTGAAAAATCAATTGGCATTTATATTGATTCACAAGCAATGGTTGCTAAACAATCTGTGAATCAATCCTCAAGACCAAGTTCAACATATGCCAATCGATTTACTAAACATAAAGGCAAGTTTGATGCAATCTGCTCTCATTATGGTTGTTCAAGATCTTGTTGATAAATGCTTTTAGTTAATTGGATATCCCCCTGGATGGAAAGGCCCAAGATGAAAAAGATTTGTTTCTACATCAACTATTGCTAAGAATTTTCAAAGATTATCCACTGCAAACAATACTTTCTCTCAAGAGCAAATTCAAAATCTGATCACTCTTGCAAATAGGATTTCTAACTCAAACATAACCTTTACTGCTAATGCTAATGTTGCATATGCATCAGGTACTTCATTTTCTTGTCATATTGTTTCTTTATCACAGAATCAATTCACTTGGATTCTTGAAATAGGAGCAACAAATCATATGATCTGTTGTCCTCTTTTTTATTCAATTGTTTTGCCTAAAACACCTTCCAATGTTCATTTACCAAATGGTCAAACGGTTCCAATTGTTTTTACTGGAACTGTTTTCCCTTGATATTGTTTTACACAATGCTCTTTATATTTCATCCTTCAATATCAATCTTGTTTCTATCTCAAGATTAACTACTTATAATTTTATTAGATTATTTTTTCTTCAATCAAAATGTATCTTGCAAGATCTAAGCAAGTGGAGGATGATTAGGCTTGCTGAAGTTCAATCTGGCCTCTACCATCTTCACAAACCATTTGCTCAATTGACACGACCAAAAGATTGATGTCTTCTCCCAAGTGCAGGAGTGTCGAAGTAATAAATAACCCGGCAAGACCGGGGTCGAACCACAGGGAGGTTAATTGTATAAATTATAGTTAACAACAACACAATAACAACAACACAATAACAACAACAATAATAGTAATAATAATAATAATAATAAAGAAGAAGAAGAAGTTGATGAGAACTTTGAGATGGTAGATTAACGTAAGGATTAAAAAATGATAACAACAAATGTCAAGGTTAGAGGATCCACTAATGGTATTTCAAACAAGTATAGTATAAACTCTTATTATTCAATTGGAAACCACACACAAAGGAGGTTCCAATCGGATTATAAATTGTTAACATGATTACATTAGTTTTCTTATTCGAATAATGCTAATACTTGTAAATGTTGTCAGGCATTCATGATTATAACTTATGTTAACAACAAATCAAGTTCCTTTCATAGCTCAGGTGTCGGTTATACCATACAGTATGGGCTATGAAAGTGCCAAGTATTTGTTGTACCAAGTGTTATACAACATAAATCTAGATTAACCATTTAACAAGCAAAGTATTAAAAGTGAACAAGATAACAAATATAAAACATGTTAGTATCCAACATTAAGGTCCATGTTAAGTTTATATTATACTTATTCTTACACCATTAGTGTACCCTTTTCACCTTGACATAATTAACTTAGCAACACATAATGAAAGAAAGAAACATAAATAAACAAGGAAAGGAAATGAAAAGCATAAGCAAGAAATTAATATAAGCAAAACTCAAGCATTACAAAATATAAAGAGAGAGCAAGAGCATGATCTTGATCTGAAAATCAAGATGCCTAAATACATGGCAAATGCCTCCTTTTATAGGTCAAAATTCAGAACTATTGATTTGTTGACTAATTGATGAGTGGGTGGCCACATCTTGACTTGGTGACAATCCTTATCTTCTTGTCTGCCAAAAACGTCATTGATGACATCATAATCTGAACAAACTTCAATCATGAAAGTTCTAGAGAATTGTCTCATCTTTCCAGGGTAAACATTTGAGATCATTTGGACTTCTAGAACTCGAGATATGGGCTGAACACTAAACAGTGTCTGGGCTGCAGGACAGATTCGGACTTCTTTGTTGTTGCTGCAATTTGGACTTGAAAACGGCCTTTTTAAATCTTGGGCTCCACATGAAAGTTGTAGGCCTATGTCTTATCTTTCCATCCATATAAAATGGACCTAAATCCAAGATCTACAACTCCAGATATGACCCGATTACCGAACAGTGTTCAAGTTTGGACTGCACCAATCATCTCTTTTCTAAATTTGCCCATCTCTTTGTCCTTTCAATTTCAGTACTTCAACTCATCAATCAATTCTTTCATTTATGTGATAGGCCTGCATTTAAGATGAACATTTACCATAAATTAAAGGTATCTTATATTATTAGATATGTTATTATAAAACATGCTTTAGTTAAGGAGTTATTGATACTTCAAGTGCAAAATGATGATATAAAACCTTGATAAAAATGCACTTTTAAGTACTAATCATCAATCTAATACTGAAATGCTTCCTAGTTCTATTGGCTTACCTTCTAGTTCATTAGTCGAATCATGTAGTGTTGCCTCTAATCTTTGGCATTTTCGTTTAGGTCATATTCCAACTACAAAAATTAATCTCCTAAGTAGTTTTGATTCTTCTATAACGGTTACTTGCGATTCTGTTTATGAGATCTGTCCATTAGCTAAGCAAGTAAAAAAGGTTGTCATTTCCTCTATCAACTAATAAATCCAATCAAGCATTTCAATTAGTTCACATTGATATTTGGGAACCTTTTTCAATTCCTTTTTACTCTGGTTATAGATTTTTTTCTTACCATTATTGATGATCACACTAGATTTACCTGGTTATTTTTAATGAAATCCAAATCTGAAACTAGAGTTATTCTTACCAACTTTCTAGCTTATGTTCATACTCATTTTAACACTAATATTCAAACTCCTAGATCAGATAATGGCCAAGAGTTTAATATGTCTGCTTTTTATCAAGAGAATGGCATTATTCATTAATTATCCTGTGTTGAAACACCTAAAAAAAATAGAAGGGTTGAGAGAAAACATCAACACCTATAAATGTAGCTAGATCTCTCATGTTTCAGTCCAAACTTCTTTTACCCTACTGAACAAATTGTATTCTAACAGCCACTCATTTGATCAATTGTACTCCTTCATCCATTCTCAATAATCAAACACCATATCATTTTCTGTTTTAAAAACCACCAACCTATAACTATTTCAAAGTCTTTGGTTGTTTATGTTTTACTAGCACAATCACAAGCAACCGAGGTAAATTTCAGTCATGAGCCACAAAATGTATTTTTCTTGGTTATCCTCCACACATCAAAGGGTACAAAGTCCTTGACTTATCAACTCTCAAAACTTTTATCTCTCGAAAAGTAGTTTTCCATTAATCTACATTTCTATCTATTCCAGATACAATTCATACATCTTTTGTGTTTCCAGATTTTCCTCAAACCTATGAACCCATCTCTTGTATCCCATCTAAATCAGTTTCTCAAAACTCTGTTCCTCTTACAGATTTACTTTTAGTAAATTTTGTTCCTAAACTTCCACCTTTTGAAAATAATGATGCTCTTAATCTTAGAAGGTCTGAAAGAACTAAGCATTTACCTAATTACTTGAAGCAATATTATTGTGATAATATGACTCAGATTCATTCGGCAAATCCAGCATCTTATAGCTGCTCTTTCTCTGGTAAGCCCTATTCTATATTCTCCTTGTCTGATTCCAAATTATCTTTTAAACATAAAGTTTTCACTTCTGCTATTTCATCTATTTTTTAACCAAAGTCTTACAAACAATCCAGCTCAATTCCTCATTGGTAAACTACCATGACTAATAAAATTAAAGCTCTTGAGCAAAACCAAACTTAGGATCTTGTAATTTTGCCTCAAAACAAAACTGTTATTGGTTATAAGTGGGTATATCGAGTGAAATTTAAGGTTGATGGCAGTGTTGAGAGGTACAAAGCTAGACTAGTAGCTAAGGGCTATACTCAACAGGAAGGACTTGATCTTTTTTACACTAATTCTCCTGTTGCAAAAATGACAACAGTTAGAGTTCTTCTTACTATTGTTGTTGTTAAACAATGGCATTTACATCAACTTGATGTTAATAATGCCTTCTTGCATTGAGACTTAAATGAGGAGGTTTATATGCAATTGCCACCAGGTTTTTCCACTACAAATGACTCTCAAGTTTGTAAACTCAAAAGGAGCTTATATGGTCTGAAACAAGCTTCTAGACAATGGTTCTCCAAGTTATCTTCCTTTTTACTGCATTTTGGTTTCAGTCAGGCAAAGTCAGATTCCAGTCTTTTCATCAGACAAACATCAACCAACTTTATGGCGTTGTTAATATATGTTGATGATGTGATCATAGCTTTCAATGATCTTGCAAAAATAGCTACTGTAAAAAGGTTTCTTCATGCATCTTTTACTATAAAAGATTTGGGTAAGCTGAAATACTTTCTAGGCATTGAAGTAGCCAGATCTGCTAAAGGTATTGTTCTTTGCCAAAGAAAGTATGCTTCAGATGTGTTGGAAGACAATGGTTTTTCTGATTCTAAACCCATTAGCTTTCCTATAGAATCAACTTTGAAACTCACTGCTAATGATTCTAGTCCTTTATTATCTGATCATGTATCCTATCGAAGACTTATTGGAAGACTTTTTTATCTCACAATCACACAACCAGATTTATCATATGCAGTCCAAGCTCCCATCTAGTTTATGTTCAATCCTCATACAATGCACTT
This sequence comes from Populus trichocarpa, assembly GCF_000002775.5. NCBI lineage: Eukaryota > Viridiplantae > Streptophyta > Magnoliopsida > Malpighiales > Salicaceae > Populus > Populus trichocarpa. Next base: position 8,935,570 of record NC_037297.2, on the reverse strand, counting down.
ACAAGCTGCAGAGAGAGTCCTTCGATATCTTAAGGCAACCCCAGGTCAACGCTTATTTCTCAAAGCGGATTCTGATTTGCATTTAAAGGCATATTCTAATAGTGATTGAGGTGGTTGCATTGATACTAGGAGGAGTGTCACTGGTTTTTCAGTTTTCCTTAGGGATTCTCTAGTATCTTGGAAATCAAAGAAGCAACCTATTGTCAGTAGGTCCTCAGCAGAAGCTGAATATAGAGCTTTAACAACTACCACATATGAGCTTCAATGGTTAGTTTATTTGTTGGCTTATTTCAAAATAACACATTCTCAGGTTGCATTGTTGTATAATGACAGCAAACTTGCTTCAGAAATTGCTTCCAATCAATACACCATGAAAGAACTAAACATATACAACTAGATTGTCATCTAGTTAGGGAGAAATTGCAGGAGGGTTAGATCAAAATCATCCACATTCCTTCCAGGTTTTAGTTGGTTGATATTCTCACCAAACCTCTCGGTTGCCTCAATTTTCATCATCTTCTTAGCAAGATGGGAATGATGAATATCCATTCTCATCTTGAGGGGAGATGTTGGAATATACAGAATGTGATTGATAAATTAGAGTTAAAGTCTGTAGCTAAATAGAAAGTGGTTACTTGTTAGAGTTAGTTAGAGTTTGTTACTAACATATTAAAGTTAGTTATACCAACAAGTCTATGTATATAACATCATCTTGTAAAGCAAAATCAAAGAAATATCAGAAAGGAGAATTCCTTTCAATTAGAACATATGTTTCCTCTCTAGAGTTCATATTTCTATTTTGTATAGTTTTACATGTTTTCTAGTTTTTCCAGCTAACATAATCATCATCTCTAATAATCTCTGGTCTATATCATCCTTGAAAAGAGTCACCTCATCATTATAGATTTTCAACTTCATCAACTACCACTACAGTCTGGCCTATTGGGGAAATACATATGCGTCCAATTACGATTGTTTTGCCATGCATCGCGAATATGCAGGTGCTAGATTGGGATAGTGGAAACGAGCCAAAACTCCCTCCCCTTACTTTTTTAAGCAGACCTTTTCCAACTTCCTCCGGATAATGGATCCGTCGTTTCTTTTTGTAACCTAAGTCTATTCATCCTTTATTACCCTTGAATGACACAATTCCAGCCTAGTATGGAGACACGCAGACATTAACATGAAAAACATGTATAAAACGAATTACAAATTAGAAAATTTGGCAAGAAACACATATCTCATGGCGTAAATACATCCCAAACTTTGTACGATTTCATAACTGAACATGTTTCCAAATTCCTTATGCACAACTATATAGCTTCTTTTTCTTTTTTCTTTTTCTAAAGATACAGCTTCTTTTTCTTTTTTTTTAAAACGTGTTTGGAAGTATGGTAACAGTTGTTTTTCAAAATGTTTTTCATTCCAAAACATATTAAAATAATAATTTTTTTATTTTTAAAAAATTATTTTTGTTATCAGCACATCAAAAAATCTGAAAACATAAAAAAAAAATCAATTTTTTTTAAAAACACTTCTGAAATACGATGAAAAACACACCAGTGTGCTTATACCACATACAGTGTGAAACTACATTGAAGGCTAGGGAGCAATCCATTATAATCATAACCACTAGACATGGTCAATATCCGGGGTATGAGAATTCATAATGTAGGGAGGGAATCGAGTAAACCGTTTGTAGAGAAGAAGGATGCTTTCTTATTGCTATTAATTTTATGTACAATACTCAAGATTAATGTCACTTTCATCCAACCCGTATTGATGGAACTTCCTCGTCAAAGGGTGTCGTGCTATTATTAGGACGTGGTAAAAAATCTTTTAAACTTGCAGGGGAAATAATAAATGAAAAACAATATATTTATTATAGAGACAAATAGTAAGATAGCAAAAAATAACATATTAAAAATAATAAATGTTGCTGACATATGTTCTCCTAATATCATGACAACTATCGGCAAAGGATATTTCCTCCAACCAGGGATGGAGTAATCATTGAATGCTAAGCTCCATTGCCCCCTACAACAATCACATTTTCATAAGAATGGCTATGACTTCTACCTCTCCTTCTATCTACACCAGACAATTACAATTGATTTTTTAATGTGTATTTAAACTCTGACCTCAACCACATCACCATCTTTGAGCTCTGTATTGGGTAATACCAACTGACCATTAACCAAAACCAGCTTTCCGTCAAATCCCACTCTTCTTGCAGCATCTGCAGCAGTGCTACCACTTCTTAACCTGATTATTTCACCATGAGGCCAACATACAATGACCACTTCCCCCAGGCCACCGGATTCAAGACTACTATAAGACTTCCGCTCATGCTTTGGTTGCCCAAGAATTGCTTCATATCGTAGTTGCTCTTCCCACTGAAGCATTGTCCTTAAAAGACGCACCTGAAAGTAAAACAAAATTCAATCATGAGAATGTTCTGAGCAGCTCCTATCCTATTTAGGCAAGAACATGTGCCTGGGCTCACATGCATGCCTCTGTGGATGGACACTCGTAGGTATCTTATTTGAGCAGACGTAGATTTGTGCGACAGATATTTCTACATTATAAACAGTAAACAAATGAAGATTACATGTAGCTGTATGTAGTTCAGAGTGAATCATTAATCTAACAAGATAGGCTGAGAGCTTGATATTTCCTGATCAATGTTCCAATGTGATTTTTAATTTTTTTATGAATATCATGATGAACTTGTTATGGACCCTTGTTGCTTCTCATTATGGAATTTGAGGGGGAGGGGAGATGAATTCCGTTATCTTTTAATTGGCGGATGATGCAAAATAAATCATGTAATTAGTTAAGCGAGAGAACGGTTTCAAAATCCTTCCCCATTTTTTAAGCTCAGTTTGAAATGATAAGAGAAATGCAACATGTAAAAACTTGTTGCAAATAAAGCATGTTTCACAACACATATTTCTCAATTCACACCTGTGATGTTCCTTAAATAATATGCTAAGCCTTTAGTTGATACTCACTGCCTAGACTTGTTATCATAAAACAGTAGTAAATCATGCATGGAGCTAAAGGAAAATGTGGACATGTGGACGTGTGAGCGAGAGTACAAAAGTGACCAATTTTCAAGACTTCTGAAAGGATCTCTCACACATAATATTTGTACGTGTGTAAGAAACTGAAACTATATGTAATTGATAGAAATGGCAGCAAGACATGAAATTGGGGAAGAATATAAGAATGTCTTTAGTATTTGACCCGTTAGTTATCAGGGTTAAGAAATAACAGGATAATAAAACTAACCTTATTATTGATGCTAGCTTCCATAGAAGTTGAAGCAACAGTGTCTATGTTTGGCCTAGATGCAATAGAATCAACTGGCTTGCCCTCAAAAACAGCAGAAAGAACAGCTCTATATTCAGATTCTTCTTCTTCCATTAGATCAATAACCTGGATGAAGGTTGGCAATAGGCGCTCAAATTGATCTTGCTGCATGATAACATATGAATTCATTCATTTCTCATAGAAAGTCCAATTTTCCACTTAAGTTGGCTAATTTATGATTGTCCATAGATATAAAAGTTCACCAAACGAAGCAAGGGGTGAGTGAGATAATAGACACTTGTAGAAGGGTAGCACAAAACCTAAACGAGAAATATCATGTTTAGACAGTTGTTATTACCACAGTTCTCATAGTTTTACACTCCCACATCTAATTATGATCCTCCATATTTTAAGCAGGTTTTGAAAAGCATTCAGGAAAGAAGCGGGAAAGGGAGAGGAGAGTGGCAGCAATCCTAGCAATCATCTAGTACTCTAGCTAAATCTTCTCCCAACCACACATTTATAACAGCAAGTCAAGGCTCTCAAACAAAAACAGATCTAACTACATTCAATGTGTTTTCTATTGTTTGACCAAGCTCTTCCAGAAGCAAAAGAAAAGAATAAAAGACAGTTTGCAATGGAAGTTCCACCATCATCAGTGCTAATCAAAGACAGGGAAAGAACTACCCCAAGCAGTGAAATTCTGAGGTTGCTTCTTTTAGTTTGAAGCATGAATCATGAATACAATCATTAAACCTACCTCCGAAGCTCCAACAGGAAGGTCAGGTTGCAAAAAAACATTCAGTTTAGGGTGTCTACCTCATTGTAGCAACTGGTGGAAGAAATTGGATACATAACATTGTTTATATAAAAGGTAAGGCTGGTTGAACCAGCTAACCAGTAGATCTGGCACCAATCCATTCCGAATTAATATTTTGATTGTTTAAGCAATTGATCCATTAAAATCTCGATGACTCTAATCTAGATGACCCATCCATGCAAAAGTGAAGCCAAGAAGCCAGGTTTGTAGGTGGAAGTTGGAACTACTAGCAAGAAGCAATGGCAAAGCTCTCTTTTAAAGAGGCAAGGTCCAAACTCCTTTCAATTTTTTATTTGTCAGGGACCTTGCAGTTTAGGAATTAAAATTACCATATGTCCATGTATCATATCAATTTGATTATATATACACACACACACATGAAAAAAAAAAAAAAAAACTATAATTGACTTGACCCCTCCACCACCTGAATTGGACCATTTTAGATCCTCCATCCATGTCCGAAAGTTTGATTGAACGATGTCAGTTGACCAGTTGCTGGCCAATCAGATGTTGACATGTTACAGTCCCACTATAACAAGACTGAAAATTGTCGGATGCCTCTGTGATATGTGAATTTAGCTAAAATAAACCCTCTACTTATAATTTGATCAAATCAAATCCTTTAATTCTAGAATTAAGTTATTTTAAACCCTTCGTCCATGTTTTCCATTAGATTGACTATGATTTGTTAATTGACCAAAGGTAGCCAATTAAAATTGAAATTAAAAATTCAACAAAAAAAATTAAAACACAGAAAAATTAGAAGTAAAATACAATTAAAATTTATTAAGGTCAATAAAATTGGAAATAAAAAAAATGGAGCAATTAATTTTAATACAGGGTGTAGTGCACGTGTCATCATGATATTGGCTATCTTCCATCAATTAACAAATCATGGTCAACGTAATGAAAAACATAAATGGACCCAAAAAATAACTGAAAATCTGAAACCAAAGGGTTCAATTTGACTTGACATTTTTCACAATTTAATCAAATTTAAATCTTGTATTTTTGCTATTTTCTTTTTATAGGGACTATCCCGCCCGCCCTCTACTCCCCTCTTTTATTTGCTAGGTGTATCTTAAATGATATGCATCAAGTTAGATGTGAATTTTTCCTTAAAATGTTTAGTGACCAGTTTTCATTATTGATTTGTCTTCACGCCTAGCACTAGGGTTTGCGTTAATTAGGGTTTCTTGATAAAACAAAATACTTATCGTCCAGAAAATTTTTGTTGTATATTCAAATCGATTTGGGTTAAAAGTTATTTAATCGGTTCGGTTCAAATAAATTTGGGTAGTTACGGGTTTTCCTACTTGTTTTAAGTTTCAATTAGATTATTTCTATAATTTAGAGATAATTTTTGTGTTAATTTCAGTTTCTCATATCGTTTATTAATTCTAGTATATCCTCGTCTTGTCGTAAAGTATCTTGTGAATCATCACAGATCCTTAAGTAAAACACGAGAGTGTAAACACGTGAGGAAATGGGTGAAGAATATATATTTCTTATCAACTAACCAATTTTTTAGATTCAAAGATGGCTAAGTCAAGCAATAACATGGCACCACGGACAAAAGAAAATATGATTGGAACTTAGTTGCGAATTATGAATCAGTGAATGGATCAGAAAGCCAATAAATTTGGAGATAGATTGTATAGGTTGGAGAGGCAGTGTGGTAATGATCAAGATGAGGTTCAAAATAGACCTGAGCAAAGAGAATTTAATATTATAAGGGTTGTTAGATAAGTTAACACCGATGTGGATGAGTTTGTGGCTAATAATGTGGACATGAGTGATATTGATTTTGATAATATGTCGTTGGGCCATGGGAACAGTTTGGACAGCAGCGGAATCATTGGTATGAAGATGATAGATATGATGATAATTTCAACCAAAGAAGTAATTACAGGTATGGTGACCATAATATTGAGTTTGGTGAAGATTTTGATACTATTAAGTTGAAAATACTGGCTTTTTAGAGAAAGAATGATATGGGAGCTTATTTAGAGTGGAAGAAAGTGGAATGGATATTTTTTTTTGTCATAATTATCTAGAGCTCAAGAAAATCAAGTTTGTTGTGATTGTTTTTAATGACTATGTCATTGTGTTGTGAGATTAGTTGATGACAAACCACAAGAAGAATTATAAGAGGCAAATTGATACTTAGAATAAGATGAAATCCATTTTAAGGATGAGATTTGTGCCTAGCCATTACTACAGAGAGTTGTATCAAAGATTGCAGAGTTTGTGCCAAGATACAAAGAGTGTTGATGAGTACTTCAAAGAGATGAAACTTATTATGATTCGGGTTAATGTTGAGGAAGATAGAAAGGCTACTATGGCTAGATTCATGAATGGAATTAATAGTGATATAACTCATATTGTGGAGTTGCATCATTTTGTGGAGTTGGAGGAAATGGTTCATCTGGTCGTGAAGGTGGAGAGATAGCTTAAACAGAAAGGTACCATTCAGCAAAGCCAATGATTACGCCCTTTGGCACCTTGAAAACCTAATGGGAAGGCTAACACCAAGGCTGGTCCATCACAGCCGAATGATGAGGGTAAAAATCGAATACCCAAGAGAGAAGAAAGACATCTTAGGCGCTGGTAAAGGTAACAATGATACTTCTACTTCTCATAACCATGATATTAAATGTTTTCATTATTTGGGTTTAGATCATGTTGCTTCACAATATCTAGACAAAAGAGTCATGGTTATGAAAACCAATAATAAGGTTGAGATTGATGGGGAGGATGAAGAGGAAAAGATGTCACCATTGGAAGATGCTGATGATGTTTGTGTTGAGTATCAGGTTGAGGGAAACACTTGTGATGATGAGAGCACTGAATATGCATGTCAAGGTGGATGATTTGGAAAATCAGATGGAGAACATATTCCACATGAGATGTCATGTTTAGAATAAGGTATGTAACTTTAATTCTAGAAGGTGGTAGTTGCACTAATGTAACTAGTACTAAATTAGTAAAAATGTTAAACTTGCACAATACCAAACATCACATACCTTATAAATAACAGTGATAGAATAATGGTGGTGAGGTGAAGGTGAAAAAACAGGTTTTAGTTGTTTTTTCAATTGGTAACTATTGTGATGAAGTGTTATGTGAAATTGTGTCAATACAAGCTAGTCATTTGTTGCTTGGTAGACCATGGCAGTATAATAGAAGAGTCATGAATGATGGATTAACAAATAAATATTCATTTGAGATAGATGGAAGGCCTAAACTCTTGCACCTTTGACACCTAGGCAAATATTTAATCAGCAACTGAAATTGAAGGAAAAGATGGCTGAAATTAAAGGAAAAGATGGCTGAAAATGAGCTAGTATATCAGGGAGACGCTTGTATATCAAGGAGATCTTCTTTGCTAACAAAGTTCTTCCGAACTTTAATGATGATGCTATTTTTCAGCTTGGTACTCATTTGTTTTCTTCAAGAGATGATCTTCATGTTATAGATTCGAGAAAGAATCCTTTTGAAGAGAGAGGAGATGATATGAATCAGGTTAAGTCCGAATTTTGACTTGAAATGCCTACTAACTAGTTTTGCGAGATCGAGCATATCTCTCAAACCATATATCAGAGCGAGCTGAAAATTTACAAAGAGATACTAGACATATGAAATTATATTGTGGTAAAGTTTCAAGTCAATCAAAGTTCAAGAACATATTATTTAAATTGGTCGAAGTTATTGTTACTGTTTTGGCAGATTCGTCGACAAAGTGTTCTTTCTTGGCTATTTTCAGCCCAATCAATCCAAATCTGTAATGGTTTAATTTTGAACAGCAAATGCAGATTAAATGATACTTATTTAGACCCTAAACTTATGCATGGACTTGGGCTACAAGGATTCCTAATATGGCCTGGATTCATTGAATAATTGGAGTTCATGCTTTGCAAGGATTTCAAATCCCACATCGACTTGATGTGATGGCATCTAAGGAGATCTTTTTCTTAGTTTTTTTTTCTTATTTTGCAGGTATTCCTAGCACATCAAGAAGACTAAAAAGGGGCAATATAAGAAAGAAAATTATAGCAATCAAAACAAAGTTTCCTAGTTGAATGAATTCCTAACACTAAAAGTTTCGACCAAAACACCACTCAGGAGAGCTTGAGATTTTAGCTACATGGAGAAATTCTAGCATGAAAACTTTGTTTTTATTATCCTATTTTATTTATTTGAAGTTGAACAAATATTTTTAATTTGGATTAGTTATGGCCCATTAAATATTGTTTAGGGTTTACTTCATTATTGGACTTATGGTAGTTAATCCTTAGATTGGACCCATTGGCTTGCAATCCAAAAGGGATGCATTAGGGTCATTTAGATGAGACTATATAATTTTTTTTGGAGCCGTAAATTTCAGCAACTTAATGATAATAAACGTGAGTTTCTTCCTTTTGATTGTTTGTGGTAGAACATCTTTTTTCTGCAAAAAAATAAAATAAAATCGTACAGCCACCTTATCGAAAATTAACTGGTTTCGTGGCATCATTTACATACTTCGAGTTGTTAGGTACAGAGTTATATCTGAGTCCAAGTTTATTCCAATACTTTTGGTTCTTATGTATTGGGTTTACCTCTATATCATTATTTTATAAAACCTGGTTTTTCAGCTTTTCGAGTTATATTTCAACTTCATTAAAGGTTACTTGACCACATGATCAAGAAACCCACATCGTTTAGTCCTTGGGGTAATAATCTAGTTCTCATATACAATACATATTTCCATAAACAATAACAACAAAAGGTCAACTCCTTGAGAAAAAGTATAAGTTATAATAAATAACCAATAAAAATTGACACCGACACCAAACAACAGACCCCACTCCACACTCCAACACACCTGTCTTTAAGTCTCTAGCCTCACTTCTAGCTCTTAACAAGCTTTTCCCTCAAAAAAAATAAAAATAAAGGTGGGCTTCATAATTGCGACCAAGTAATCTCTACAAAATTTGGGTTTTGTTTTCTATTTTTTATAATTTAAATTAAAAGATTACAAAATCACAATCTTATTTTATCTTGAGATAACAGTTCTACCAATGCCCTACTGGTTTAACTAGTGACCAATTGACCTAGACTCTTGCTTGGGTAAAGGCCTGCTATAGGGTCAATAACACTAGTACAAGCTAGGGAAATGGGGAAATGGAGCTGAGAGATTATAACACTACCTCCAGTTGCTTTGGGAGAAAGAAAAATCCTTTATAGGAAGCTTTTTTTTAGAAATCACTCATATTTGCATTTGACAACATGTGAAGTGATGAACTACCATTTTTCAAAATACTGTGACTCTCCTTCATAATTCTTATTTGAAAAATGTAAGTTTCACATTATAAAAAAATTTCATGCCATGTTTAAATATCATGGAACAATGAAGTCAGCATTTACCTTTTCTCATCAAGTCACATAAAACATGTATTAAAAAAAAAGGTTCATATTAAACATACCTTGTGGTACATACCATCACGACAAAATGTATACTTTTCAAGGCAAGTACACCAATCACCATGTCCTGGCTCACACCACCACTCGTCAGATACCTAGAAAGCCAAGTCATCAATAAAAGCGCAAGCGGTAATTAACCTCATCATTCATACAAATCTAAGGGTTCTTGTTTCGTGTAAAATATTTTACAAAAAAATTGGTTTGTGTATAATATTTTACAATCAAACTATAAACTAAGTTTATTTTTTAGAAAATATTTTCATATCATAAAGTTCTATAAAATAAGACAGTTATCAAGTAACAATCATCCAAATATTTCAACCAACATCACTTTCACCACTATCACTCTACCACTATCACTACCGCTCTGCTGTTGCTGCCACCATTACCATCGTAGTGGTTGTCATCACCGCCACCACCTCCTCCACTATCACCACCATTATCTTATTGCAACAATCACAATTACAACACATCATCATCATTTTGCTACCACTATATTTTCACATCATTACTATCAAACATTGTAAAATTTGTTCCAAGTGATGGGAAAAGTTGTTTGCAAACAACAAGATTATTATGAAAAATAAAAGACTAAAGAGTTCAAACCCCTAACGGCTCGGAAAATTCCAATCAAACTCTTCTCAAGTTCTTTTCCTCAAAAGCCAATTTCTTTATACTTCACAAAGCATGGCATTTTGAGCATTAAAGAATAAAAGTTTTGGGAGATGTTTAGAATCTCCAAATATCTATCTTGAATATTGTTAAAATTCACTACACGTAATAAATATAGAAAGAGGAGCAGCTCAACCTTCTTATATAATCTTGCATAAGCTTCCCATTGCTTTATTTGAAAAGAAGATCTTCTATCAGCTACTGCTTCAGAAGCTGCCAATCCAAAGCTAACAGCAACAAGCAATTCTCTTCCACCCTTTTCTACTCTGAAATGCAAATATTGGGGAATTTCAACCTCTAAGTCATTATGTTTGGCTATAATGTGATGGGATGAAAAATAATAAGATGGCAAACAATAAACCCACCATGAATGCAACCTATGAATTTAGCTTTGATTCAGGTGAATATTTAGGCAAGGAACAGAAGGAGACAAACATTCAACCCTAAGCTTTAATTTGGTTCCATAAATGCTTTGACAATTCCAAGTAGGAATTTAGTTTAGGTTTTCCAGTGTGCTTTCGATTCCAGCAGCAGCTGTGTCCCAGTAGTAGAGTCGGGGATAATTCCATAATTTTGCAAGTTGCTAGGAATTTCTCTAGCAGAGTCAAGTTTTTTTTTTCCTAGTAGATGTTTTATTCAGACCTTAAATAGGCGGGCTTGTTAACGTTCCTATGTTGGAATCTAAGCAAGAATAACTCGAGCATTATAAATCTGCTTCGTAGTCTTTCAAGTGTAGCAGAAAATTATCATGAATCAAGTACAACCTTTTGCTAGATATGTGAGAAAGCGGTGATACATTTAATCAAAAAGCAATTAATTGAACCTCATGATGAGAGTCTAGTAGTACTCTATCTTGTTTTTAATTTTGCCCAACTTCAGACCCACCTAGTTTGGGACTAAAGCTTTATTGTTCAGACCAGTGTTTTTAACTTTTAAGCACCTAAATCACCATATTCTACAGCACTCGCCTAAAATAATCAACAACTTTCTCTAATTTTTTTCCTGTGAGAGGAAAGAAATCATAGCATACCTGATTATAACAGCAGCAAGTAAGTGACTTCTTTCCACTCTAAGGACAGGATGTCCTGCTTTGAGGGATCTGTACTTTTGAAACTGATCATCTTCCATGGAAGTTTGATCATCAATATCTTTGGAAAGATACGAAGATGCTTCAGTTTCAGATTCATCAGTGCTTCCAATGGAAGACAACGTGTTTCCAGTTTCTTTGTAAAGCCAGTGGGCAGCAAGTCCATGTTCAGCATACTCGTGCATTTTCTGTGAGAGAATAGATATTAATTATTAACAAAACATAGTGTGGCCAAATCAATATATTCACACCCACATAATACTACTTCATTGTTTTTTTAAAAAATTTATCCATCAACCTTTTTTTTTTATCTTTCAATATTAAATTGTTCTGGGAATTGTGTTTGCTTCGCAATTTATTTTTTCCTGTTAGATTATGTAATTATGTACTGGTTTTATTAATTTAATTTTTTTTCTAGATTTCAACCTTCAATATTAGATCCTTAGAAAAGAAGTTATGTAATTTTTTTCGATTTATTTTCTATGAATTTATCTCAATCTCATCACCCAAGTTACGGGTTTAACAAGTTGACTGGAATCTTTTTTTTATTTTTGCTGCTTTTTCTTTTTCTTTTTCTTTTTTTGCCACTTTCTAATTGATCATTTAAAATTAGGCTTCATAATGTTTTTTGATTCATCTCATGACCTAGATCACTGGTTTGGCAAGGTAACTCGGTTGACTCAAGTAGTATTTTTCGTTTTTTTTTTTTTTAATTTAGTTCTCTTTTTTCAATTTCATCTTTCAATATTAGGTTGAGTAGAAATTGGCTTTCATAATTTATTTTAATTTGTTTTATATAGAGTTATCACGATCTCATAACTTATATCACAGATTTAACAAATTAACCCGGGTTGCTTCAATATGTCACTGTCTTAATACTTTTTTAAAAAAATATCATCCAATATGTATTATATTTTAAGTTCATAATTAAAAAGATTATTAAAAAAACATATTATCAATATTTGAATATTTTTTTACAGTAAAAAAATTGATCCAACAGCACTAAAAAATGATCTATTGCAATTTTATGAGCCGTATCACAGAATTGACATTTTAAATTTCACTTCATACCTGTGTTCTTATCTGGACTTCCAAAGGTGCATTATCATTTTAAATTTCACTTCATACCTGTGTTCTTATCTGGACTTCCAAAGGTGCATTATCGGGACCTTGTACTGCAGTGTGTAGAGACTGCAAATGTAAACAAAAAGTTCAGATTTAAAATATGAAAAACACACGCACAAACAGAGTCGACCTTGCTTTATTGAGACACGTAACCAAAAAAATTTAAGTCAAATGCAAATCATGCTAAACTTTGTAAGTAAGAACTACAATAAGACCAAATTAAAAAACAAAAAAAAAAATCAGAGTTTTATTGTACCCTCAGGTTACTATAGATTGAAACAGTAAAATTCTCATGTTGCTCTTACCAAAAAACTCAATAACTTGTCTTAAGTGTAGAACGATTTTTTCATAAGGGTTCATTCATCATTATCAAATTAATTAGAAACAAAATGTCTTCTCATAATTTTTTAGCATGGTAAAATAATTTAATTAATCTTAAAAATAAAAAATATTAAACTTGCATTCAGAAGTGTTTGTCTTTTTCAATTTTTTAACATAGTAAAATGACTTTAATAGCCTTAAAAACAAAAATTATTAAACTTGCTTTTAGGAGCTTTTTAGTAATTTCATCCAGGTTTTTTTATTATAATCAAGTTGGCTTCGAGGAAGTATGGTATTTTGATAAATGTATAATATTATTAAATAAAAAAACTAGCTAGCACATGGCTCACGCCAAATTGTGGAGTTCTTTCCCGCTCTTCAACAACACGTGTAGTGATTGAGGCAACAAATTTATCAACGGCAGCCTCTTCTTTCTTCTCCTCTATTCTCTCTCCACCCCATTGAAATTCGCGCTAGCCCTTCAAAAATTCAAAATTGTCCTCTTATTTATTGATATTTTAATTTTGATCCTCATTTTTTTTTTTTTGTCCCTTTTGTCAAATTTCAATTTGTTTTCAATTTCATCCTTGGGTCTATAATTAGGATTTGTTATTTTTTTCAAATCTGGTAGTTATTTTTTTATTTTAATGTTTTTTTTAATTGTTTGGTGAATTTAATTTTTCTTTTCAATTTTACCTTTCAATTCAAAATTCTAAGTTGTCCTCTCATTTATTTTTATTTTACATTTGATCCTCTTTCTCATATAATTGAATTGTTTTTTTTTAATTTTATCCTTCGATATTTTATTTGTTGGGAATTAACTATGGTTTTTCCGGATAGGATGTTCCCAGTTTAGTAATTTGAGTCATGAATTTGAAAAGTTAATACGAATTGGCATCGTTTTTTTTTTTTTGCGCTTCTTTTTTCAATTTCATTGTTCAATGTTTGGCCAATTAACCTGGCTATTTTTTTTGGATCATTTTTTTATATATTATTTTGGTTTCATCCTTCCAAATTGGGTTCCCTTTAAAATTAAACTTTGTAATTTTTCCTGTTTTGACTTTTATATCAGACTCGCAAGGTTTGGCGAGCTTACCTGGGTTTGCAGGTATTTTATTTTTTTGAGCTTTTTTATGTTGACTTTTTTTTATTTTAGCCTTCTACATTTGGATTGTTGGGGATTGGTTATCCTTATTTTTTTCAATTTGCTTTTTATAAGGCTGGCCCAGCCTCAAGACTCAAGTTGAGAGTTTGGCATGCTAGCTCAGGTCAACTCGAGGCTTTTCTTTCTTTCTTTCTTTCTTTAAAACAGACTTGCAGCACTTGAGCATCGATTTTTTATGTTACAGAAAAATCAACCCGGACCACGATAAATCACAGGCCACAAATCTAGTACATACTAATCATAATCCTTTTAGAACTTGCATTGTACTGTGGAGGGATTGCAAATGTAAATAAAAGTTAAGATTTAAAATATGACAAGACATGCGCGTGCGGAATAGACCTAGCTTTATCGAGACAAATAGCCAAACAAACGTCAAGTCAAATGCAAATCATGCCAAGTTTTGTAATAAGACCAAATACATACTATTCCTTTTAGACCAATTTCATGCTCACTGCATGCAAGATTATTAAAAGCTATTCATTTAAGGAGAGATATCATAACAAAAGCATTCTAGAGAGTATAGGGCAAGAATCTTATGTTTCACTTTTCTTATTCCTATTGAGTTTGTGCTTTGACTTTGGTGCATAAGGAGCCTAAATAGACATTCTCCAGGGATTGGTTTTAATTGATCAAATAAACTGATTTTTCATGTTTGGTTACCTTCAGGTTTGTTTCCTTTATCATTTGGTTCTATGTTTCACTTACCCAAGTTGAGAAAATGTATAATGAAAGTAATTATACCCTCACGTCTTGAGATTTAGTGGACATCTTTATACATCAGAATGTCATTTGAAATGGGGTAAGGTTTTGTTATCAGTAGCAGCAGCAGCAGTAGCTATATGCCTAGATTGAAGAATTCAGAAAGATCATCATTTCGTTAGTCTGTAGGCCTAGATTGGTTTTATGAGTACGTCACTTGATAATAAATAGGCTCCTCAGCTGCTGGTCAAAAATGTAATAACAATGTATCTAGGCTTTAGTCATTACATCTTTCCCTAGACTATATTAGAGAACTAAAATTCCATTCTAAAACCTCCTTTCTTCTCCCCTTTGTTTCGAGTGTGTATTTATGGCTCTATGGAAAAGATGGATGGAATTTAATGCTAATTGATTTTTCAGTGACTTCTCTATAGCTAGTAGCAAACATTTATATGTCTGTCAGACTATAGCGTTCTTGAATGCAACAATAGACCTACTTATCTGAATAAGCATTTAATAGCACTTATTGACTCATTTCATATATATTTATTACCTGATAACCACTAGGCTTTGGATTAATAATGTAATCATCAAGTTCACCATCTATTGGAGTCCAAAGCCTGCGAAGGAAGATAGAAAGACATAACCCATTATCTGGTCACAATCAGTACAGACCGAGACAATTCATAGATAGCTAGATAGATGAGAAAGACAGGAACCAGTCCTTTTTATGAAATGCATAAAATATGCCAATATATTCAAAGTAATTGATAAAGATGTATAGACTTGAGGGGTCAAAAAAAACCCAGAGCTAACACTACCAAGCTTTGTAGTAACCTCGTCCAAGTAACATTACCACTAGAATAAATCATAAATGATGCCAACATACCTCAACTGACAAGTGGCAAGTATGGTTAATAATTGGTCATTCCATATGAGTTAGACGCAAATACGAGCTGTTCAGCTAGCATGTAATGGATATAGATGAACATGTTCATGTACCTATGCACAATGTCAAGAAGACTGTAGCAACATTGAATAGCAGGTCCATGTAAAGTTCCATTTTTGTCTCCAACAACCACTCTCAAAGCACGGGCATCATATACTTTATTGATGCTGACATCTTTCCGTTTCATCTAGAGGAAGCAAAGATAGAAACGTGTTCTAATATAATCAAATGAAAACTCTCTGTGAGAACTTGAGCAATGAAAATAAGGCCACTGTCCCATATAACTTTAACTAGCAATGAAAAGAAAATGGTTAGGAACACTCAATTTAAAAGATGTAGAGAATATTAAAGGCCAGACAAAATAATGAATCACCATCAATGGCCTGAGAATACTCTTTCAACATTTATAACAGCGAAACTTCCAAAGGAGTACTAAGGACTGAGTTGCAAGTGTTACTCCCAGTATTCACTCGTACAAATCAAGCAATACACATCCAATCTGCACCTACTCCCACACAATTATGCTTTCAATAACTTTATTGGGATATCCAATCTTCCTCGATTCAAATTGAAATCACCAATGCATCCCTCAAGAACAACAGAAACTATAGTTAGCTGGTTTACTACCTCATTCCTTTAGACTACTTGCTAGACCTATAACACACTATTAACTACGTAAATTCTGAATGCAAATGCATTGTCAAGAAAACATATAGAATATGCTCATGAACTACAACAAAGCAAAAGCCTCAAAGCAAAACTCATGGCAACAAAAATCAATTCTCAAGTGGCAAAATTATTAAATCTTGGAAAAGTATAGAGAAGCTTGGAAATACCAGCCTCAAGTTAGTATCACTGATTTTATAATGTGACAAACCTTGCTATAGATGCTATACAAGCTTTTCAGTCTGCTAGATAAAGTTACTTCCATTCCAGGAACATAACTGCAAGCATGGTAGAATCCATTGCATGAGTTTTACTGTCATTGCAAAGCATAAGATAAGAATAAAAATTGTCAATCTTCTGGAATGATATACAAGAAATGTGAATGAGAAAAGAAGTCATACGAAGTTGATATAAATAGCTCCCGCTCCAACATTTCCTCGCAAACAGCAAGAGATGCTAAAGCAATTCCAGCATCCTGCACAACCTTGGGTCGTGTTTGAGTCTCTGATGTTAGGCCAAGATCATTAAGAAATTTAGACCGTTTTCTTCGATCTAGCAAGATATCAAAAGGCACTACAGCTTCTAAAAGATCCTGCACACCGACAATAATTGAATAAAAATGACTTGTGGACAACTAATATAGCCACTTCAAAACTATTGCAACCTTGTACAAAAAGTGTAACCATACAAAAATAATTGTGACAAATTCTATCTATCATTAATGCAATGAATCATTAAATGATAAACATTTGAGACATATAGTAATAGAAATAACCCATAATTTAAAGGAAATGAGACAAAAGGTAAGATACTATTTTAGAACAAACCAAATGGATGCTTAATTAAATCCAAATATCAAGGACAACAAAAAATATGGCATTGACCTTTTATCTCCCAAAATCTCTATTTTCCTTCGTTATCAAAGGCAAGAGGATAGAGTACTTGCCAACAATTCAATAGTTACCTTCATGGTCGAGACATCTTTGTCAATTGTCACAGAATTTTCACAACCAAGAGTTGAATTTTTCTCATTCCAAGCTATAATTCTTCTCAGATATCCAGGTCTATTGCTAGAGCTCCACATGGAAGATAGGTCAGCCCGCATTTTTTGAAATAGCTGTGGCTGCATGCCGTAACATCAAGCAAATTGAGAATGTTATTAGAGAAAATCAGAGAAGAAAAAAGAAAAGAAAAGATGTACAAAAACTAATTGAGAAAGGGAAATCATTGTTTCCGTACTTTTTATTGTAACAGTATTTTTTTTTTTTTTTGTTGCTTTTTTCTTTAATTTTAAATTTAGTTTTTTTAAATTTTGCTATTTAATATTACATTTATTAGAGATTGAGCTTTGTGATTTATTTCGATTAACTTTCTATAGGGTTGTCATAGTGTCATGACCTAGGTCGCGGCTTCTACAAGTTAACTTGTTGTTTTTTTTGTCTTTTTTTGTGATTTAATTTTTGTTTCAATTTCATCCTTCAATAATAGATTGATTAGGAGTTAAACTTCATAGTTTGTTTCAGTTTGCTTACTATGGGTTACTCTAGTCTTAACGTGTTAATCCAGGTTGATATAGGTTTTTATTGTGTTCTTTTTTAATTGATTTTTTTTTTAATTTAATCCTTCAACACTGGATTGATTGGGAATTGAACTTCATAATTTGTAATGATTTACTTTCTATTGGGTTATCCCGGTCTTATGACCCAAGTTTGGCGGGTTGACTTAAGTCATTTTTTTATCCTTTCTTTAATTGATTTTTTTTCAATTTAATCCTTCAACATTGGGTTGATTGAGAATTGAACTTCAAAATAATTTTTAATTTGCTTTTTACGAAGTTATCACGGTCTCATAGCTCAGGTTATTGATTTTACATGTTAACCTAGGTTAACTCAGGTCAATTTAATATATTATAATCTCAATATTTAAAAAATAAGATGTCGTCTAGAATTTTTTTTGCGTTAAACTATGTTTTTTTCTAGTTGTCCAGGTTGTTGAACTTGTCAAGTCGACCAAGTCAAATTGGATAAATCCCTACATGATTTAGTTTTTTTTTCCTTCTTGATAACACGTTAGCAATACCTAAATATTTTTTAAACATTTAAAAAAAATAATCTGACCTGCAGCGTAACAAGAATAAATATTCTAGTACTATCCTAAACTTGATCGTCACAACAATACGAGGTTTCCAACACAATCAGATCTGCAATTTCATTGTATTTAAATTTTCAATTGCTATTTTGGTGCGGATACCAGACCCGAGACAGTTCACACAAGCATATGACCTTCGATGATGGAGGATAGTCCAATTATTGTTCATTGGTTGGGAAATTAGGGTTTAGCTTATGTTACTAGGTTTAATTTATTTGAACTTTCATTTTGGTTTTTTTATTAAGTTTGATGTTATTTTATTTTGGACTTTAGTTTATTTTTTGTAGGCTTTTGGTTTAATTGTTAATTGATTTTGGGTTTTATTATTTAAAAATAATTTTTTGACATTATAGTTAGATTATGATAAATTAATAAAAAAGTTAGACTTTTGTTTTTTCAACCCTGATTTTTCCTCTCCTTCATCTACAATTTTCTTTTCTTCAGCCACTTTCTTCTAATTTTAAGCTTTTCTTCTTTAATTTTACCTTTTTTAAAATATTTTTTTTATCCCGTGTCATTTTTGGTATCAGAGCAAAAGTTTTTTTAGTTATTCTCACAACTAAACTAAGTGGTTAACAGGAAAAAAAAATCAGTCACTACTTTACAAACCAATAGCCCTTCTCCCTTCTGTCTTTGTTTTGTGCAACAATCAGCAGCCATCAAAAAGAAAACAATAGGAAAAAGCCAGCCAAAATTTCTTCATAAACTAGCAGACAACTTCCCAAAACAGTAGCAGCACTCCAGCAGACTTTTCATGCCAGATTGTCTCCTTATATCAGTTGACAAATCTTCTCATACCAATTGATGTGACGT
Organism: Populus trichocarpa; assembly: GCF_000002775.5. Lineage (NCBI taxonomy): Eukaryota > Viridiplantae > Streptophyta > Magnoliopsida > Malpighiales > Salicaceae > Populus > Populus trichocarpa. The sequence goes on along the minus strand of NC_037297.2, from coordinate 8,916,324 downwards.
ATAGCGTGGATAGAACTAAAGTTCTTAATCTCTAAAGATTACAGACCTAAACTGTAGAGAAATTTAAAGAATAAACTCTAGTATTTTATAAAATTTAAATAATCATCTGAATCTCCATAAAATAAACTAGACATTTTTATTTATACTAATTCTAGATTTAAAATTTTTTATAGAAAATAATTTCTAATTAAAATTTACATAACTAATAGAATTCATCTATCTAGCATTATGATTTCTAAATAGTAAAATATTAATTAAACTAAAAGTCCTAATTTAAAGAGGAAAGAGAATCAAAATACAAAAAAAACAATCTCACACAGTAACTTTTGAGGCTTATTTGAAGACCTTTTCAATCTTCAATCATCATGAAATTTTAACCCAAAAGCAAACAGGGCCTTCAAAATTGTCTGTCAATATTTCAATTCGATCCAACGATCGAATTAAAAGTTATGTTTGATTTACCAAACTGCATTTTGGACTCTTCCTAAACTCCTCAAAACCTAGAAAATCTTAATCATTAATGAAAGAATATAATAGATGTTATTAGGCCAAGAATATTCAATAAATTTCCTCTTTATTCAAGCACTTTGCTTATAGGAGTTTCAACATCCATTACTAAAATTACTAGTTTATCATGCTGTTTTCCACACAATCATAGTAACCACAAATTATAAATTTATGCATTTAGATTAACCTACATATGCAATTGGCTTATCATCAATGTTAATGCACTTCACAACAATCAACAAAAATTGTGAGGAAACCTGAAGAACTGCAAAGCATAAATCTTCCAACTCTGCTTTCAATGCCCACAAACCCAGTCTGGAAGCAAGTGAGCACCAGATAAGCAAGGTCTCTTCAGCTACAGCTCGAGCCTTTGAAGGTTGCAAGGCATAACTACAATAAATAAATAAAAAAACATTATCGAGAATTGTGATTAATATAGTAGACTCGCTTGCAAAAGGCATCTTCAAAAATAAAAACAGCATATGATTTATTATCATATTGTCTCAAACCATAAAGAACCTAGAAGCAAACCACCACGTCCATCAACAATAAGGAAGAGGAAAGAATTTAAATATTTGAGAATTTTTCAACATTTTTTATTTTTGAAAAAAAAAGGACCTCTCTTAGAATAGACATAGATTGTGGATATTAACAGAAGTTGAGTCCATACATGGTTCTCATGTTGTGAAGACGATCTGCAAGCTTGATGAGCACCACACGTGGATCATTAACCATGCCCAAGAGCATCACTCGTAAATTATTTGCCTTGATACGTGAACAGTAAAATTAAGGGAGTTAGAAAAAATTTGTAAATCTTTGTGGGAAAAAAAAAGATAACTATTGTAGATATGTGGTAAAAAAAAGAAGTATATAATATGAAATGAATTATGAGAAAAGAAAACATTTTTTACACCAAATGACATTAAATTAACCATGATGATTGACACTCGTCAAAGGACTAATTAATTTTTTTAAACAAGAGGGATTATTTAATTCATTTTGCAAAACTAAAGGGAATAATTTATAATTTACTCCACATTGATGCTGATTATGATAATCACAGAATAATAAAACTCTAGTATTCTCTGTCAATAAGCAAAATAAAATTTTCACAATGCAGACTACACATTGGATACCTCATCATGACCGAGGGTACCCTGGTTCACATTTAGCCTACGATGTCTCCTTAGCAGCTGGAAAAAAAAAAAAAGGTGAATAGTAACAGCTGAAAATCGTACCAATCTTAGAGTACATAGACCTATAGAAATTAGGACAATCACCATATGAGAAAACAGAGGAAAGTAATTTGTTTACAATATTAGGGAAAGAATAGTACAAATAGTTTAAGTTTATTGTGGCCATGAGGTTAAGTGATTACAATTTGCAACTCTAAACTATCTATTTCAATCAACGTCAGCATGGCTTCCTTTTTTTCCCCTGAGCTGTTATCGAGACTATTTCCATCCATATGATCTTAAATTTCATAATTCATAGAATATTAAAATCTTTGTTTTTGCATCAGTGTTGAAGCAACATGGTCAAGAGGAGTGCCAACTTTCCCCCCGGGTTAATTACTAACAGAATATGTGGTGCATTAAATCAAAATTATTTGACCCTTATGTGTGTGTATATCTGATCTTATGCTTAAAGGCAAAGGGAAGACAAAATGCTAGACACTGAAATGAGAGTGAAATAAAGGAAACAAAAAATAGCGGTGACAAAACATAAGAATTTAAATTATTCTGTTCAGTTAATCCATTAATCTTCTTACCCTTTGTTTTTCTTTCATCATTTATTTTTTTACCAACTACTACTATTTCCTTTGTCACTACTTATATGAGTGCTTACTTTGAAAGTTGTCGGAGCCATATACATGACTGTGATAGCTAATTTCTGTTACTTCAAACTTTTTTAAGGAAAAGATAAGACTAAGTTTTGATTATGGATCATTATTTGAACAAGTAACAGGGGAGCAATTTAAATTTATTCATATTGTTTTATAGAACTACATATAGTTATAGAGGATAGATCTTTTATAAGCAACTTCATGTGCAAGGTCAAATATAAAATATATTATTTGTATATGCTTTGTATGAGAATTATTTGTGATGGTATATAGTTTTGCTAACAATATAACTATTTATGAGAATGTCTTAATTTTTCTCTAACGTAGAACCACAACAAGATCACCAAATCAAGACACACTTAATCTTGAGTTAACCAAAGTAAGAGAGACACCCTCAGACTTGGAGAAAACTCTTGGTTTTTATTTCAATCAATAATAATAAGTTGAACGGAATATTTGTCCAGGGTGTTTATTTATATGCACCCAATAAAATAAGAAGTCTTAAAGTAGGGAACTAAAATATTAAAATTAAATCTTATGTTTCTTTCTAAAATATGTAGCCTTAAAAATCTATTATATGGGCTTGCATCATTCCCCTTTTTCACCAAAACTTTTTCATGGCATCTCTAATTATCCTGAAAGGACCTCTTCTCCAATGATGAAAATGGATAAAGAACGCATCTCTCATGCAACATTTCTGGAGAAAGGCAAGGAACTGAAAAGGACATCCTCAGATGCATTTATCTTTCCAATTCTAGAAACAAACTGTCGTATTAAAATTTATTGTTAAATCCAATGCAAAATGATTTCCGTACCTCTTCAAATCCCCAAATCAGTTCATTAAAAAGCCTAGCTCCACCTATCCTCAAATGTCAATTTTCCAAAAACAAATGACTTAGAGAGTAGTATACGGATCTTTTTATTCATCTACAAAAGGCAACTATGGTCTATGGGTTGACAGCAAAATGAAAGCATCCCTTTAGGCCAAAAATCACTATTTGTCTCTGTACTATCGACTTTCAGTCATATCACTCCCTCTACTCAATTTTAATCCATACCAGCTCTTCTACTTCAACTTTTAGGACGTGAAAACCCTTCCATCCATCTCCATGACAGAACTTTGTTAGTTTAACCTCACATCGTAAGTTGATTTAGCATTGAACAATCAAGTGTTGCCACATGGAATGAAAGTATTAATTTTTAAATTTTAAATTTCAAAAATTATTTTTCTTTTTTTCCCTTTATTACAAATAATCCTGATTGGTTTTTTATTATTTTTTAATTCCAAAAATTATTTTCATGTCACATGGAAGCACCCGACTAGTCAACGCTAAGCCAACTAATAGTATGAGGTCAAGCTAATGGAGTTCCATCGTGGAGAAGGATGGAAAGGTTAGTTCATCCTATATGTTAAAGGGCTGGTATGTAACAAAATTGAGTAGAGGGGTTGATATGATAGGAATTCAATAGCAAAGGGGAACACAATGGTTTTTTGCCCATCCCCTTAACCTTGACCCCGGAAAAAAAGGTATACACAGTTCCACAAGGTTGAATTCTACAATACTTGCCAACCAGAATCAATAAAGTTCACATTCCAAAATTGAAAAGAAAAGGAATGGGAGAGGAGGAGTTTACAAATATAAAATTATTACCTGATTTATGTAACTAATTTTGGAAACACCAGCTACTAACTTTGCCACATCCTCACCAAAGTTTTCTTCTATACTGAGTAAACTCTCGCTTGTATCTTCAACCACATCATGGAGAATCCCAGCAACAAGTGTGTCGATGGCCTGCAGCGGGCTTTAAAATATAAGCAAGAGACTCAATGCAATCATAAAATAAGTACAAAAATACACGAAAATCAAGTGGGACACTAACAACAAAGTAGAATAATGGAAGTGGTGTTCATCATGTGGTTATTTACGAGTGCAGGAAAGAAGAGAAAAGAAAGGTACAACAACATGAATCAGGAGTTAGTATTAGAAAGCATACTCGTTTGCCAGTAGATGGAACCAACATAGCCAAGATTCTAGCAGTATGGATACAGTGAGTGAAATAAGGGTCTCCAGTTTTGCGAAACTGGCCATGGTGAGCTTTCTTAGCAAATGCAATAGCCTTAACCACCTGCCTTCACAAATTTAATTCAAAGCGGTTTTTTTTACAGGTAGCAAAGAAAGAAGCAACGGTGATTAAAACAAGCAACAAGAAACCGAACCAACCTTGGCCTCATTAAATATCGGGTACCCAGTCACATCAACCCCGTCCACTATAAAACAACCTGTATGTCTAGACTTTTAGTCATTAGCTCTATTTCTATTCTATTCTCTTTTTTAATTTTATGAATTAATCAATAATTTTACCAGGTTGTTCTTCTCCTTTGGGCCATAAAAAATCCACCCTGGTGGAAAGGCAAGCGCCGGAGGCAATAGCGACGGCGGTAACAGCTACGTGAGTTATTGCAGAGGTAACTGCACCATGGAGGTAGCCAGAACCAGAGGAGGCGACGGCGGCAGCGATGACGTTGGCGGAAACGGGGGCAATTTGGTCAAGAAGGCAGCGGTATTTGTATTTCGAGGAATTAGAGGAGCGGAAATGGAGGCTGTATCGGTGAAAGAGAGACGGTGACGTTTTTAGGGTGATGAACATCGTGGAGATTTGAGTTTGGCATGAGGGAGAGGGAGAGATGATGGGCATGGAAATGTTGTTATTAATTATTACTCTATTGTATTGGAGTTGGTTGGGGTTTTTCTTTCTATCAAAGGGGAAACGAAGGAATATCAAGGGAGTCTTTTGCCGATAGAAGTTTTTAAAAGTTCTGAGATATTTTTATTATTATTATTGAATTGTTTTAATGTATTAATATTAAAAATAAATTTAAAAAATATATAAAAAATATTATTATAATATATTTTTAAATAAAAATATATTTTAAAAAATAATTATTATTATTATTATTATTTTAAACAATCATGTATCATTTTTTTTTATATTTAAAAATGTAATAACGATTCTTTTTTAAAGTATTTTTTATTAAAAAATAATAATTATTATTATTATTATTTTAAACAATCATGGATCATTGTTTTTATATTATTATTTTTGATATTAACACATCAAAATAATTTAAAATATAAAAAACATTTATAAAAAACATAAATTTTATTTAATAAAAACAATATCAAACAAAACTTTGTTTGGGTTTATTTGGTTGGACCGAAGTTGAAGGGTTAATAAGTCTGTGAATTGTAACAGATAAAAAAACATAACAAGAAAACAACAAATTTTAAAATTAATTATTTTAGTATGTGGTTGAGAATTTTATAGTCATTTTCTTCTCTTTTAGAAAATGAAATTATTATTTGCTCCGAAGGCTAGGTAGAGAACAACATTGGCGTGTTGTGGTTACCTCGAAGATACTTATCACGATAGGATTTTAGAATTAACAAGTTATATAACTAATTAGCAAATATATTGAATAGTCAATTAAATTCAAGAAAAAAATTGAATTTATAAATTATAATTATTATAAAAAAAAACCTAGAGAACGGTGAGATAATTCATTATGAACTTGCACAATATAATTATTGTTTACCCTTTTCAATACAAAGTTTTTGTCTTACTTACAGAGTAAAATGGTATTTTTAATGTGACCTAGAGATCATTTGCAAATTGATTAGAGATAATTTAGTAGTTTATATTTTTATATACAGTTTAATTACATAGATATCATTAACAGGCAAAAAAACATTAAAAGCTAAGAGGGTTTTTGCATAATTTTATTTTTTACAAATAGTACAATTACTTCATTGTTATTAAAGTTAAGAAAATTAAAGGATGAGTCAAACGGTATTTTAGTATTTTTCTCACGGCTTTTTGTTATATTCTATTTGGATTAGGAGCGCATTAGTATTTTTATAAATAAAAATAATAATTTAAAAATATATTGGCGCGTGCGGGCCACACACCAACGAGTAGACATCACTTGCACCCTATGAGCAGGGCGTGCAACATCATTCGGCAACAAAAATCTCCTAACTACCATGTCATCTGAAACGTCCGATGAGGGCAAAGCTTAAGGGGTAGCGTGTTTTGCTCAAATCATGGCGGTTGACTTTTTTCTCCTCCCCTTATTTTCTCTCTCCACTCACTGAAATTTGTGTCATCTCAACCAAAAATCAAAAATCAAGGTTGTCCCATTTATTGTCTTACAATAATGATCCTTTTTTCTTTTGATTGAAATTTCTTTGTTTTGGATTATTTTTTAAATTGTTTTTTTTTCAATTTTATTTATTTTCCATTTGATTTTGTTTTGTTTTTTATATCAAATGTGGTACTCATTCTCTTGATTGTTGTTTTTTATGTGTTTTTTTCTTTCAATTTTATCACACAACATTTTATTTTATTTCATTGTTTTTCTAGATTGATTCTTCATTCTTTTAATTGCTTTTTTTTTTATCTTTCTTTTTAATTTGTTTTTTTCCTTTCAATTAGACCCTCAACATTTTATTTCATTTGTTTTTTATCCAATTTTGGTCATCATTCTTTTAATTGCTTTTTTTATCCTTTTTTTTTTTATTATTAAGTCCCTCATTCTTTTCTTTCATTGGTTTTTATACCAAATTTGACCTTTATTATTTTGATTGATATTTGTTTTCTTTTTAGTTTTTTTATGGTTAAGAGTTTTGTTCAAGATTTGTTTTGTTTCATGTAGGGTCATCTTGGTCTCATGACCACAATTGCTTGTTTTGAAGATTAACCCGATTTAACTTCAATCTTTTTTTTATTTTATTTTAGTTTTATCATTTGATATTAGGATATTGGGCCTTGAGCTTTCTATTTTTTACTCTTTGCTTCCTCTAGGTTATCCCATGTCACAGTTAGTCAAGTAAAAAAGGGTTGCTTTGGATTTGTTTTCCAATGTTATTTAATTTTTTTAATTTGATCTTTTGACATTGGGCTATTGGGTATTGAGATTTATTCTTTTATGTTTTTTTTTCTATAAATTTATCTCGGGTCACATGTTTGTTAAGTTAACACAATGTGACTCAATTGTTTTTCAATATGTTTTTTATTTAGCTTTGATCCCTTTTTTTTAGGTCATTTTGTTTTTAAAAAATAAATTTTCTTATCGCACTCTCATGTCGTGGGTGGTGGGTTAGTAGAATGAAACCAGATTAACTCAGGTTTTTATCCTTCACATTTCTTTTTTATTTTTTTTTTCAATTTTATCTTTTGAAGTTAGCTTTGTTAGGCCTTGGGTTTTCTTTCTTTTTTCACTTTTCTTCCTCTGGTGTTATTATAGGTCACGGGTAAGTCAAGTTAACCATGATTCATTTAGGTTATCATCGTATGAATATCTTTTTTATGTTAGAAAACAATTGACCCACCGGCATTATAGTGTAGAAAAAAAAATCTAATGAAAAAACCTAAAAGAAATCAGTAATGTACAATGGCATGTGAGACAATTCATTGTAGATTAACACAGTTAATTGTTCCCCCCCTCTTTTACACAAAACAATTGCCTAGCTTGTGAGGGTAAAATCATCATTTTCAAGGGATTTAATGGTATGCTTTTTTTCATAGGAAAATGACTTTATTGTCCTTAAAAACTAAAAAATATAAGGCTTTTGCCCAGAGGTTTTTTTGTCATTTCTATTTTTATGCATTGTAAAATGACATACATACCCTTAACAGTTAAAAAATATTGAACTTGAAGATAGAGATTTTTTAGTCTTTTCATATTTTTTTAGTACAATTTAATGATAGATTTACCTTTAGAATTACAAAAATTTAAGGATAGTTTAGAAGGGGTTTTCATCTTTACAATATTGTTTTTGTAATTTTTAGATGCCCTTCCTTAAGGGCTGTTTAGCAACTTAACATACTAAAATATTAATAAATAAATAGATAAAAAGTGTTGATGCGTGCATAGCTCACATTAACGTGCGATCACCTTTCGTGCTTTTCTAACGACATGTTGGGAGTCTTTTAGCGAGAGAAAAAAACCAACCATCATGTCATCCGATGCGTCTTGTAATGGTGCAGCTGATGGAGCTACGTGCGTGGTCAAATTCACGGTGATACGACGACGATGATTTTTTTTCCTCCTCTTATTTTCTCTCTCTTAAGCCTTGGTATTTGCATCAAGCCTTCAAAAAATCAATTGTGTCCTCTAGTTATCATTTATTTCAAATTTGATTCTTATTATTTTGATTTCTATTTTTTTTTATTTTAATGTTGTTTGAAGTTTTTTTTTTTCAATTTCATCCCTAAACATTTTATTTCATTTAATTTTTTAATCAAATTTGGTACTCATTCTTTTGGTTGCTATTTTTTTATCCTTTGCTTGATTTTTTTATTTATTTTGTTCTTCATTGTTTTATTTCATTTAATATTGTATCCAATTTTGGTCTTCCATTTTTTATTGCTATTTTTTTTTATCATTTTCTTAATTTATTTTGTTTTTCAATTTAATCCCTATTTATTTTCTTTCATTTATTTTTTGTATAGGATTTGGTCCTCATTGTTTTGATTGTTGTTTGTTTTTATTTTTTATGATTGGAAATTTTGCTATGTTATTTTTTTATGCCTGCCTCCTACAGGGTAATCATGGTCTCATAAATCGGGCCACCAATTTTAAAGATTAGCTCGATTTAAGTTTGGTCTCTTTTCTTAGTCGTTTTTAGTTTTTTTTTCTTAGATTCATCATTCGACATTCAGCTATTGAGCCTTAAGCTTCATGAATTATATCACTTTCTTTTTTGTGGGGTTATCTCTATCTCATATATCGGGTCGCAGGTTCGTCGAGTGAACTCGGGTTGACTTAATTTTTTTTAACTTTTTTTATGAAATTTTTTTTTCAATTTTATCCTTTAACATTAAATTATTGAACCTTGAGCTTTGTGATATTTTCCATTTTTCTTTACGCAAAGTTATCCCGGGTGTGGGTTAATCAACTTAACACGTGTTGACTCGGAGTTTTTTTTTATCATTTTTTAACTTCGGTCTTTTTTTCTAGGTCCTTTTCTAAAAAAAAAATATTTGTGTAATCCCAATCTCATATTGTGTTTAACGGGTTAGTAAAGTTGACTTGGGTTGACTTAGTTTTTTTCTTTGACGTTAGGTTACCAGGCCTTAAGCTTTGTGATTTTTTTTCGCTTTTCTCTTTGCAGGGTTATCCCGATTTCATATCTTATGTCACATATTGATCATGTTAATCTAGGTTGATTTTATCATCATTGTTGCTACCTATTTAAAAAAAAAACTAAAAAATAATAATATATACAAGGAAATACACATGAAGCAAGCCTAAAAAGGACTGCCTAAGTTTGTTGGTGAAAGACTGAAACGCTAAGTGAGAGTTGGTAGACCAAAATGTCCGAATTAGCAACCTAAAATTTTGATTGACTAAGGAACCCATTAGTGAAAATGATTTATTTGGGTTTAAGGACTCAATTGGAATTTTGAAAGGTTTAAATAAATTTATTGAGTGCTTAATCACAAGAGAAATGAACTTTTAGGAGTCAATTTTGATGTAAATTGAAACAAATCAAGTTTGGGGACCGAAATTGGATTTTGGAAAGTTTAATTGGTCAAATCAGGGCTTAATTACATTAAACTCGAAGTCTGATGAGCAAATAGGGACTTAATTGAACAAATTATGAACCAAAGACCAACTTGCAAAATGCACGCGACTTTAGGGACTAAAATCAGGTGAAATCAGAGGTCAAATCAAAGAAAATTGGAAGTTTGATGGTCATTTAGGGGTCCAATTGAACAAATCAGAGACCAAGGATGAACTTATAAAAGACGTTTAAATTTGAGGTTGACAATTAAGTATGACAGGGATGCAATTGCATGAAATTAGGAGTTTAAAGGAAAATTAAGTGTAAAATTAAATGTAATTCGAAAAATAGAGATCAAATTGAAAATTGTCAAATCTCAAATAAAAAAAAAACCTAATATGTAAGGATTAGCCAAAATAGTGTCATTCAAGATACTATGCATCTTCTTCTTTAACTTTTGGTTGATCGGGTAGGCACTTTCAGGCAAATGAATGCAATGTTTCCGACCACTCCAGAGGTTGCAACCACTATCATTCAATTGAGAAACATCCCTCTACAACCCTATGTATTTAAAATCAAACATTTACATCCCATATTCTCCATTGATCTCCACAAACATCTTGTCCTTAATCAACCAACATTACAACCATTCAATTGAGAACACTTTAAAATGTTTGAATACGGAGTTATAGACCTCCAAATCAAACAAGAATGGATCCGATTAAAATGTGTGCACCCCCTCTACCAAGTCCAAGTGGTCTCAGGTAACGTTAACGTTAAAGTTGCTTTAGCAAAGCCACGAAAGTAACCAACCTAGTCAACCTTGACTAAGACACCAATTTGCAGAAAACCACTTAATGTTTTTTTTATGTATTTCCATTTAAAAACCCTAAAGGATTCATATCAAGGGTCTAAAACCCTTCTTCCTAGATCTAAAGGCCAAAACGCCTCACATTGGTCTTTAAATTTCTTACAGAACCACCTAAACCCAAAACCATTAGTTCTGTGGCAAAACTAGCTAGGCTTTAGTTTGTTAAGACCCTAACAAACCCATCTAGAAAACCTGAATCAATCTATAAAAGGAGGGGCATCTAGGAGCAAAAAAGGAAGAGAGGAGAAGAAGAAAAGAGCAAAAGAGAGAAGAAGGAGAAACTTTGGCTAAGGTACATTTAATTCAATATAAAAGGATTTGGAAGCTTTAACTTTATCTGGTGAGGTCTGAAGATAAACAAGAAGGAAGACAATATCAAAAAATCAATTCAGATTTGATTTTTTCTAAGCTAAGAAGGTATATACTTTTAAACCTTGAAAGTTGAGTCCATTAGGCCTCCTAGATCGATCTCTTGTGTTCATTGAAAAGTTTTGACATGTTATTGATTACCTTTACACATTATATTACATGTTTTGATTCAATGAATCCCAAAAGTGGCAGCAAAGAGGAGTGTTATTTTTTGTTAATGGAAAGATAGTTCTAGGTTTTGGGTTACTGCTTTGGTCCTTAGAAATGACAAAAGTTGGATTTTGAAGTTCATTTTGTCCAAGCACACCTTTTGTTTTTGAGTTGTTAGTTTTTTAGATTAAAATTCAATGCATTTTCTAAGTTTTATTGTTGTTTTGTTATTGTTTTGGTCCCAATTATATTCATCATTGTTAATGTGGTTTGTGAGAATAGGGAAGACATGTTTTAAACCACCAATCAGAAAAACATCAAAACCTCTAAACCATACAAAGCAGCTTACCTCAAGTAGGGTGCGTTAGGGGTACTAATACATTTCCTAGCCATAACCAGTCTCTTACCCTTTGAATATCTGATAAAACCAGTATACCCGGGTTTTCTAGTGACCTTGAACCAAACAACTAGGTGATGACTCCTTCAAACCCCCAACGCCTCACACCCACATGCGATAGAATGATGACTCTATTGGGGAGAGTATTTCTTGTGACAATATTGGGCTGAGCTTTATGTTTTATGTGGTTTATTTGTCTGCAACGTGTTTAAATTTCCATATTTATTTCTGTTTACCTCATTTTATTTATGCTTTAGCATATGTTAGCCTGCTCATACATGTATATTGGATGTAAACACATGTTTTCATGCATTTTTTTTACTGCTTTAGGATGCGTATGAAAACTTCAAGTTAGGTGGGGGAGTAACGGCTTGCCCTATGACTTTTAGTCAGGGTTTAAGTTCATGAAACCATTCAACTCCTTGTTGAGTGCTTCGACTTGTAATGATTGGTATGCGAGTCATTCTACTACCTACTAAGCCCCATATACCTCCACAAGGGTAATCACTAGGACAACAAAACACTCTTTTAAGACTAGATAATGTTTATTCTTATCTCTTGTAAAGGAACTAGAACCTACCTATAAGATATATGTCCCTTAAATAAACATTATTGCATTAAGACATACTTAACCCTGAGCATCTCGCAGTGTAGGACTTTGGACTGATAGCATGACCATCATTAAAGAAACAACTTCTGTTGAATACGAGTTGGAATCTAAATCCCTATAGCTGTTAAAAAAGGATTGTCTGAGACTAAATGATAATAAGTTGTCACCCATCAGGAACTTGAGTAGCTTAGGAAAAAACTTAAAAAAACTCCCCTTGTATGTGAAAAGCATCAGCAAAGAGAAGTTTTTGAAGAAATACAGAAGAATAGTGGAAATTATGAGGGTATCTATTCAAAATTCAACCATTAAAACTCTGATGCATTTTTTGGACCTCGAGTACCATTGCTTCACCTTTCGGGACATAGATATGTGCCCTGCCCTGGAGGAATATAGTTTACTCACCGAGTTCCCTAGAGATCTATACAAGGTTTATTTCCACCAAAGGCGCGACAACGTGATAACTGACTTGGTCAAGTTGATCAAAATTCCAGATTTGTATAAGATGTCATAGAAAATTACAAGTGGTCTAAAGTGGAAAATGATAGAAAAAGTATTTGAAAGAATAAAAAATGACTCCAGATTTGCTAAAGAAAAGAGCAGGATACTCGCATTAGGAATCTTCAGGTTGGTGTTATTTCTGAACCTAACATGAATAATTAGTTTAGAGGCGACTGTAACTTTCGTTGAGTAAAAAAAAAGTTAGATAATTTCACTACGACAATACAAACAGAAACTATCCTAACACTCAATCGTTGCAGGAAGATTGACAAAAGATCAATAAGATGCTGTGAATAACTGCTATATATATGGTTAATTAGCCATATAGAAACCAAGAAGCCAGTATTTAATAATTTCTAGTGGTTTAGTAAAAAAACCATTGGAAATAGTTAAAGAGGAATAATGGAATGATTTGAGTGAAGAAAAGTGGAAGGCAAAACTATAGAGAATTCTAGAGAAGTAAAGTGGAAAGCTTTGTGGATAATAGCAACAAATTGTCTGATGAGTTGTGGATAAAGACAATGGGTGCCTTTGATTGGGCACCCGTAAAGCCTTCAAAATCTCCCTCGAGGAACAACTCCTTACTGAAGAGAAATTGAGGAAGTTTGTGGAGCAACAGTTAATAGAAAAAGAAAGAAAGTCATGTTTTTAAAGAAGTAGCTAAAAGAGGAAAATGTGGCTAGAAACCGAGCTGAGAAAGAGCGAGGAGAATTGAGAGAAAATTGGATGCAAACCAATACTGAATTTGAGACATTTAAAGCTAATTTCAATGATTGCCAAGAAAGGGATGATATGTCTTTAAGGGTCCAAGCAGAATTAGAAAGTCGGATTGAGCAACATGAACAATTATATAAGGAACATATGATGCTTGAAAGTGAGCTGGCTGAAGCGAAAGCCAAAGGAAAAGTTGTCAGGAATTCCCAAACTGATGAGATCAACCTATTGAAGAGAGAGCTCAACAATGAAAAAATCAGATTAAAACATTTGGAAGTGAAAAACAAGCTGATGAAGCACCACAATAAGATGACTGATATCAACAACAATCAACTGAATAGAAGCAACATGTTACTCTCAGAAAAGATGAGTAACATGGATGAGCAGAATGACTAAGTGTTTGTCTACGCCTAAAAAATTCATCTGAGTGCTTGACAAGTTGGGAGAGATTTTCATTGATATCAACAAAGTATAGCTGAAACTGATGTTTTTTTTAGAGATATAAGAAACAAAGGCTTTGCTTTTCCCCCTATAAATGATGATGAATGAACTAATCCTCAAATGTAAAAGTTGTCACTAAACATTAAATGAATAGGTCTTGGACCCAATCTTTTGAGCAACATATCCTATTGCTAAATACAAATTTATTAAGCATTGGCTTTGATCAAGTTCCCTCCATAGTTATGAAAGGATAAAAATATCTTACCCAAATGATAGCCATATGCCAGTCTAGAAATTTGGCTAACCCACATCCAAGCATGCATCATCATGCATAACTATGCATCTATATGCATTTGTATTTATGAAATTTGGAATGTGCTTATCATGTATTCAAAATATAGGTCCCCTTATTAAAGTTTACAATACCAGGCTTTGTAAAAAAATGGAAAATAAAGACAAAGCCCACTTTGAGGCTCACTACCAAAAAGAGCTGGACGATGTTAAAAGTAACATGGCTCGGATGACTAGTTTACTCGAGCACCTCATGCGAGCGCAGTATGGGAAGGGACATTCGGTCAGTAGCCGATTTTGCAACCGTCACTATTAACCTCAGTTATCATTGACCCACAAAACTTGGAGACAAATCCCATCGCTAGATCACAAAGAACGATGAGCATTCTGATGACTCACCCAATTACGTCTGCTTAGATGCAAACCATTATAGATCTAACTATAGGGGAATCCCACGGGATTAAATCTTTTGGTCACCCTGAACAAGATAAGTGGGCTACTTGGGAGGAAAAGTTTAGAGTTGTTGTTGCGATGTCGCGATCACACAAATTAATTACCCTAATAAACAAGATAGTATAGAGCAAGTAAAGGGTCGATCCCACAAGGAAGTTCTAGTTCAGATTTTTATGCTAGAAGTTATGTAATTTGGGGGGGGGGGGGTTGAGAGTATCTAGACTATAGTAGAATTAAACAATTAAGCAAAATTAAATAAATAAATAAAACTATGAAGAGAACAAACCTTGGTTTCAAGTAAACATTCACCTATGGAAATCAGAACCGATCATTGAAACGGAACATCAATTTATATTTTGAATCTTTATCTTTTCTTAACATTGGTTGGTTAATAGATCCGCCATATAATTAACCATAACCAACAAACAATTATAGTGTTTGCACTAGTAATTTAATCCAATGACAACCTTAAGAACAAGATAAATTGATTAATCTAGATAATATAATTGTCCGCAGTTCATGTTTGATTTTTTTGAATGTTCTCCCTAAGATTAATAACATAGATCCGTCACAATTATTAAACTAAGTAGCTTCACAAGTTTATATACCACAACTCCGATTTTGATAGCAAACTTAGTAATAGATTGTTCACAATAATAACTTAGAGTCTGTTCTAGCAATTAAAATAAATAATCATAGGAAATAAACATAGGAAAATAAACATATTCATTCATCATATAAACTGAAAAGAAAATGTAAAACAAATCTCACAGTTCTTGAAATCCAAAGGTTTCTGTGTCCTTGCAACCAAGAAAAAGAGTTTAGCTTCGCATGTCTATTAAACAACTAATAAAAAAGAAAGAAGAATGCATTAATTCGGGTTTTTAGAGGAAATGGGCATTTTTCCTTCTCTTTCTAGCCATCCCCTCTTCCTTTCTCTCTTTCTTTTTATTTGATAGGAAACCTTCCTACAAAATAGTCCTTACTTAAGTAGATAATTTACATTTAAGTAGTTTAAAAACTATTTTCCTTAAAAAAGGAGAAATAGCCTTACATAAGATCCTCAAACTTTGACTTTTAACTTATAAAAGTTAAATTGCCAAAATAAAGACTTGGATGTCGGTTTGGATGCTTTGGGAAGTAATTTGGACTTGTTTCTTCACAAAACCTGTCTGTTGGCAGAATTCATATGGCATCTTAGAAAAATCATATCTCTCTCATATGAGCTTTTTTTCTATTGAATGTTGGTTTGATGATAGGTCTTCGAGTCAGGAATAAAAAAAAATTAAGTTTGCATTAAATGGACTTTTCTAGCTCAAGATATTCAAGTCAGAATGACCAAAGGTCAACACTTGCAGAATGCGAGATTTATCTTTGAAGGCTACGATCTCTATGCTCTTTCTATTTTTTATTTTTCTTGACATATATGTACAGAAAGGTATGGATGTTAGCTTTCTAATTCCACTAGAATCACTTCGGTTCGATCTCTAGAGCTCAAGTTCTGCACAAAACATCGATTGGAGGTCAAATCTGCCAATTATCTCCAATTTACTTCTTTTTGAATCTTACATCCAAAAGTGCCTTTAAAACATAAAACAAAGAACATCAAGGCATTTTATATATAAAACATAGGCAAAATACTTGGTAAATGTGGGTAAAACTATCAAATAATATGGTCGCATCAACTGTTGAGGGGTTTGACGTCTATAACCCGGTTAGAGCAGTTGAGATATGCTCAGTACTGAATGTAGTGGTATCCAAGGAGTTTAGAGTGCCAGAGTTCGTCAAGTACACAAGGTCATATTATAACAAAATGATGGAGGTCGTACACAATGACAAGTTACTCATCCACTTCTTCAAAGACAACTTGATTGGTTCCACGCTAAGCTGATATATAACTTTAGATAATACTAGAGTTAAGAAATGGAATGATCTTGCCAATGCTTTTTTAAGGCAATACAAACTCAATATTGACATCTATCCAGACCGGACGAGTTTGATGGTAATGGAGAAAGGCAACAAAGAAACAGTGAGAGAGTATACTCATAGATGGAAAAACAAGGCAATGCATGTACAACTGCTTTTGTTAAAGAAAGAAGTGATTTTGTTCGCCAATACTTTCAAATCTCTGTACTATGAGTACCTGATGGGTAGCTCTGCCCAACACTTTTATGATGTCATGGTTATTGCTAAAAGAATAAAGTAAGGGATAAGAGTTGTCTGAATATCAGAACCTGCCTAGAAAAAAAGGTTTACTGAGAAAAGGAAGGATGTTGAGGTAAGTAATATAGAAGAGGGATATAAGGGTAAGAAGTATTTCCAAGCCCAAAGTTATCATAGTGAAAGCTACCAAACCCTATCTCCCAAAATACCCAACATCAGCTTCGCCAAGTCTTTTCCAATAAACTAGCCTACCAACCCTTCAGAAAACCAAACTGAAAACAACCCAAAGAGAACATATCAAATAAACCAAGAATAACTCCCACCTTTACCAATAAACCAAAATTATTAAGCATAGGTCATGTGGCATCTCTTCATTTTCCACCTCTTAAGCCTCCCTTCCCAAGTTGGTACAAACCAGAACTAACCTGTGAGTATCATGCCGGAAATCCTGGCCACGACATTGATACTTACTCAGCATTCAAGAGGAAACTCTTGCAGTTATTCAAAGTAGGGTGAATAACTTTCAAGGATACACCTAACATCAATTCTAACCCTTTACCCAATCACGCTTCTAGTAGTGGGGGAGTAAACATTGTGGAATATGAAGGAAGGAAGGGGCAAGTTTTGAGGGAAATCATAGATAGGCTATATGACATGTTGATGCAAGCTGAGTATTTGCTAGTAAAAGGTGAATCAAGTCTAAGAAAGGATGATGATTTTTGTAGGTTCCACGGAGCGATGAGACACAACATTGAAGGATATAAGGAGTTTCACTAGAAGGTGATACAATTGATGACTCTTGCTCTTTTAAAAATAGAGAAGAAGGAAGAGGATGATGTCGTAGGCATGATAAGTTTCTAGGAGAAGGAAGCAAAAGTGTGTAGGATCCAGCATACGAAGAGCAGTCCATCAAAGATTGTCTTGATAAGACATGCCTTTACCCACAATAGAAACTATAATGCGCTGCCTCATAATTACGGAGACTCTTCTTCCCTATTACAAACCGAGATTAATGGTTTCGCGGGGGTGATGTTAGAGCGATGACAAGCTTTTCGTGCCTCCTGAGGAGGTGTGTGTGTGTGTGTGTGTTGGAAAAGAAAGAGCTACGGGTTTAATCATAAAATTATGATTATAGTTCAGAGTCGCCACTTAGTATTATGGTTACTAGGAACCATGGTCTACGAGAGTCTGGGTAAGAGACTGGTTGTGCAAGGGGAAGACATATTTAGCATCGTATTTTTTACACCTTGTATTTTTAATATTTGCGGGTGTACTCTATTATATAGTTTTACACCCCACAGGTATTACAGTCTACATCTAGACCCTAAAAAAAGATTGGTAAAGAGTTTTTGATATTTTTGTCAAATCCTAATAGATAATCATAAACTGATTACGATATCCATTTTGCATTTTAAAACATGAGAAAGATGCAATTTTTTGTTTTTTTTATGAAAATATGCTTGAAAACATTTTAGAATTTGGCCGTATGTATAAAAACAAAATATTTTTGTTTTCTTTTTAAAAAGAGAAATTGATTTAAAAGTTTTTTAAGATTTTTTTTTTCATTTTTTTAAATTTGTTTTAGAAATATTTCAGAAAAACTAGGTATTTTAATTTTAGATTTTTATCTTACAGTGTAAAAATACAACCCAGTATTAAGCAAAATTGGTAGAAAAACATGCTAGAAAATCACAAAATTTTGAAAGAATTTTGTGATTTTTTTGGAATTTTTTTAAAAAATATATAATATTATAGTATTATAAAATATGGGTTGGGCCGGCTTAGCTAAATGGGTTTGACAATCTCAGCCCAACATATCATTTTTTCTTTTTTCCTTTTTTAGGGCCAAGACCGGGCCAACCATTTGGGCAGGGCCATAACCAGCCTAGACCAAGACCTTTAATTGGCAACAACCAACAGTTGTAGGACGTGAATTATTTCATGTCCTGCATGCAAAGATGATGGGGGAGGGGAAGGCTGATGCAAGGCAGGGATGGAGGACCACCTGAGGTGGTGAGGGTCTGTGGTTGTGTTGGTGGAGAGGACGGTGGCTTCGTTGGTGGTGTTAGGTGCCTGTGTTGGAGGGAGAAAAAAGAAGAAAAAGGTCTTCAGGAGAGAGAGAGAGAGAGTGGGAGAATGATGATGTTATTGTTCACTGTGGTGGGATAAGTTGGAGGAGAAGGTCAGGTCGCTCTTGTTCATGGCAATGCTGAGGTGGTGTGCCTGAGATCATGGTGGAGAGAGAGACACGACATAAAAGAGAAAAATACTAGGGGGGAGGGTTGATTTTTTACGGACTTTGGACCTGTTTTTTTTCATCCTCAGGTAATGAAATCCACCCTTATTTATAGGAGATGAAAGAGGATAATCTTGTCTTCACTGGTGAAAAATTTCAGCCTTAGATTCGGCTAGAAAACATCCCAATTATTGGTTAAAAGTATACACCATGAACTGTCAAATTTGACAGTTCAAGGCTGTCTGAGTTGACCATTTTAGGCCGGAGTCGTGGCCGCTGTGTTGTCAATCATCCTAAATGAACCATATTGGGTTGTAGACAAATGTTAGGTGATCAGTTTAGTTCAGGTTCTATTAAATTTGGTGGAGGTTAGAGGCATTAAATGCACTTGCAAAGTAGCTTCCTTAAGCTGTCATTTTAGAGAAAATTGAAGAAGAAGAAGATGGATAGTAACCAAAATGGTGTCATTTTGGTCCTTCGATTTCTGATTTATCTCATCTATGATTAGTACTTAAAAGTGCATTTTTATCAAGGTTTTATATCATTATTTTGCACTTAAAGTATCAATAACTCCTTAACTAGAGCATATTTTATAATAACATGTCTAATAATATAAGATACCTTTAATTTATGGTAAATGTTCATCTTAAATGCAAGCCTATCAAATAAATCAAATGATTGATTGATGAGTTTAACTACTGAAATTGAGAAGACAAAGAGAGGGCTAAGCTTAAAAAATAGATGCTGGTTCAGTCTAAACTGAAACACCATTCGGTTATTGGATCATAACTGGAGCTTAGAACTTGGATTTAGGTCTGATTTATATGTATGGAAAGCTAAGACATAGGCCTAAAACTGTCATGAAGAGTCCAAGATTTAAAAATGTCATTTTCAAGTTCAAATGGTAGCAACAATAGAGAAGTCGGAATCTGTCCTGCAGGCGAGACACTGTTCAGTGTTCAGCCCATATCTCGAGTTCTAGAAGTCCAAATGCACCGATTCTTGATTTGTTGGAAAGCAGAGATAATTTCCCAGAACTTTCATGGGGACTATCTGTTCAAATTCTGATGTTAGCAATGACGTTTTCTACAGACATGAAGATAAGAAGTGTTACCAAGTCAAGATGTGGCCACCCACTCAACAATTAGTCATCAAATCAATAGTTCTGAATTTTGGCCTATAAAAGGAGGCATTTGCCATGCATTTAGGCATCTTGGTTTTCAGATCAAGATCTTGCTCTTGCTCTCGCTCTCTTTCTTTGTATTTTGTAATGTTCAAGTTTTATTCCATGTTATATTTTCCTTAATCTCTTGTTTATGCTTTTCATTTCCTTTACTATACTCATATAATTATGTTCTTATCTTGTTTATCTATGTTTCTCTTCTTCATTATGTTTAGTTAAGTTTATTATGTCAAGGTGAAAAGGTTACACTAATGGTGTAAAAATAAGTATAGTATAAACTCAACATGGACTTTAATGTTTGATACTAACATGTTTTGTATTTGTTATCTTGTTCACTTTTAATACTTTGTTTGTTAAATGGTTAATCTAGATTTATGTTGTATAACCCTTGGTACAACAAATACTCGACACTTTCATAGCCCAACCGTATGGTATAACCGACAATTGTGCTATGAAAGGAACTTGATTTGTTGTTAACATAAGTTATCACCATGAATACCTGATAATATTTACAAGTATTGACATTACTCGAATAAGATAATTAATGTAATCATTTTAACAATTTCTAATCCGAGTGGAACCTCCTTTGTGTGTGGTTTCCAGTTGAGTAATAAAAAGAGTTTATACTATACTTGTTTGAAATACCATTAGTGGATCCTTTAACCTTGACAATTGTTTTATATTTGTTTAGATCCTTACATCAATATCACATCTCAAAGCTCTCTTCAACTCTTTTTCTGTTATTGTCTATTTCTTTATTTGTAGTTTATACAGTTAACCTCCCTGTGGTTCGACCCCGGTCTTGCCGGGTTATTTATTACTTCGACACTCCTACACTTCGGAGAAGACATCAATCTTTTGATCGTGTCAATCTACACCCTTGATTGGCTTCAAACTTTAATGTTTATGCAATTTGGTCCCTATAATAACTTTAATTTTAGCCCAGATTTCGACGTCCTTTTCATTTTGGTCCTTGGTCTCGAATTTATGCAATTGGTCCCTCAATTGACCATTTAACTTTCAATTTCTTCAATTTCATCCTTGATTTCAACCGATTAGGTCCTTATAATTCGGTGCCTTTCAAAGATTGGTCCTTGGCTGCGAAAGTTTTCAATTTGACCCCTAATTGACTCCAAAACTTTAGTTTTCTTGGGATTTTCCCCATGATTTCAATAAATTAACTTTGTAAAAATTAAATTTGGTCTCTTGAAATTCCAATCTTCTCAATTAAGCTCAAATTAGGCTCTTAAACTTAATTTTTCACCAATTAAGCCCCTAATAAAATTAATTTGACCCATTTAAAGTATAATTAAGTCCTTGCACCTAATTAAATCCGTCCATTGAACCCAAATTAATTCTGAAACATAATCAAACTTTAATTTGGCTCATGATTAAATCAAATTGGCCTATTATTTAATTATGTTCTTGGATTTAATGTTTTTGAAGATTCGTCCAATAATCATTTAATTTTGACCTTGAATCTACATTATTTCTCTATTTTTTGGCATAATGGTGTACAATGAGGCCTCAAATTTTCTCCAAAATTGCAGCTTGATTTTTATGTATTTTTTAGAATCCTCCCCGGTCTGCTTTCTCCCCATAGTTAGCCTTTATTTTATTTTATTTTATTTTTATTTTGAAAAAAAAAGTGAATTTAAGGAATAACCCAAAAATAAGTTATGACAAATGGGTTAACTGAAAATGGCAAATGTTTTACACCTGAAGAACTAGAAAGACGACGATAGGCTAAAGACAAAGAGGTTATAAATGGTGTCAAAGGTATGAAAGTGAAAAAATCAATAAGTAAGGAGGAGGCTGGCGAATTTCTAAAGTTGATAAAGCACAACGAGTATAATTGTGGTAGAAAAACTGAAGAAAACCCATGCCAAGATATCCCTGATGTCTATTATCCTAAGTTCTGAGCCCCACCACAATGCCCTGCAAAAGGTTTTGAATGGAAAGAAGAAGATGTAGAAGAATTCACTATGTTAGTAAAAAAATTAGAGCAAGTTCGAGAATTGACAAAAGAAGAGTTAGAAACAATTAATATCAGTAAGGGGAGGATAAAAGAGAGTTAAAAATAGGGACTCTGATCACTACTAGTGAAAGAAAAGATTTGATCTCAACTATGTGAGTATATCGATGTGTTTGCTTGGCCCTACATAGATATGCTGATTTCAAAACTAGATCCTTTCGGATATATCTTTGAAAAACCTCACTTATCAAGCAGAATAACAAGATGGTAAATGATGTCGGCAAAATATGATATAGTATATATGACGAGGAAAGCCATGAAGAAAGCGTCATCGCTGATCATTTGGCAGACAATACAATCAAGGATTATAAGCCCTTGAACTTTGATTTCTCAGATGAAGATGTGCTGGTAGTAGAAGAAGAAAGAGAGCTCAATTGGTGGACAATGTACTTTGACAGAGTAGTAAATGTGTATGACAATGGGGCAGGAATAATGATAATTTCTCCTAAAAAAAAGCAATACGCTGTCTCTATCAAACTATAGTTTGAATGCACTAATAATACTGTTGAGTATAAAGTTTGCATTCTCGGGTTAGAAACTGCATTGTAATTGAAAACGAAGCAACTTGACGTCTATAAAGACTCAATGCTGATAATTTGTTAAGTAAAAAGGGAATGACAGACAACAACTTTGACAGTGCATGGTCTGGATACTGACATCGTAGTACATAAAGTGCCATTGAAAGAAGAAAGTATACCTATGAAGTAAAAACTACAGAGAACATGCCCAAATATGGTGCTCAAGATGAAAGCCGAGATAAAAAGGCAATGAGACATTGATTTTTTAAGAAGTGGTTTGATACCTACAATAGGTATCTAATATAGTAATAGTTCTAAAAAAAAGGCGGTAAAATTAGGGTATGTGTAGACTATAGGGATTTAAACAAAACAAACCCAAAATATGACTTCCCGTTGCCTCACATTAATATCCTAGTTGATAATGTAGTGTGAAACTCAACGTATTCCTTCATGGATGGTTTCTCTGGATACGGTCAGATCAAAATGACCAACAAAGATAAAGAGAAAACAACTTTCATTATACCTTGAGGAACCTTTTGCTATAAGGTGATGCCATTCGGGTTGAAGAATGTTGAGGCCACTTATCAAAGGGCAATGGTGACCTTGTTCCATGATATGATGCATAAATAAATTGAATTATGTGTGGATGACATAATTGCTAAATCCAAAAGGATAGAAGACCATTATTAGACTCTAAAAAAGCAGTTTGAAAGGTTAAGGAAGTACCAGTTGAAGCCGAACCCTGTAAAGTGCTTATTTGGGGTAAAATCGAGAAAATTGCTCGAATTTATGATAAGTACACAAGGTATTGAAATCGAGCCTTATAAAGTGAAGCCGATTCAAGACATGCCGACTCCTAAGTCCGAAAGAGAAGTAAGAGGATTCTTGGGTCGCTTGAATTATATTGCTCGGTTTATCTCCCAAATGACAACAACTTGTGAACCAATCTTTTGACTGATTCAAAAAAAGAATCTTGGAGTATGGAATGAAAAATGCCAAGAGACTTTCGATAATATCAAACGATATCTGCAAAATCTGCTGTTATTGGTTCCACCGATACCTGGTAGACCACTGATCCTATACCTTACAACAAATGAAAGAGGGATGAGATGTGTACTCGGGCAACATGATGAGTATGGTATGAAAGAGAGAGCAATATACTACTTGAGTAAGAAGTTCACGTATTGCGAGTCTAGGTACATGACGATGGAAAAGCTTTGTTGCACACTTATATGGGCCATAAAACAACTTTGACAGTACATGTTGTATTACACCATATGGCTGATTTCAAAACTAGATCCTTTCGGATATATCTTTGAAAAACCTCACTTATCAAGCAGAATAACAAGATGGTAAATGATGTCGGCAAAATATGATATAGTATATATGACGAGGAAAGCCATGAAGAAAGCGTCATCGCTGATCATTTGGCAGACAATACAATCAAGGATTATAAGCCCTTGAACTTTGATTTCTCAGATGAAGATGTGCTGGTAGTAGAAGAAGAAAGAGAGCTAAATTGGTGGACAATGTACTTTGACAGAGTAGTAAATGTGTATGACAATGGGGCAGGAATAATGATAATTTCTCCTAAAAAAAAGCAATACGCTGTCTCTATCAAACTATAGTTTGAATGCACTAATAATACTGTTGAGTATAAAGTTTGCATTCTCGGGTTAGAAACTGCATTGTAATTGAAAACGAAGCAACTTGACGTCTATAAAGACTCAATGCTGATAATTTGTTAAGTAAAAAGGGAATGACAGACAAAAGATGAGAATGTGAGACTGTATTATGAATATCTGTCTAAACTAACAGAGGAATTCGATGAGATAAAATTCACTCATGTGAGGAGAGATAAAAATCGGTTTGCTAATGTCTTGGCTACTTTAGCTTTCATGACCAAAATTGATTGTGGAAACAAAATACAACCCATAAGTATTGAAGTCAGAAATTGTTTGGCTTTTTGTTGCTCAGTCGAAGAAGAAATGGATGAGAATTCGTGGTATCATGATATGAAATAGTTTATCCAACACCAAGAGTATCCCTGGAAGGCATCTAATATAGATATGAAAACCCTATGAATGATGACCCTAGACTAATATTGTTTGATTGAACATTGTTGAGATGTCTGGATGAAACGAAAGCAAGAAAGACGCTCCAAGAAGTTTATGAAGGGATTTGTGCAAACCATGCTAACGGGCATATGACGGCCATACATATAAAGATGGAGGTACTTTTGGTTGACCTTTGAGAGGGATTGCATAGAATATTTCAGGAGATGCCATAAATGTCAGATGTATAGCAATAAGATAAATGCACCCCCAACTCCCCATTCAATTTGATGTCTCTATGGTCATTTTTGATGTGGGGAATCAAAGTAATTGGGTTTGTCAATCCAAAAGCCAGTAACAAGCATTGGTTTATCCTAGTGGCCACTGACTACTTCACAAAATAGGTAGATGTCAATTCATATGCTCATATAACCTAGAATATGGTAAGGAGATTCATTGAATTGAGATTTGATTTGTCGATATGGAGTGTCTAAAAAGATAGTGACTAATAATGGTTAGAACTTCAATGAAAGAATGATAGTAAGCTTTGCGCAAAATGGAAGATCAAACACTCAAATCCATCCCCATACAGACCAAAGATGAATGGTTCTATAGAAGCTACCAACAAAAACATCAAGAAGATCATTCAGAAAATGGTGGTCACTTACAAGGATTGACATGAGATGTTGTCATTTGCCCTTCATGCATATCACACTGTGATCAAAACATCAACATGAGCAATCTTGTATTCTTTAGTATTTGGGATGATGGCGGTGACGGCTTTGGAAGTGGAAATCCCATCATTAAGAGTATTGATAGATTCTAAGCTAGAAGAGGCTGAATGGGAAAAAGTGAGATACGAACAGCTAAACCCGGTCACTAAGAAGAGGATAGTTGTGATCTATCATCACCAACTCTACTAGAAGAGAATGGCTAAAGTATACAATAAGAAAGTCAAACCTCGTGCATTCCAAAAAAGGAGACCTGGTGCTTAAAAATATCTTAGCTTTGCCCAACGAAGACTAGAGTAAATGGGCACCCAACTACGAAGGCCCCTATGTAGTAAAAAAAAAGCGTTCGGTGGGGGAGCCCTATTATTAACAAGATGGATGGAGACGATTAGCTTTGGCTTGTGAATTCTATCTCTGTAAAGAAATACTATGCATAACGTACTCATTTTACTTTAATTTTACTTTGAATTAATAAAATTTGGTCTTTCATTCTTAATACATCTTGTGTATTTAGCAAAATGATCTCAAATTTCCTCTTAAGCGAAGGTCTTTAAGATTTGACTATTGTCTAACAATTCTTAGAAAATTAATGATATGTTAAAAAGTAACTCCTTAAAAGATGAATAAATACTAAAAAAACCAAACAAATGACCTAACCATCAAATTTTTGTTATGTGAAAGCTACACGGAACAAAGACAATAAAGTTTTTATAATAAATCATAAAACTCGCAAAACAACTCTGTAAAAAAAAATTCCACTACGGCGATAAAATCAAAATTTATCAGTCCTAACCGATCTTGCTTGAAATGAGAAAAGATTATGTTTTATATCTATAAAATAAATATATCTATTACAATCCCTATTTGAGCCTAGTAGAATCTTTCTTTCAAAAAAAAAACCATGACATGGATCACACCCCACACTGGGGTAAATAAGGGATTTTTGTTTGAAAGATGAAGACAACATTAGAATCAGTGGTAAAGAGAATGCTAAAAATGAAAGCCCAACAACTTAGAAAGGGCTAAAAGTGAAAAAGCCCTAAACTAGGAGGCATCCAGAAAAACTTAAAGAAAGCCTGTGAGGAAGCCAAAAGTAAAAATTGCTCGCACTTAAAGATAAATCAATTTTGATGTTGGAATGCCATAAAAAGGTTAAAGGTAGGAAAATGCCTATCAAGTTTAGGAGGGGCAAAAAAGGTTTTTAATCGAGTAAGGACACTACCAAGGCTAAGAGTCAATGCTCAAGGGCAAGTTAAAAAAAAATCAAAAGAAAAAAAAGATATTATACATGACTTTTGGTATCAATGATAAAACCTTTGGCATCTTCAAATGATTGGTTATCCATCAAAGAAAAAGTTGGATTTGCATTATAGCCTCTATTAAGAGGATATTGATCTTCTAGGTGAACACAAAATGAATGACATGATTATATGTCATTATTTTACAAAGATAGAGAAATAGAAATAAGAAAATAACGAGGCTAATGATTGGTAGAAAACCTTGACCTTTCTTTTGAATCGAAATTTGAGATGGACAATGAATTTTAATATCTTTCTTAAGTTTAAGATTAACAATGAAAAGAGTGGCATAATTATATGTGATCTTGGTAATATTGAAAGTTCTTGATTTATGAAAAATCATGATTATATGCCATTATTTGATTACGATGGAGTTTCCTATCCAGTTTTAGGAAATAAGATTTATTGATAAAATATATGGCATAGTTATATGTTATTTGTTATACAAGGACATCAAAAGAGTTAATGAATAGTTGATGATGATCTTAGGCATTTAAAACTCTCAAACACCTCTTAAACTTGTGAATTCTTTTTTTTTTTTGTTAGGAATGAAACTCAACCTTCATTACATACCTTGAAAAGTCCTTTCTAATCAAGCAAGCGAGAAAGACTGACAAATGGAGCGCTTAAGGAACTAGTTGCGAGAGTAATGATGAAATGAATAAATATTTGTCATTGTTCATGTCGATAAAATCCAAACACAAGACTTCAAATGAGTATTTGACCCTTCTCAAATCTAAATGGGCCATCTTCTACACCAAACATCATGATGAAATACTTTTCTTTTATAAAAACTAATATGAATAATGAGAGTTACATAAACATTGTTATTTGACATAACATTAACGAATCTCGGATTTTCAAAAAGACAAGGTAAATCTCGTAAATTCTTTGTTGGGGAAGTCACCCTAAATAATGAAACCCCAAAGCGTGTGTCTTGAGTGTTTAAAAAAGCACACGACATTGTCATAAGGCAAGAAGTTTCTAAATTGTTCCCAATTTAGGATGTTATTTCCATGGCCTAAAAGCTCACAAAAAAAAGGCCACACAAGGCAACTTGACGCTTTAGTAACTCACACAGACTTACTCAATTAAACTCGAAAGAAAAGCCAGCAAGAGTGACAATCTCAGAAATTACAACCCTCGACAGAGATTGTGAAGAAACATAGAGGGGCTATATTTAAAAAAAAAACATGCATTGCATATGATTTAACCTCAAAATTTGAAATAGTATTGATACATGATTTGCTAATCAAGAGGAAGGGCGGTTGAATTTTTAAATAGAGGTTAAGAGATTCGACCCATATGGTGTGAACACCCAAAACCAGGCATTTGTTTTAAGAATTTACCCTAAAAGGGTATTTTGTTTTGATTTTTGAAAAATACAAAAGGATTTGATCCTAGTTTGAAGTTGCAGAATGGGCAGGTTGCTCGCAAAATGGATCAAGTTTTTTTAGATATGCAAGTCGCCTGTTAAATAAACTAAGTTTTTTTAGATGGGCAGGTCACCCGCAAAATAGACCAAGTTTTTATGGGTAGGTCGCCTGTGAGAATAGACCAGTTTTTGAAAGGGGAGGTCGCTCATGAAAAAAAGCCAACTTTTGAATGGGCAGGTCGCCCATGAAAATAGACCATTTTTTTTAAAGCACAGGTCATCCGCGCAAATAGACCAGTTTTTTTTAAGGGTAGGTCACTCGTGAAAATAGACTAGCTTTTAAATTTTAAAATGGGCAGGTCGCCTGTGAAAGTAGACCACTTAGAGGAAAGCATGGACACTTACTGAAGTTCTTTTTAGAATTGCAAGTGGGCAGGTCGCCCATAAAATAAACCAGTTTTTGAAATGGACAGGTCGCCCATGAAAATAGACCATGTATTTTTAGATGGACAGATCGCTAGCAAAATAGACTAGTTTTTCAAATAGGCAGGTCGCCTACGAAAATAGACCATGTTTTTTTAGATGGACAGGTCGCCCGCAAAATAGACTAGTTTTTTAAATGAGCAGGTCTCCTATGAAAATAAACCATGTTTTTTTAAATTGGCAAGTCGCTCACAAAATAAACCAATTTTGAAAAAGGAAAGGTCACCTCTGATCATGAGACCTTTCTTTGGGTGGTTTGTTCACCCAGTAAATCAGGTAGACACTTTTCTTTACAAGCTCACCATGCAAAACTTTGATTTTTGCTCTGTAAGTATTGTAAAGAGGGGGTATTTGTTGCTACTCATTTTAACCAAAAACAGAAAAATAAAAATATATACAAGGGAATACACATGAAGTAAGCCATTAAGGACTGCTTAATTTTATTGGTGAAAGACCGGAATGCCAAGTGAGAGTTAGTAGACCAAAATGTCCGAAATAGCAACCTAACATTTTGATTGACAAAGGAGCCAATTAGTGAAAATGCTTTATTTAGGTGTTTAAAGACTCAATTGAAATTTTAGAAATTTTAAATAAGAAGGTATATACTTTCAAACTTTGAAAGTGGAGTCCATGATGCATGCTAGATCGATCTCTTGTGTTTAATGCAAAGTTTTGAATGTTTTGAAATGTTATTGATTACCTTTACATATTATATTACATGTTTTGATTCAATGAATGCCAAAAGTGGCAGCAAAGAGGAGTGTTATTTTCTGTTAATTGAAAGATAGTTCTAGGTTTCGGGTTACAGCATTGGTTCTTAGGAATGAAAAAAGTTGGATTTTAAAGTTCATTTTGTCCAAGCATGCCTTTTATTTTTGAGTTGTTAGTTTTTGGGATTGAAAATCAATGCATTTTCTAAGTTTTATTGTCGTTTTGTGGTCTATCAGAATAAAGAAGGCATGCTTTAGAGGATTAAAATGGTTGTTCTGGGCTTGTTTTGTCATTCTGGGCATTCCGGGTTGGTTTTTCTGGGTTTCAGCAGATTCATCCGTTAAATCTTGCCTTGGGTACTAGTTTTAGAGCTCGTTTGGTTTAAATTCAAGTTCATACAAGTTCGCCTATCACTGTTAGTAAGTAATCTAGGAGTTTCATGCATCAATAACCAGTTTCAGCAGGTTTTAATCTTAGCCGAAACTCATTTTAACAAAATCGTGTTGATTTGTTAACCATCAAAGCAAATGAACCCCTAATTTTTGTTCCATGTATGATTGTGAACAAAACTATACCCTTTTTTGTATGAGACGTGGTCTACATTGAGGTTTGCGTTTACAAAATGATGATGAATGTTCTTCATTTTTTGTTTGTCTTTTATGCCTTCGATTTGTTTTGACTGAAAGATTTTTAAGTTTTTATGAAGTTTGATTTGTTTTAGTTTTGGTTTGTTTCTGAGTCAACTTGGTTGATTCAACCCCGCCGAGTCAACCCAGTCAGGTCCATCGAGTAAAAAAAAAGAAATTGAGATCTGTCTTTAGGCTTTGTTTGGATGGTTTTTAATTGAATTTTTGGTTTAAGGATGTGTTTGGCAAGATCTCTTTGATTTTTTGGATAGTTTTATTCCAAGAAGTCTATATATATGTGTGTGTGTGTGTGTGTGTGTGTGTTGTATACGGTCAAGTCTTCTTAAAGAGAATCATATGCATGGTATGTTTTATTTTTTTTAGCATTCATCTTGAATTTAATAATTATTTTATTAAATTCATGAGAATTTGACCAATATTCTAATAATCATCATTTTTTAATTCATAACGATTCATGGTTGAATATTCTGGTATAAATGTTATGGACCTTCAAGCGAGGCTGATATTTAAATATCAAGAGTTGACTAAAAAAATCTCAGAGTTATTTTAAATATTCATCAATTGTAATTGAGAGTGTTTTTCATTGTCATATACAAATTATGAAAACTTTTTTTCATAAGAATTTATTTAGGTATACAAGCCCATAATATTTTCTTAACACCAGATTTATTCACACATATAAATCCTAATCCTAAGCCACAGATAGACCACAAATCAGAAAATCATCAAAACCTTTAAACCATACACAACAAGTTACCTTAGGTAGGGTGCGCTAGGGGTGCTACTACATTTCCTAGCCACAACTAGTCCTTACCTTTTGAATCTTTGATAAAATTAGTATACCCGAGTTTCCTAGCGACCTTGAACCAAACAACTAGGTGACGACTCCTTTAAACCCCCTAACGTCTTTCACCCACGTGTGACAATCGTCTGGATAACTTTTTTTTAGAACAAATTGACTTAGCTCGCGGCATAGCAGTGGCCACCAGTGTAGTATATTACTTTGAATTTACTTTGTTGTATAGTTTCGTATGTGGGATAATTTAGTGTTGATTTTTTAATTGTTTATAAGCAAATAAAATTATTCAAACTTTCTAAGTTTTTATTTTACGTATGGAGTAAATCATTTTTATTTAAATTATGCTTTAAATTATAAAATTTCAGAAAAAATTATTGGCAAATTAATAGGGGACAAACTTGACTTTTGACTTCCATTATAAATAGTTAAATGACTTAATTAGCCTTATAAGCAAAAAAAAAAAAAAAACTAACTTGCATCAAGGGGCCTTATAGACATTTCTATTTTCTAAGCACAATTAAATTACTAAATTGCCATAGGAAGCAATAAAACTGAAGCTTACTTTAAAAGGGTTTTTTACTTTGTCTTTTCATTATTTTTATATATATATATATAATCAAGTTGATTTAGGGGTAATTTGACTTTTCACAAATATAAAAATAGTAATAGAAAGCAAAAGTGGTTGACCAAAGTATGAGAGTGTCCTACCTTTTATATTTCATATCCAACATAGTCCTCATTCTATTTATTTTATTTTTTATCTTTTTATAATTGATTTTTTTTAATTTCATCCCTGGTTATGAGGTTTCATTTGATTTTTATATCAAATTTGATTTTCATTCTTTTGATATTTTTATATTTTTTCACTAATTAAATTTTGTTTCAATTTCATCCCTCATCATTTGATTTTTTTTTTCATGTTAGATTTTACCCCCATTCTTTTTACTAATGTTTATTTTGTTTTGGATCTTTATTTTATTGCACTTTTAAAAATAATCACTTGGCATTTTTATTTTATTGCATCACAAGTTATGAAAGTTAACACAAATTGGGTTGTAGTCTTTTTTAGGTCCATTTATAAAATTGTTTTTTTATTTTTATTTTATTCTTCAATATTTGATTTTTGTGGAATTGGTCTTCATTCCTTTTGTTTTCGCTTTAACTTGGGTTTACTTTTATTTTTTTATTGCTTTTATTTTTTTATAGTTTCATGCCTCAATATTTTTTATCTAGAATTTTGCTTCATTATTTTTTTTTTACCTTCTACAGAGTTAGTGTCAACCTCATGACCACAATCATGAGTTTTGAAGGTTAATTCTCGTTGACTCAGATCTGCTTCTTTTTGTTTTTTTAGAACTTATTTTTTTAAGTTTCATACCTAGTTATTTTTTATTGATAATTTTGCTTCGTTGTTTTTTTTTTTTTTGCCTTCTGCACTGTAAGTTCACAACTCATGATCATAGTCATGAGTTTTAAAGGTTAACACAAGTTGACTTTGGTCTATACTTATGTCTTTTTTTCAAAAAAAAATTCAATTTTATTTTTCAACATTTTATTTTTTAAGAATTAATATGTGTGCCTTTTTTTCACTTTTTTTTTCTATAAGATTATCCTAATCATGTGCCTATGATCATGAGGTTAGCGGATTAACATGGGTTGACCCATATATTTTTTTTATTTTTTTCAGTTTTATCATTCAACATTTTTATTTTTATAGTTGAGTTTCATTGTTTGATTCAATTCACTTTTGTTTGTAATTTTTTTTACCTTTTATTAGAATGGATAATCATTTGATTAAATAAAAACTAATAAAAAATTAAAAGAGGTGGTGTTTTTACTTTACACCCCCTCACAAAACACTATCCATTATAACAATGTTTTTTTTTTTTTAACCTATGGCTTCGGCTTTTTTCTTTTCTTTTTTGAATCTATGATTTTCTTTTTTTAATTTCATTCTTCAATATTTGATTTATTAGAGATTGCGCCTCATAATTTATCAAGTTTACTTTCTAAGTGGTTATGTCAATCTCCTGATCTATGTTGCGGGTTTGAAGAGTTAACATGATTGACTCGAGTTTTTTTTTAATTAATATTTTTTTCAATTTCATCCTTCAGCATTAGTTTATTATGAATTAGGCTTCATTGTTTGTTTTGGTTTGCTTTCTATGAGGCTATTTCGGTCGCATAACCCAAATCATGATTTTTATGGGTTAACTTAGGTAGACTTGGGTTGTTTTTTTGTGTCCTTCTTTTGGATATCATTTTTTTTTCAATTTCATCCTTCAACATTGATTTTATTATGAATTAGGCTTCATGAATTGTTTTGGTTTGCTTTCCATGAGGCTATTTCGGTCGCATAAGCCAAATCATAATTTTTATATGAATTAGATTTTGTAATATATAGAGATATAGATTTTTTTTATATGTATCCATTTGGTTCGTATGATTTTTGCTCGAGTCGGATGATGAAAAATTATCATGCCCTGTTCCTTTGGGGGATGGATTTTTAAGAATTCATCTATCCCAATAACAAAAAAACCTGACTTTAATGATCCTGTATTAAGAGCTAAATTGGCTAAAGGAATGGGTCATAATTATTATGGAGAACCCGTATGGCCAAATGATCTTTTATATATTTTTCTAGTAGTAATTCTAGGTACTATTACATGTAATGTAGGATTAGCGATTCTAGAACCATTAATGATTGGTGAACTTGCAGATCCATTTGCAACTTCTTTGGAAATATTGTAATGTAGGATTAGCGATTCTAGAACCATTAATGATTGGTGAACTTGTAGATCCATTTGCAACTCCTTTGGAAATATTGTCTGAATGGTATTTCTTTCCCGTATTTCAAATACTTTGTATAGTACCCAATAAGTTATTGGGTGTTCTTTTAATGGTTTATGTACCTACGAGATTATTAACATTACTCTTTTTGGAGAATGTTAATAAATTTCAAAATCTATTTTGTCATCCGATCGTGACAACTATTTTTTTATTGGTTCTGTAGTGGCCATTTGGTTGGGTATCAGAGCAACATTACCTATTGATAAATCCTTAACTTTAGATCTTTTTCAAATTGATTCAATTTGAAAATAAAATATCATGATGTGTGTATCTTGTGTATCTAGGAAATAATCGCTTCAAAGTGAATTCTCCCTGGATAACATTTATTCAATTAAATTATTGATCTATGTTACGAATATATGGATAGTGTTAAAGATTGAAAATTCATTTTCATCTTCTTTAAATTTAGAAAAGATTTAGGGAAAAAAAGATATAAATCTATTAGACTTAAAATTTATTCTTTGGTAAATTAATTGTGAAATGCTTTTATATTTTTAGAATGCCGAATATATGTTTTACATCTTCTATGCGAAAATGTTCAGTTTTCATAAGGTCTTCTTGACTATTCTTCAAAAAGTCCCACAATGTATGTATGACTGACCTTTTTAGGCAATTATAAATCTTAGGAGCCAATTCGAGTTGGTCAATAATAATAGATTTCAATGCTATTTTTTCCCCTTAGTTTAGCCAATCTATCATGGGTTGATTGAGAATTTGATTTCATAATTTGTTTCAATTTAGTTACTATGAGGTTATCCTAGTTTTATGACATAAGTCGTGGGTTTGACAAGTTAACCTGAATTGACTCATGTTATTTTTATTTTTTTTTACTTTCTATGAGGTTATAATAATCTCATGACTAGGGTCATGAGATTGGTGGGTTGACTGAGGTATTTATTTTTGTCTTTTTTAGTTGATTTCTTTTTAATTTTATCCTTCCACATTATGTTGATTAGGAATTAGACTTCATAATTTGTTTTGATTTATTTTATATAGAGTTACCTTGATCTCATGACTCAAGTCGTTGGTTTGACATGTAGACTCTGGTTTTTTTTTAATCTTTTTTTATTTCATCCATCTACATTTAATTGATTGAGAATTCAGCTTTATAATGTATTTCAATTTGTTTTATATAGGATTATCATGATCTTGTGACCCAGGTCAAAGATTTGGTAGGTTAACACGGGTTGATCCTAGTCAATTTAATATGTTATTGTCTCAATATTAAAAAAAATCATCTTAATGTTTTTTAGTTAAACTACGTTTAACCCCCTCATGGTTTAGATTGTTTTCTACTTGTTGTTACCCATTTTTTACCCCATAAAAAAATCAAGAAAATAAAAGAAAAGGAAAAGGAAAATCTAAAATTACAAGAGGATACACATGAAGAAATCCTAAAAGATTGACAAAATTGACGATTGAATTCTTATTGACAAAAAGACTTGTTTAGTGAAAATATTTGTATTTGGTGTAAAAAAATACAAATTTGGATGAGTAAGGATTAATAAGGATTTTGTAAGGCTTAATAATTTTTATTAAAGACTTAATTACAAGTAAAATCAATTGTTTTGGAGTCAATTTGGGTTTTAATTGGAAGAAATTGAAGTTTAGGGACTAGAATTGAACTTTGAAAAGTTCATTTGGTCAAATTAGGGGTTTAATTGTGAAAAATAAAGTTTGATAGTCAATTAGGGGTTCGATAGAAGAAATTCAAAACCAAGAACCATATCATGAAAGGCGTCGAAACTTCAAGGGCTGAAATTGATCGAATCGGCGGGCAAATTAAAGAAAATTGAAAGTTTGATGTCAATTAAGGGTCCAAATGAACAAATTGAAAACCAAGGACCTAGATGAAAATGATGTTAAACTCTGGGGTTGATGATTGAGATTAGCAGAGGTGAAATTGCATGAAATTAAGAATTTGGGAGGCAATTACGGGTGCAATTAAAAAAAGTTAGAAGAACATGGACTAAAATAAAATTTGTCAGATCCCAAATTAAAAGCCCTAATTTCTAGGGATTTAACCTAGATGACGCATCGTTTACCCACTATTCATCTCTTTCCTTGGTTGTTTTGGATGATCGGGTTAGCACTTTTCAAGAGTTCATTATGACTTTCTAAACCTCTAAATGACATGAAGTTTCTTTTTGCAAATGGAAGAAGAATATCCCTTATACAATGCTATTTCCATGAAATTGGACCTTTACATCCTAATTATTTCATAAAAGTCTCCAACATTTTGTCACTAATCAGCCATTATTACAATTTTAGATTATGGGCTGATCGAGTTGACATTTTTTGATAAATGAATGTGAAGCTACAAACTTTTAAATTAAGTAAGGTTGGATCCAAATGAAAGATATACGTCTCCTCTACCAACTTTAGGTGGTTTTCAATGATATTTCCGGTGAAGCTTCGAAAGTTGTTAACCAAGTCAGCCTAGATTGTGACACCTATTTTTAAAAAAAAAACAAAAACCACATATTTTTTTATTTGTTCACACTTAAAGCTTCTCAAAGGGTTCTTATCAATGAATTTAAAACCTCCATCTCAAGATCAAAAGGCTAGAAATAACTCTTTACCCTCCAAGTCTAGTAAACCACCAAGTATCCCTAAAAACAAAACCACCATTGCAAATCCAGCCTAGTACAATAGCTTTCAGTTGTTAGCGTTTGTCCAGAATGAAAACTCAAGGGTGAAGTCCATGTGGCCTGTCCATTCAAGTTTTTTTCAATGCTTAATGATATTTTTGAATATTTTTAACATTATTTTATGTGTTTAGCATTTATGTGGATTGATGAATGAAATTGTTGTTTTTTTTCTCTTAAAGTTGCTTTGAGTTAGTTGTTAATGTTTGCTGGATGTTTAGAAAGGTGTTTGAATATTGTTCTTACTGAAATGAGTGTTTTTTTTGGAATCTGTCAAATGTGCTAGTAGGTATTTGATGTATATTTCTGAGTTGTTAGTTCATGTCTCGAGTTTGGTTTTTGTCCTAAAGAGTTAGTTTTGAATTAAAGTTTGATATTTTGTTGGCTGTCAATGAGGCTATAGTTTTGGAAATTGAAATCCTAATCATGTTTTTAATGATTTAATGTTATTTGTCATTGTTTCTAATTCAAATTTGTTTGTTATAAACAATGTGGTTTATATGGACCAAAAAATGAAAGTTTAGATACCTAGAAGGTTAATTTTTGGGTTTGACATTAATCCTTGTTTTTTAGAGTGCAGGTTCGTGTTCTTCATATTCATCTAAAGAACATTGTCTTGATTACTAGATATAGGTTTCCTTTTAAGTTTATTTTGGTCTCTTCAAGTTCATACATCATCATTAGTCAATAATCTAGGTTGTTCTTGCATCAATAACATTTTTTAAGTGTTTTAATCTTAAGGTTTAGTTTTGAACCGAAACCCTCTTTCGACAAAATCGTGTTGATTTAATGATAATTAAAGCAAATGGACCCTTGATTCTTAATCTATGTTTGATTGCGAACAAAACTTTGTCTTTTATTGCTTGAAATCTGGCTTGGTTTGATTTGATGTTCATATTGCTAGGTTTGAATTTGAATGTTCTTCATTGTTTTTCATGTTCTTCATTTTTCTTGATGTTTGGTCTGTTTTCATAAAAACAATTTTATGATTTTGTGTTTTTTTTTTTAGTTTTGATTTTATTTTCGTTTAAATCTCTTTTGTGATTTAGTTTTGGGCTAAACCTTAGTTTTTTGTTCGGCCAATGGTTGAATTGATATTTTCGGGTCAACTCGGTCAGGTCAAAATCACATCACTTGGTAAAGGCCTGTTTGGTTCGCTAATATTTTTGTGAAATGGTTTTTGGCCTAAGGGGTTGTTTGGTAAACACACCCTAAGACTTATTTTGACTATGTTTTTTTTAATGAAAATAGGTTTTGTCAAACAAACCCCAAATAAATTCCGAAAGATTCCAAAAAATTTTAAGACCAATTTAAAATTATTTGTGGGTCTCTCACACCTTTTTCCAACACTTTTATTTAATATCGAGAATGTATACTTATATTGTAAGATGTGAGTCTTGTATTAAAATACCTGCTTTCTACCAGACTTAAAAAAAAAAGCAATTCAAAAAATCTTCCCGTCTTAAAAATATATAAATATGTTTTATTTGGTGTGCATATGACCAAGTCTATCAAAAAAGTAACAAAAAATCATATTTTAAAAAAAATATGGTGAATTTTTATCATTTTTTTATACAAAAATATTTTTGCATATATTTTTTGATTTAATAATCAGTTTATTAAATCGATGAGAACTTGATCAATATTTCAAGAACCCCCTTAAAAATTTTAATTCATAAGAATTAATGATCAACATTCTAGTATAAATGTTAGACCTACTAGTATGATGATATTTAAATACCATAAGTTGGTTAGAAAATTCTCATAATTAATCTGAATATTCATCAATTCTAACTGAGAGTATTTTCTCACTATAGTACATGAGTTGTGAAAAACCCTTTCATCTTCCATAATAGTTGAACCATGTTAGGGCACCTACATGAACCCTTCCTATAAGAATTTGACTGGGCGTAGGAGCCCATAATAAATTCAAAATATCAGATTTATTCTTAAGAGTAAATGTTTTTGAGCTATAGACGACCATCAGTTAGAAACTCATCAATACCTTTAAACCACATTAAGACCACACAATACAACTTACCTTAGATAAGGTGCGCTTGGGGTGCTAATATCTTCTCTAGCCACAATCAGTCCCTTACTTTAGAATTTCTGATAAGACCAATATAACTGGTTC
The DNA here is from genome assembly GCF_000002775.5 of Populus trichocarpa. Taxonomy (NCBI): domain Eukaryota; kingdom Viridiplantae; phylum Streptophyta; class Magnoliopsida; order Malpighiales; family Salicaceae; genus Populus; species Populus trichocarpa. The sequence continues at coordinate 8,877,744 of NC_037297.2, read as the reverse complement.
TTCTAATGACCCTAAACCAAACAATTAGGTAGCGACTTCTTGAGCGCCCACGTGCGACAAAATGACGACTCCACTAGAGATTTTTTTATATAGTTTTGGACTAGGCTTTATGTGTTTTATGTGGTTTATTTGAATTGATGTGTTTAAATTTTTGCATTTGGCTTAAATTCTTTTACGCTTTAGCATGTTTTATCTTGCTCATACATGTATGTTGGATATGGATAAATGTCTTCATGCATCACTCATTTATTTTGTGATATATAGATTAGGAACGCACACACATGGAAATTTTAGGTTAGGTAGGGAAGTAGCGACTTACACTTTCAGTTAGGGTTTAAGTTCGTGAAACCATCCAACTCTTTGTTGATTGCTTGAACTAGTAGTGATTGATATATGAACTATCTCACTACCTATTGACCCCTCATATTACCTATATGAGGGTAATCATTGGGTTAGTAAGAGATCTTTTTTAGGCTAGATAGTGCCTACCTCAATATCTCACGTAAAAGAACATAAAACTTGCTTGTAGGAAGTATGCTCCACAAATAAACATTATTGCATTAAGACATGCTTAACCCTAAAAAACGTCTTGAATTGCAAGACTTGGGGTTGATAACATGACCATCATTAAAGAGATGACCTATGTTGAATATGAGTTGGATTCTGAATCCCTACAGTTGTTAAACAAAGATTGCCTGAGACTAGATGATAGTAAATTGTCACCCGTAAAAAATATGAGTTGCTTTGGGAATGACTTGAAGAAGCTTATCATATTTGAAAAGCATCCGCGATGATGAGTTTTTAAAGAAATATGGGAGGATTGTGGAAATCACGAAGGTATTTGTGCATAATTCAACAATGCATTTTTAGGACCCTGACTACTAGTGCTTCACTTTTGGAAATGTAGATGTGTCTTACTTTGGAAGAGTATGGTTTACTGACCGAATTCTCTCGAAATTTATACAAAGTCTACTTCCACCAAAGGCACAACAAAGTGATAACTGAATTGGCTGAATTGATTAAAGTTCCAGATCAGTGCTACCAGTCTAAAGTGGAAGATAATCGAAGAGGTATTTGAGAGGAGAAAAAATAACTCTTGATTTGTTAAAGAAAAAGGCATAATACTTACTTGAGAAATCTTTAGGTTGATGTTATTTTCAAACCTCACTAGAATAACCAGTTTAGAGACAGTTATAGCTTTTGTTGCATATAATAACACTAAGATAAATCGCACTATGACGATAGTCGATACTAGTAGAAACTATCTCAATACTCAACCATTGTAGGACGGTTGGCAAAGGATTAATGAGATGTTGTGAACAATTGTTGTACATATAACTAATTGACCATATAGAAACCGAGAGACCGATATTTAACAACTTCTGGTGGTTTAGTCAAAGACCATTAGAGATAATTAAAGAAGAGAAATGGAATAACTTGAGTGAGGAAAACTGGAAAATAAAATTGCAAGGAATCTCGCAAGGAGAAATGAAGTGGAAAGCCCTATGGATGAGAGTAAGAGATTGATTGATGAGTTGTGGGCAAAGATGATGGGTGCTTCTGACGGGAGAGACCGAATATGTCAGTTACGCACCCATTTTAGTTATGAGGCAACTTAGGGGTGTACAACATGTGCCAAGGATGACCAGGTTATCCCAATTCTCCTAGTTATTCAAGGATCAATCTATTTGGAAGTTCAGAAAAACATCAAGTAAGACCGGAAGCTTCTGGTATTGGTCAAGAAGGAATCAGATGGTTTGAGAGATTTGGTTACTAGTGAAAAGCATCCAAGGTGGAGAAATCTATCACTAGTTACCATCCTCATGACTCTTGGATTAGAAGTTGAGACTTCACAAGTTGTTTAACCAACTAAAAGAAAGAGGATTAATAATGAGGAAGAGTTGAAAGAACAACTAGAAAGACTCCAAATAAAGATGGGCACTGATAAAGCTCTCAGGATATCCCTTGAGAAGCAAATCCTCAATGAAGAGAAATTGAGAAAGTTTGCAGAGCAACAACTGAAGGAAAAGGACAAGAAAATCATGTCCTTAGAAAAGCAACTGGAAGGAGAAAAGGCAACTAGAAGCCAAGCTAAGAAAGATTGAGAAGAATCAATAGCATATTGGGTGCGGGTGTGAGTGCAAACCAGTACTGAGCTAGAGGCTTTGAAAATCAATTTCAACGATTGTCAAGAAAAGGCTAATATGTCTTTAAAAACCCAAGCTGAATTAGAAAATCAAATTAAGCAGTATGAAAAGCTATACAAGAAACATGTGATGCTGGAAAGTGAGTTGGCTGGATCAAAAGCCAAAGGTTGTCATGGTCTTCAAAATTGATTTGGATAAAATAAGAAATGAGATTAACCTGCTAGAGGAAAAGCTCGACAAAGAAAATGCCAAGACAGAATTTGAAAGAAAAGAACGAAATGCTCAAACACCACAACTAGATGATTGACACCAATAATAATTAATTGAATATGAACAACTTGTCCTCTAGAAAAGATGAGAAAAATGGATGAGAATATTGATAAGAAAAAACTATTGTTGAATAATAAAATTAAAAAAAAAACTTAAAAATTGATATAAAAAAAAAAACTAATTTGGTCAACTGGATCATGAGAATGAGATAACTCCACGGAAAAAAAATAAAAAATAAAAAATCCAATTTCCAACAAACCCAATGTTGAAAGATAAAATAAAAAAAACAAATAAAAAAATTATAAAATCTCATTTCAAATAGATCCAATGTTAAAGATTGAAATCGAGAAGAAAAACTAAATCTATGAAACTAAGATAACTTCATAGAAAAAATAAATTACAAAGCCTAATTCTCAAACAACATATTGAAGGATGAAATTGAAAAAAAAAAATCAATTAAAAAATAACAAAAAAAATCAAGTCAACCTCAGTTAACTTGCTTAATCTGCAACACGTGTCACAAGATCAAGATAACTCCATAGAAAATAAATATCAAGATAACTCCATAGAAAAAAAAATATAAAGCTTAATTAACAAAAGATCTAAAAAAAAAAAGAGTCAACTCAAGTAACTTGTCAACCCTGAGACCTGGGGTTATGACATTGAGTTCATGTCATAAAAAAAAAATATGAAACCAAATTCTCAACCAACCAAATATTAAATAATAAAATTGAAAAAAAATCAATTAAAAAAAGCATAAAAAAATTAACCTGAGTCAACTCGGGATAACTTGCTAAAACTACGACCTAAATTATGAAATTAAAATAAATTCATACAAAATAATAAATAAAAAAAATACAATCTCACTTCCAGTAGATCTAATTAAAGGTTAAATTAAAAAATAAAAACTAAATCTATGAAATGACCTAATAGAAAAGAAATAAAAAAATAATTAAGCAGCACAATTTCCAAAACAACATAATATTGAATGATAAAATTGAAAATAAAAAACACAATATATTTCAATGAATAAAAAAATAAAAAAATTAGAAAATATAATTTTTCAAAACAATCTAAATAATGAAATTGAAAAAAAAAAACTAAAAAAAATTAGATTGGTAAAAAATAAAATTGAAAAAAAAACAAAAAAAAACAACCATCCTATTTCAATGAATAAAGTTGTGTGGCTGTAGCTACAGTAATTTAACCAAACTTTTTAGTATTTTGTTAATGAATAATTAATAATAAAGTAACCAAATTGCTCCAGACAGAGAAATGAGCCAATTGTAAAGAATAAGGGGAAATTTCCAAATCACAAGTCAATACTAAGGTACGCTAATAATGGTTAAGAGAAAGACCAAAATGGTTTGTTTTGAAAAATCAAAAGAAAAAAAAAAAAACAGGTGAATCTTAATATCATGACAACACTTCCTACGTGGTGATGAGCCACCGTCCTCTGCCATGCCCAACGCCAAGCTATTTTTAAAGACAGGAGAGGATTGTCGAAGTTTTACCTTCACTGGTTAACGAAAATAAAGGCAAAAATGATGGTTCCCTTTTAAAGAACCAACACAGCAAGAGACCGAATCAAAGTAATCGACTTTACAAGAGGGACACCCCAAATTACATAATGATCCCCAATGTCAATTCACTTTTATCAATGTCAGGCACTGTATTTCAATATACACTGGAGAAAGTCAAAGGCCAAAGGTAAGCAAGGTAGTAAACATACGTGATTTAGACAACCTCCAAATGATTAACTCCGGACTTCCACAGAAGCAACGGCCAACTCTTCAGCTTTATCAAGATGAACTCGACGCTTCCAACAAACCTGTGAAAGGAAGTAATTAAAAACTAAGTGAAAAAATCGCCAGCTTGCTGTTTCTTGAATCTTAATGGTAAATTGGAAATTTGTTAATAACCTTGGTATGTTAGAATGATGAGGTGCCCACTGAAGAGTATCCTGCAGCTCTCATCTCTTTTAAAGTTCCAGATAACCAGTCCAAGCCCTCATAAAGTCCATCTCCTCTGAGAGCACAAGTCCCTTGTATGTGCCATTTTCTGTTCTTGAGTTCAAAAAGACCTAGTCCTTCACATACTTCCATTGGGGTCATTGCTCCTTTCTGAACAAGCAAAACAGAATCCAACATATCAGATGCAATAAAAATCAACAGGTATTTGCAGTTCAATACAACACTCTCATGACTTCCAAGGCATGCTTATGGAAAATCTATTAACAAGGATACAATTTACTATAGAGTGGGATATAGATATAGCATAGGCTGGGATGTCTCAGCCATCAATGTGAAGCAAAAAGAAATAGACAAACAAATGGACCTCAACATAAAGAAAGCATTTGCTCCTTTCAGTTTTTTCTAGTTTGCCTCTATTTTATTGGAGTGCTTTTGCTCCTCATTTCATCTGATTGTATATAAAATTGATTGATATTGTGTCTCAAATTAATGAACGTTCTAATTCCAATTTTAAACTCTGTAGCAATTGAAACAACCATCGCAGTAGCTAAGAGTCACAACTATACCATTTTCTCCATCACTACTGCTACCACCTTTTGCTGACCATTACAACCATCTTTGCTGGAAAATTACATCCACCAAAACAAAAACCATCTTACCAAACCTCCAGCACTCCCACCAACACCATCATGAGACTTGGAACTCTCAGAAAAAACTGGAAAAAGCAATCTGCTTTGCTTTCCACTCAAAATATGTGCTCTTAGCAAATTAAAACAGGAAAAAACAGGGCCCGGGGTGGGGGGAAGGGCAGGGATTGAAAGACACGCAAACAGGCCCCAAGGCATCTAACCACTGTTTTAGGCAGATGGATAGGCACCTTTCCCTCCATTACCCAGCTCAATGCTGTTATGTATAGTCAAAAGGCCAAATGAGATATGAGCAGAGACTTCAATATTGAAAGCATTGCAGATTAGATAAACAAGCTCCCTCATAGCAGCTCCATTTCACCTTGCAAATTTCTAAAGTCCAAAGTCTAAGTGCCAAGAACTCTTCAGCAAGCAAGAGGCATAAAGCATCACATAAGAAGCAAGTCTGAGAACATGGTTACCACTCACATTTAGTGCAGTTGATAAACTTAGAAAGCAGTCTGGCAATAAGTTATTTAATCAAATCCCTACTTGATAAAGTTCATAGCTTGAAGTTATGAATTTTACTCAAAATTAGAGAAGCTTCACCAATTGATTCTCATTGTTTAAAGAACAAGAGATTGATCTGAAACATAAGTTTTCAGTCCTGTATATTTCCAAAATAAGTCAAGTTTACCAACATTCTAGCTGGAACTTGCCAAACATCCAAGTTCAGCATCAAGTTCAGATGAGTCTTTTCTGACCAAAAGAGTCTTATTATTATCCTGATCTTTCACTGTTCTCAAGGTATCATATCAGGATTCGATACCTCTTTTTGTAATGTTGTAAGAATTAGAAAAAAGCTGCCTTATCTATCATTCACATACGGATTTCATCCAGAAGTAAGAGGAAAGAAATACCACCCAAGAATTTACTAAATATAAAACTCATTTACAGAAAAAAGAAAAGATTGAGATTTAACATTATCACTAGATAAGTACAACAGTACAGAAAAATCCTTGTTCATAGCTCTCAGAAAGTTAATTACGCATAAAAGACCATATTCAGGTATGATACCACTTTTTAATTTATATCCTGTCTTTCATTAATCTCACATTTTTAAGAGAAGCATGCATGCCTAACCAAATAAGGGGTCAAATCCTTAGGTTAGCAACCAATAGGAACAAGCTAGACTTAGAGATCTAGTCATGCAGGTATGCTAAAGGCAGGGTTGCCACCAACCTCCTTCTCATTGCCCCACATTGATGAGCTTATGATTGCGTAGTGGACAAGTACTCTTCGATACAAATGTTGTGGGATAGGATAGTTTTCATTTTTCTCTATGATGTCATGCTTCAGGTTCATTTAGGGGAGTTTTGTTAGCTGATATTCAGCAGCATTGCTTTTAAGCTTTTATATTTTGGACGATGTCTTATGACTCTTATCATCTATCACAATTTTGCAATTCTTTTTAGGAAGCTAATATAACTTCCTTTAATCTAAAAATAATCAGGTAATGGCTCTTATTTTTATTTTATTTTTTTAGCAATAAGAAAACAAATGTAGGCAAATTTGCCTAGATTATAGCTTATCCAATAAATTACTGATGTGGGTAATACACATAGCGGGAAATGAAATGGCACTTTCCTCTATGAAACTAAATAATTGATCACCTGCACTACAAATAAAGTAGGGACAGTAACAATTCACGTACAACATAGAATATCAAATTGTAATGCATGGTTTCAGTCAATGCAAACATAGAGAATTGCAGGAAAAATAACTTGCACCACAGGCTCCAGAACGCAGACACAGCAAAAAGACAGCACAGAAATGGATAGACTTGGTAATTAATCATTGCAGCAGGTAACATGAGTGTGTGTCTATATGCAGTTGTCTTTCGAATTATAATTACAAACTTGTACTGGACTTTTATATCCTCTGTGCTCTCCATCTACATCAGAAGAATAGAATTAATTGTCTCTATGCTATTGTTCAATTTGCAAGATTGCGATGGTCAGACAGTTTGTATCAGTGCAGGACATTGACTTGGACATTTCTATTTGTTTGTTTATTAATATCGTAATACACATGCAGCTCATCAGAATCACTCAAGAAGTCCTCGTTTAATGAGTTTTATATGTGAGGGAAAGCATATCCAAAACCATTAATAGAGCTTACCATGTCCTGTTTGTTGGCAAACACCAAGATGACACTGTTGAGCATAAATGGATCTTTGATGATGGTCTGAAAGAGAAGATGATGGTCAACTTAGAACTCTTTCTAGCATTAGCATGGTAAAATCCACATACCTTTCTGAATATACAACCTGAAATTCTGCCTTTGCTTTTCCGATTCTCTCTCGGTCCAATGAATCAACAACATATATCTGCATGGGGAAATATATTAACTACTCCATCAAACCTGAAAACAAGGTACAGATTACTGTACTATTACAAACCCTTCAGCTTCAAGACAAATCTGATAACTTGCACAGATTCACTGTAGAAGTATGAGGATCGATGCAAAGAGAGAACTGAGCTTTAAAAAGAAACAAAGAATTGCAAGAAGCATAGCTTGGCAAAATAAGACATGCAGACAATAAACATTACCAGTCCATCAGTGTTATTGAAGTAATGCCTCCAGAGCGGCCTTAATTTCTCTTGTCCACCAACATCCCAAACGGTGAATACCACATTCTTGTACTGAACTTTCTCCACATTGAACCCTATGGGTGATGGGAAGAATCAGTATCTTATAATATCAATAGTAGGTCTATATTAAGAGCAAGCTACATCCACCATATCATAACTGTGGGCACTGATGGTTTAAAAACAAAGATAACAAATTGATAAACGAAAAATAGGATTAATAAACAAAAAATTTCATATGATATCACAGAGAATAAGAAAAGAAGAAGAAGAAGAAGAAAATATGTGACCAAAAAAGAAGAGAGAACATAAAGTAGCAACACCAAAAGTTTAAAAAGGTTGTTCAAATATAGCGAAACACTTGATGGAAAGAAATGAAGTAAGCAATCATAAGGAAAAATACCAACCAATGGTAGGGACAGTAGATAATACTTCTCCAATGTGCAACTTGTAAAGTATGGTAGTTTTACCAGCTGCATCAAGTCCCAGCATCACAACCTAAATAAGGAAAAAGGATGAGATCATAAAACATGTGGACTCGGCACTGCACTGCACAATCACATCACATACGATAAACACACAGCCACTAATTCTATTACTTCACTTCAACAAAAACATCTATCTACAGCTTAAATGTTGTTTCAAGGATAAAAGTAAACAGTAACCAGGTCCGGATTCGATTGGATTGGAGAGTTTCAAGAATCAAATCAAAATCTCTTGAAACCATATCATCAATGTCAGTTTCCAATTTAAACAGAATCAGATCATATAAATTTAATACCTGATGCGATTTTTTTACAACAATTAATTGAAAAGGGTATAAAAATAAAATACGCTAATCACAAGAAAGAACCCTAAATCATGATTAAAAAGAATAATTAGTCTTTTAAGATATGACATGACAGAGGTAACCGGTAAATGACAGAGATAGAGAGAGTACCCGCATCTCGGTGTTGCCAAAGAAGGTGTCGAAAAGCTTGCGAAAGGCTTGACCCATTCCTTCTCTCTTTGGTTTGATTTTTGATCACTCGTCTCTACTCTCTCCTTTTCTTTATCTGTTATTAAGTTTTTCTAAAATATTTCCAGCTTTTCTTTAATCTAAACTAATAGTCTTTCCGCTGTTCTGTTTCGTTTTTGTTTATACTTCTCTCACGAGAGAATTACATGACATGACGGAGGTAAGTAACAGCGACTGCTTTCCCTTTTATTTTCGTCTCTTTTCTCTCTCTTTCTATTTTTACTTTATTAAAATTTAGCATTTGTTTCGTATTGTTTCCTTTTGTATTTTCAGTTCTTTGATCAAATTTTTGAACATTAAAATTAAAAAGAAAAACTAATAGGCCCGAGTCTATTAGGATAGACTAAAACATATTTCAATATGGATTAAAATAATATAATAATTATTTTGTTTTTTTTAAATCAATAAATTAGTTATTAAAGATAATATAGTGCTTTTTTATAGGGTTTATTATTCTTTATTAGATTGATAAGGGAAAAAATCAGTTTATCATTTTTAATAATAAAATGATTATATTATCTTTAAAAGAAAAAAAAACTAACATTAGGGTTTTTTTTTTTTTACATTTTCACTTTTTAAAACATAGTCAAATGAATTAATTATTTTTAAAAGTAAAATTTCTTTAACTTGTGCCCCGAGATTTTATCGTATTTTCTTCTTAGTTTTTTTTGTTATAATTAAATTTATTAAGGGGTAACTTAGTAATTTAATAAATATAATTATTGTTTAAAACAAAAGTGGTTGACAGTCAAAACATGAGTTATGAACTTGCCATTTGAGCGACATTAGATGAGGCGTTCGATGACCAAACAATGGCTTATGAGATTGCGTTTAAATTATTTTGTCGGCCCTTCCATTCCTAGATGACGCGTGTGGCTTACTAAACTCTAGTTTGTAACTGATGATCTTTTTTTTTCACTCTCCTCATTGATTTCAGTATATAACCCTCTGAATTTTCAAAGCAGTCACTCCATTTGTTTATCCTTCAAATTTGATCATGTTATTTTGATTACTATTTTTTATTTGAATAATTTGTAAAATTAGATTTTTTTTCAATTTTATTGTCCTTCAACTTTTTTATTTGTTAGATTTGGTCTTCATTTTTTTTATTGATATTTGTTTTATTATAGATAATTTTTAAAAATAAAGTTTTTTAATGATTTCATACTCCTTTATTTTTTTTCCCATAAATTGTGATCCTCATTCTTTTTATTGTTATTTTTTTAATTTGGTAATATAGAATATATAAAAGAAGATACAAATTCTATTCCTGATTTCCTAGAATATATAAAAGAAGAAACAAATTCTATTCCTGATTTCCTAACCAAAGAATTCCTCCAAAATAGGTCTTGATGCCTCCCAAATCTAAATCCAAAGACAAAGGCAAAGACCCATAAACAAAATCTAAGTCTCCAAAATCTAAAAAATATCAAAACCTTACAAAACTACTTACATAAGCAATTTTGCAAAATCAATCAAATCATGATATGAAGCAGTTATCAAAAAAGAAGAAGAACAATGCTCTTCACAAGTATAAAATTGGGTAGAATCCCTATCTAATTCACTAGAATTACTTCTGGCTTTACAAGCTATTAACAAGAAATCCTCATAGGAAGAGAAATCTTTCCATCTATGTAAATCCTCTAGACCAATTTTCAAAATCAAAGCAGGTTATTCCTCTAAAAAATCCCCGCTTCATTTTAATTCAAATTTTCCATTTGAACTACCTCAAAAAGTTTCAAAAGAAAAATCTGATTATATTGAAAAACTAAATTATCAAAATGTTTTAACTATAAAAAATGGATTTTTCCATCCTGATCTTTCTATTGTAACCGCAAAAATCTTCCCTCTAAATTGGTATTCCAAATCCTGCGACTTATCTAAATTCTAATCTTATTACATGACAATACTTGAAATAATAGGATCTGTCAAATTCAAACATTTCAAACTACAACAAAATCATTCTCAATATGCCTACTCCACATGCATTATCTAATATCCTTCATCCTTTTTATTGAAAACAACCCCTTTCACCAAACAATCCAATTTTTGATCAGCTATCATGTCAAACTTGGTGATTCCATTGACCATTCTTATTCATACTTGGATTATCAACAAGCATGGTTTAATGTCTTTTTTCCTTCAAAATAATAAAGGTAGCCACTCCTGGTTATTCTATTTCAATAATTTCATCATGACTTCAAACCTACCAAACTGGTTCCTTCAATGGTAGGAATACTTTGGTTGTATTTATGAAGTACTAAAACCTCATCCTTTAGTTGAAAATGGTTACATTTACTTCAAACAAAATTTTAAACCTTCAGAAAATGAGAAGAAAATCCCACCAATTCTCATGTTTTGTTCCAAATTCTTTGTCCCTTGGGTTTGTTCTTGGTATTTTGACTATAATACCCAACATGGATATCCCATCCTTATAGAAGATACAAAGTAAAATGGTAGGACTCCTTTGCAGCAGGAAGCAAAAGTTCAAAACCTGTTGTAATGGAATGGCGTCAGCAACACCAGAATGCCTAAATTATAGACTCAAATCCTCAATCCAAATTTATAGCCTAAAGATCTCATGTTTCTACTCTTCTTGCCTAAAAAACAATTGAAGAAGGGTATTTTAAAATCATGAAACAACTCTTACAAAGCATAAAAATCCTCTTCATCTTTATCTTCAGGTTTCAATGTTGGCCTAGTTGGTGACAATGAAGATGATTGTTATGGAATTCTTCCTCCTATACAAAAATCTTTTGCACTTATTGTAAAAAAAAAAAGTATTTTCCTAGGCCTAGAAATATTCTGGCCCATTCTCAAAACTTGTTGGCTCATCTCCTCCTGTTGGCACAAGTGGTTAAACCAGCTAGATTCTAATTCAACTTTTCAAAAAGTTGACCCTCCACTTGCAAAGGATGACAAACAACTTTTCCAACTTTTCAAAAAGCAAATCATTTACTTTATGAAATTTTTAAAAAGCCAATCTCAAACTCCTCTATATGAAGAGTGTCGCACCCTCATGAGAGCTCGACGTTGCGGTGACCCTCCCCGAAGCGGGGAATTGATGTCGGGGTCTTTGTTTTATGAATAAGGGAGTCGCTACCTAGTGTTATGGTCACTAAGAACCCTAACTAGTCTTTCAAAGATTCTAAGGCAAGGGACTGGTTGCGTAAAGGGAAGGTTTTAGCACCCCTAGCATGCCCTACCTAAGGTAAGTTGCTTGGTGTTTGGTTTGCCTTATAATTGTTGTGGTGTTGGTGTTCTCTAATCAGTTTTTCTAGGATGAGTTTGCTATGATGAATGGACTTGGGTTCAAAGTCTAAAAGAAAAAACCCTTGACCAATATGAATCATACCTTTAGATATGTCTATAGAGTGCCAAGAAGAACTGATGCAGATCTCTTGAAATCTGTATTCGATTTAAACTAAATTTATAACCTATTAATTAAGAGATAGCTAAGATAGAAATCTAAGGAGATTTAATGTGCTCTCATTTTCCCCCTAGTATTTCAAGTGTTCACGACTCGTAAATCTTAAGGAAGAGAAACAAAAATTCAGAAATCTAAGAAAATTCAGAGTGCTTTAAAAGCCTATTTTTACCTTAGTGTTTCATACTTTCACGACTTGTAAACCGTGGAGTCAAAAATTAAAATGTCCCCAATTATAATCAAGGCTTCTTTCAATGATGTGTGATTAAATAAATAATCATCACTTATTATTCCTAGAAAGTATTTTGGATATTAACCACTTGGGTTTCTTTATCCAAATATTAACAGTGAATAATAGCAAATTATTTTCAATAATATTTTGGATATTAACCCCTTTGAGATTTCTTTATTCAAATATTAATGGTTAATAAGGATGAATTCCCAAAAAAAAAAAAGATTTTTATATTTTTAGAATAATGGCCAACACCCTTTGGAATTTACAAACCTGTTGTAAAATCCAAAATGCAGGAAAATAATTTTTTGTGTTCAAGAAATCCATGTTAAAACATATTTTTTTTGAAATCTCAAATATTTATTTTTTTAGAAAAAGGAATGTTCAAAATATGTTATGGTATTGGCCGTATGCAACACACAAGAAAATATATATATTTGCAACATTTCATAGAAAAATCAGGTATTTTAATACCAGATTTGTATAAAAATACCAACCACAAAATAAATACACGAGAAAACAAACGATCTTACTTATTTTTTTTATGGGGCTGGGTCCAGCCCAGCCCATGTGGCTGGGCTGAACCCAGCAGGCCTAGCCGGGTCACTGGTCCAAACCAGGAGAGAAGAGAAACAACTTACCTGGTCTGCTAGTGATCGGTTTTTTTCCCTCGGCTGTCTGCGTTCGTCCATTCTTCTTTTGTATTTCGTTCCCCTTGTTCTCCTCTTTTCTGTCCCATTTTCTGTGTTTTCTTTCTCTCCCTCTCTGGTAACTAAGACAGACGAAGACGATGGTGCTGAAGCTTCTGCACACAGTCGATGGTCGCTGTTTCTGGGGACAACGAAAATGATGGCCACGCTGGTTTTGGTCTCTGTTTTTTTTCTCTCCTTTTGTTGGTGCTCTCTCTGGAGACGATAAGGACGATGGCGATAAAGGCGTGTTGTGTTGGTTGAGTTCATGTTTTTGCCTCTGTGTTTTCTTGCTTTCGATTGTGTCGTTGTCGGCTCTCGCTCTCGTTACTCTTCCTCCCTTTCTCTTTTTTTTTCCCTTTCTAGGTCAGCAGATGAGGCTTATATATAGCCTATACACAACTCCATTTAGGAAATAAAATACACTAATCTAGGACACCATTTCGGGTTACTTACAATCAGCTCAAACAAATTAGGAAAACAAATTATTCTGATTGATTCTTTGATCTCAGTAATTACTATCCACATTAACACATCATCCCAGCCATCTATGTTAGGGATAAAATCCCAGCCATTAGATGATGGTGAGGTTCCTCTCTTCATGTCATTTTGCAGTTGTCACAGAGGAGGCGCAAAATGGTTTCCTTTGCTGGCGTTTTCTCGTAGCTGCGATTCTGGCGTGACAAAAGGAGGGGGCTGTCTTGCACATGCCAATTAACAAAGGAGAAATTCAAAAGAAAAAAAACAGCTGGAATGGTTGTGTTGAGAAAAAGGAAAGAGTTGCAGACGGGGAGGAGGTTGTTCTCAAAATGACAATGAATAATATCATGCTAATTAAATCTTATGGGGCTGTTTTATGCTGCCAAGTTCCAAACGGTGGTGTTTTTTTTTAATGGGATATATGAAGGTAAATAAACGGCGCCGCTGATTTTATGAAAAGAAACAAAAATAAAATCCAACGCGGTAGCCAAGTAACAGACATTATTGTGACGTTTTCCGATCCAGTCCCTGTTTTTTTTTAATTCCTCCAGTAAAATCGATTCACTTTTCGAAGTTAGAAATTTATCTTTAATTAATCCGATAAATCCTTAAAACATTAAATCGAGTCCCTCGAATTAGACCTGCAAACTCGGGTCAGAATCCTTCTCCCGACAAGATTCTCTGCTTTTACACTAAACATTCAAATGAGAATATCTTGAGCTTATGATATCGAAATCAAGCGATTAAAAAACCAAATTCATCTACACATACAAGACTACAACTTTCATGAAGGATTTAAAGTTAGATAAAATTGTTTTGAAAAAAAGAGTCTGGCCGCAATCTGCTTGGTCAAAAGGATCTCCTGATATGATTTGAAAATTGGCAATGTTGAGCATCCCAATCTGACTGAGATTTTGACATAGTGGGCCCTATGACCCAATAAAGGTGCAGATCAATTCTTTAACATGTCATGAATGATAGAATATAGCTGGAATGGTTAAATATTGCGCAAAACCAAATCAGAATCAAAGCCTAAGTTGGAACAAAATTGGTATTACAACAGAATTGTGACAGCAGCAGAATCATTTTTTAGTGCAAATTCTGAGGGATTTATCCAAACTTAAAGACTAGATAAAGAAAGGACGAGTTTAGCATCATGAAGAATCCTAAAGAATCCTGATGATTTCGGCAACAAATGGGAAGGATAAAGAGAGCAGAAAACAACTGAAACAGGGTTCGAAAACCATTTCTTTCTTCTCTGTTTTTGTCAATCTTCTAGCAACCATAAGCTAAACTCCTGCATTCAGTTCAAGAGAGGTACACATTATCTCCAGCACATGGGACCCAAAAATGAGTAACAACAAATCGGCTCCTCCCAAGCTTTGAAGGCAGAATTACATAGACGAGTTCATCTACAGAAGGCAAGAAATACTCTCGTTTTGTATTTCCTTGTAACCTTATCAATTGTCATTTAATATCATGTAAAAATATCCATATTTTTGTATCCAAACCACAAAACTTATACCTCTTGTATTGCTTTCTATACAGATTTAAGTAAGATTCCTTTAAATCCTATTTTTACACACACACACACATATTATATATATATATATATATATATATATATATATATATATATATAATTCTTCTTGTTATTTAATGTTTATATTTTTGCAAAATTAAGTATGCTTTGCGTTTGATAAAGGATCCTGTCATTTCTAGACTTGCCTCTTCATTCACATCAGAAATTTATCTATAGTTTTGTATTTTATTTTAAAAATCAAGTATATCGGCTAGAATTTTGTGACCAGATCTTAAGTGTAATAACACCGCGTACTTGTTGATAATTTCTTTTGGTATATATTTTCTTTTTTACTTTCTCTCTCTCTCTCTCTCTCTCTATATATATATATATATATAGATATATATATATATATATATATATAGAGAGAGAGAGAGAGTATCTAACATGTACGCCAAAAGTATGCATTAATTGATATAAATGGAATGTTTCACTTAATTAAGTGTATTGGTTTTCATAATTGACTGAACTCTTAAGGATCGTTTAGGTTAGCGGTTGTGTTTATGTTTGTTGTTGGGTATAACTCTCAACAGAACAAAACGCAAGCATCAAAGCATTATTTTCATGCTTATGCTATTGCTTTTTACTTTTGTGGTAGGCCCCACCACTGAACATAAACACAACAGCTAACTCAAACACACTCTTAATCTATAATTCAATATTGTTGATTATAACTAAAACATTATATTTGCATCAATTAACATGTGTACTCTTAGAAAATATGTTAGAAAAAAACATTATATTTGCATCAATTAACATGTGTACTCTTAGAAAATATGTTAGAAAAAAACAATATATATAGTACAAAAACAATTAAAGTGAAAAAAAAAACCTAGCTAATCCTCTAAACACACACACACACACACACACACACACACACACACACACACACAAGAAGTGCTCTTAGGAAACTTAGAATTGTTGTTTTTAACATGCTACATAAAATGATAAGAGTGTTAGTATGAGTAGTTGCTAGTTGGAGTCTTCATTAACTCATTTAAAGAATTAAACCCTCGCATAACAAATGAATTGAAGTCTAGATTCAAAATTCTTCTCAACATTTGATCATTCAATTTCATTTTACCACCACCACCCATAACAGACACATATGGGTGGATAACATAGCTTGACAATAAAAAATTTACTTTCGTAGCAAATGTTAGCTTTGGCTCTATCACCAATATTGAGAACTTAGAAACACTAACAAAAAAATTAATAAATATAAATGGAAACACCAACAAAAATTATGTCAGTGGATTGTGGTGAACTTTACTAACATAATATTCCTTTCGTTGTATCTATCGATAAACATCGACATAAACATCGCATCAATATATACTGGGGGAATTATAGTGAAAAAATAAGAAATTAAAAAAATCCAAAATGTACAGTGATGTTATTTTTACCGATAAAATTACCAATGGAATTAACTTATTGGTAAATCTGTCTATAATATTTAATTTATAACTTGGCGAGCGACCCTCCAAATTCCCCTCCCCTATTTCTTCTTTTCCTCCTCCCAACTATGCAACAAACAAATAGCAACCACAACCCCCTAATTTTATCACAAATCAACATCCTTATTCTGATTCAAATTTTATTGAGGATTCTACTATTCAAGTAAGCAAAACTACTTATTTTTTATTTAAACTCAATTTTATTGTATATTGTTTGTAGTATATGTATTTTGTTTAGGTTTTTACTTATTTTATAGCTTTTTCTCATAGAAATTTATTGTATGAATGTATGATGTGTACATGTTAGGGTTTGTTTGATATATATTTTTTTTAAATTGTGTGTGTTTGTAAATTGATGAAATTTATTTTGAATTTATAACTTAAGTGTTTTGCGATAAAATAAATAATAGTTTATTTAACGAATCCATTTTTTATTTTGTCAATTTTATTATTGAGTTGAAAGTTTTAGTAAATGTATAGAAATTTGAATTTATATAGATAATTGATAATGAATTAAGAGTACTATTAAAATAGACTGAATAAGTTTGAATTAAATCAATATTAGGTAATTTATTTAGTTTACATAATTAATTAATACATCTTGTCATCAATATTCTATATAGGTTTGATATATAAGTAATGGATGATCATTCATGGATGTATCGAAATTCATCTGAAAGGTTTTCTAGGATGAATTATTTATTTAGTTTGAATTAAATCAATATTAGCTAATTTATTTAGTTTACATAATTAATTAATACATCTTGTCATCAATATTCTATAAAGGTTTGATATATAAGTAATGGATGATCATTCATGGATGTATCGAGATTCATCTCAAAGGTTTTCTAGGATGAATTATTTTATTGAGGTTCAAGGGTTTATTAATTACGCATTATCTAATTCGAGAAATATTAGTAGATGTGATATTAGATGTCCATATATGAGGTGTAAAAATAAAAAGTTTATCGATCCAGATGTTGTAACGATGCATCTTCTACAAAAAAAAGTTTATGGAGAAATACTTGTGTTGGTTTGCACATGCAGAACCATATACTCCTTACAAGACCATGGTAGGAAAGACAGTTGGGTATTCTTCTCGTTCTAGAAATATGCATGGAGTTATAGATGATAATCATAATTCTTATAGGAATATGGTTATGGATGTGATGAGAATGAATCAAGGTTATGTCAGTGAATATCCAATCACAGATAAAGAACCTAATGTAAATGCAACCAGGTTTTTTTTATCTTTTGAAAGATTTTAATGAACCATTATAGGATGGGTGAACTAATCACAATAAATTATCGGTCATTACATAGGTGTTCACCATTAAGTCAGATTATGGGTTGAGTGAGACCGATTATGACAAAATTATGGAATGAGTGAGAAGAATCTTACCTAAAGTTATTTTTTTGAATTCGCTAACTTTGTTTAGGATACATAAAACACCCAATTGAAGGAGAGACAAGGGGTGATCCTTCGACCCATTTAAATCTTGATCCAGATTTGTGGTTGGATGCAGGATCGTCCGGGCTTGAAAGAAATTAGGTGTATGGGCTCTCTAACACTATAACTGAGGACTTATGGACGACCAATAGTGTTTTCAACCATTGGATGCTCACAATCAGTTCTAAGCACTCAAACTCTAGATTTTGAGGCAATTTTAAACCAACGAGTTGAAGCTTGGATGATCAATCTTACTGCTCAGACAAAATGACTCACTGTTAAGACGATTAAACTCTATCGATTGTACATGGAGCTGAAATCATAGATGGGTGGTACATGTGCTCCCTTTTATTAGCCCCATGGTCCCAACGAAGAACTCGCCTCCTTCTCCTTCAATGCCTTTATTCTAGATTAATTGTATTTGAACTTATAAATGTTTAAATTTATAATAAATATTTGATTTTTATATTAATTTAATTTATTTTAATTTTTCTACTTTTTTTTAATAGATTTTTTTTCTAATTACATATTTTTAAATAATTATTGATGGTGTTACCGATAAAAGTCCGTCGGTCTATTCCAGAGAGTTGGAAAATAATTACTATAAATATCACTACTACTGTTTAATCACCGACATAATTGCATATGTTCTTTTTGTCAATTATATGTCAAATTTACTAAGGGAAATACCAAAGGTATTTCTGTCGGTAATAAGTCATATTCACTGATGCAAATACAAATAGACTGAAGCGGGTAAAAACAATTTTGGCTCACTTTTTTTGTCAGTAAATCCATCAGTAATTTTATTACCGACATATCACAAATCACTGATGATAGTTTCTTCGTTGAAATATTTTCATCTGTGAGCCCATCGATAAAATTAGTGCTGACAGATTAAGAGTATAAATACCGACATAATATTTCGTCGATAAATTTCAAAATTCTAGTAGTGAAACATCATAGGTGACATGTTGTTGTTGTTGTTGTTGTTGTTGTTGTTACAAACACTAAAAGTCATGGTGTGTTTATTATACACCACACTATTATTGCACCTCTCATATTTTACTATAATTTTTTTTATTTTGGTTATTGAAATTTTCTTTTCCTGTGATTTGATCCTCGCGTGGTCAAATTGATGGTTATTTGCTTCTAGTTTGTTAGAGAATGGTAAACTTCAAAGATAGGGGACCAAAGTAAAAAGATGGAGAAAATAAGAGACAATTTCAAAATTAGCTTGGAAAGTTCACTTTGGTCATCCTATTTTTAATTTGATAACTTTTCGGTCCTTTTAGTTTTGAAAAATTTAATTTTGATCCCAAAATTTAATTTTTCTTATTTTTTAGTCCCTGCTTTAACAAAAAAAAGAGAAAGACATCAATTTTTGGTTGAAAAGAGAGAAAACCATCACTTGACACTTATTTTGACCATGAAAAAGATTGATCTTGGCATCAATGAGTTCTATTCTACGAGAGAAGTTGTACTGAAGTGTTCTTTCGCATTCCCATTGCCTAAGAGAGTAGATTTAAGCTCATGAAATGTTTTTAATTCAGGTTGATTTTGGGTTGTTTTTTTTGTAAATCCCGAGAAAAACCAAGGCTGGATTAAATTAAAGAAAATAAACTAAACTAAAAAGAAGTGGGGGTAAGAACCAATACACTTAAAGAAAATGGAGCCTAAATGCAAATAAGAATAATTATAGAGCATAAATACTCCTATTCTCACCAAAAACAGATCTGCAGCTACGTAAAGAAAGAAAAGAGGGAGTTTTTATATCTATTTTTAGAAATTATGAGAGAAACACCAAAATTTCAAGAACCCATCCCAGATTGAGGGTTATAGGTAAAATAAACCCTGGTGGGAAAGGGATTAACAAGAAAAAATTGAATAAGAAGAGAAGAGGGGAGGGTCGACTGTCATTAGAAAGAAAAGGAGGGTTCGAAGCCTTGATTCAGCATCAGGTAAGATATTCTAAACCTGGTCTTATGAGTCATTTCAAGTCGATTATGAATTGATGCCTGGATGTTAATTTATATATTGAGTTCTTAGACTTGAATTGAGGAAAAAGTAAGAGTTGTTAAAGTAAAGAACTTCATGTGTTGTGTGTAAATGGAAAGGTTGATGAATCTGGACAGTTTCGTCTCTTGACCTTCAAAGAGATTTTGGGTAGGAGAATGAAGGAATTAGGATCAAGTTCCTTCATAGAAATTGTAGTTTTGGATGTTTATTAATGAGTGATTTTGACTACCTTAGAGGAAGAACTGGGTTCTTCCCAAAACATAGAACTTGTAGCCTCATGTCTTACCTTTCCAACGCCATAAATTTCGCTTGAATAGGAGTTCTATAACTCCAGAGATAGTTAAAAATCTGAGGAGAGGTCAGACAGTAACAGTTCAAAAATGGACAGTAACAGTTCAAAAATGGACAGTAACAGTCCAAGCGTTGTTAATGAGCGATTTTGACTACCTTAGAGGCAGAACTAGATTCTTCCCAAAACATAAAACTTATAGCCTCATGTCTTACCTTTCCAACGCCATAAATTTCGCTTAAATCGGTGTTCTATAACTCCAGATATAGTTAAAAATATGAGGAGAGGTCAGACAGTAACAGTTCAAAAATGGACAGTAACAGTCCAATCATTTGTTAATGAGCAATTTTGACTACCTTAGAGGCAGACCTAGGTTCTTCCCAAAACATAGAACTTGTAGCCTCATGTCTTACCTTTCCAACGCCACAAATTTCGCTTAAATCGGAGTTCTATAACTCCAGATATAGTTAAAACTTTGAGGAGAGGTCAGACAGTAACAGTTCAAAAATGGACAGTAACAGTTGGACAGTAACAGTTCTAAGTGTTTGTTAATGAGCGATTTTGACTACCTTAGAGGCAGAACTAGGTTCTTCCCAAAACATAGAACTTGTAGCCTCATGTCTTACCTTTCCAACGCCACAAATTTCGCTTGAATCGGAGTTCTATAACTCCAGATATAGTTAAAAATATGAGGAGAGGTCAGACAGTAACAGTTCAAAAATGGACAGTAACAGTGGACAGTAACAGTCCAAGCGGTTGTTAATGAGAAATGTTGACTACCTTAGAGGCAGAACTAGGTTCTTCCTAAAACATAGAACTTGTAGCCTCATGTCTTACCTTTCCAACGCCACAAATTTCGCTTGAATCGGAGTTCTATAACTCCAGATATAGTTAAACATCTGAGGAGAGGTCAGACAGTAACAATTCGAAAATGGACAGTAACAGTTGGATAGCACAGTCCAAGCGTTTGTTAATGAGCGATTTTGACTACCTTAGAGGCAAAACTGGATTCTTCCCAAAACATAGAACTTGTAGCCTCATGTTTTACCTTTCCAACGCCATAAATTTCACTTGAATCGGAGTTCTATAACTCCAGATATAGTTAAAAATCTGAGGAGAGGTCAGACAGTAACAGTTCAAAAACGAGGCAGTAACAGTTGGACAGTGAAAGTCCAAATATAAAGAAAGGAATGATAACTAGGATTGGACAAAGAACGACAGTAATCATGAGTGAGATGAGAAAAACATAAAGTACTAAGAAATGACTGAAAGAAAGACTTATTGGTTGTTGATATGGTTATTATAAAACATATCCTTGAGTAACAAAATTTATGAGATAAACCTGTGATTTGCAGGAGGGACCACAGACGTGGTGCAACAGCAGCAGCAGGGGAGCACGAGTAGAGCTTCTATTGCAGGTAGGTGTTTCACACCTATGCTTCCTAGTTAAATTCCATGATTTAATATATTTTGATGTGAAATGTGAAATTACTGAATGTATGTGTATTCAAGGTGAAAAGTTGTTATGTGAATTGTCAAGTGATGAAATTATCACTGAAAAGGGAAAATATTAGAAGTGTGATTTGAGGCATAAACTAGCATACATTGAGTGTATGTTAGGATCCCGGGTAAGGGGATCACCATGTATTGTCTAGCATACATTGAGTGTATGTTAGGATCCCGGGTAAGGGGATCACCATGTATTGTCTAG